>NC_092015.1:12607367-12944034 GCF_042242105.1 Pempheris klunzingeri | reverse complement strand
AAAGTTGAAGAGATGACAGTCGTGACCATTTATGTGTGTGACTGTCACTATTACCACTAGGCCACTTGTGGACCCTGGATCTGGCGCCTAGATGGCTAAAACGTGTTCACAAAGCCACAGCTCAAGACAGGCTTACTGTGAGTATGAACAGAGCTGATCGCATCTATCTCTGCGCTGGAGTCTGTAGCCTAGATTGGCTTTGGCTTTTTCTATTGGCTCTAAAAAGACATGAATCAAACTGAAAGAGGCAGATTAGCCTGTGGTAACAAGGAATAATGTTCAAGACATCAGAAAAACATACTTTCGCCATCAGCAGATAAAGGCCTGGACATCTTTCTTTTCAGCCAACACACACTAATTCATGGTGCGCAGGCCCTAACACAAATGTACATTAACAGAACATGTGTCCTGCAGATGTAGTGGCTATGAAAAAGGCCCTGTTCTGTCTGTGTATATGAGAGAGAGAGAGAGAGAGAGTGTGAGGGAGGGAGGGAAACACGGAGAGACAAGAAATACCTGAAGAATGCAAATATATGAGCAGAAGAAAGAAGGGAAATTAAATGAACATTAATTCTCCCACAGCAATTCCCTCTTCTCAGCACGAGGAGATGAAAGAGCAGCAATGTACTTTCTGATATTTATTTCTCCTTAAACACACGCCTGGAGTTCTGGTCTGGGAGACGGGGCCCTGGTTGGGAGGAGACGGGTACCCAGGGGCCTCTTGTTGCCTGGTTTACTAATTAGGTAGAAATATGCAAGATTGAGCCAATGGAGAATTAATTAACTGTTTATTTCTCTTCACTCCTCTATTGGAACCACTAGTTTTGGGCTGAGATGATGCAGAGGGAGAGAGAGGAAGAAAGTGTTGGGTGTGGCAGCTTGGACGAATGTAAAAATTCAGATGGGTGTAAACGTGTGTGTGCATGTGTGCGTGTGGCCTACTGTAAATAATGTGGCAGTGCCGCCCATTTGAATGAGCGAGGGTGGACGTCTCTGTCATCAGCCCCCTGTGCCACACAGAGGAGGGCTGTTGGAGTTGTTATGTCTGAGCGTGGATAGCACATGCAACGCCACGACTGAATGAAAAAGACAAGGAGGGGCAGTGTAAGGAGATGGGTAGACATTTAAAGACGGGGGACATAAGCAATCAAAACACAGTATGTGTTGTGAGGAAGTGACCACAACTAATAGAGATGAATCCACCGGCTGGTTTATTTGTTGTACTCTAGTGACACTGATACCACAGTGACGGCAAAGTCAAACTGAACACATTTACACTTACAGTGAAAGTATGAATGTTGGGATTAATCATGCTCTCACCACAGTTTGGTCATCTGTGTATATGTGGATGTTATTAGAGTCTCAAAACACTTTGGTTATGAATCAGACTTTGGAAAGAAATAATCGTTAAGATTTTGTCCAACCTCCTCAGTCTATTCCCTGTATCACATCCAAGCTTCTCATTATAACTTTCAATCCATGATTTCTTGAACTGTAATCAGATACCACCAACTATTCAATAATAATAAAAAAAACAACTAAAATACATAAAACCGAAAAAGTGGAACTTCAGGAAACAGAGCTAGCAAGAGTTCACTGGAACACCACAGGCTTTACAGTCTTTAGTGGTCCCTGAACAGACCGTTATCAGCATGCACCAGAGTGCAAAAGTGAAATTTTAATGGAAATTTAAGTGAAATTCGTTTAATCAGAGCAAACGCTTTTAGGCTTTTTCCGACTTTTAAGTTTCTTAGAGGAGCAGCTGATAAAAGCACAATTAGCCACAAAAAAAAAAAAAACCTCTGCCCAGCTATTAAAAACGGACTAAATGTGGTTGAAAAGTTTAAGGTTTTTAAATTATAAGCTTCATCTTTAAGGTGTTTGATCACAACATTTTTATAAAATTCAATGCTCTATGGAACCTAAAAAGTAAAATGCTTTTTAGACATCAAAGAGTTAATGTTCGAGTCAACCACGAGATGCCACCGCAGTAATGTTGGCTTGTTTACGTCCGCCCACAAACCAGATTAATCTATACCATGAGTCTAAAGACTCAAGGTGGAGAAAGACTGAGAAAGGAAGCAGGAGATTGAGAGTGGGAGATGGGGTAGACAGAAGCATGTAACAGGAGAGAGAACAGAGGAATAATAGTGTGGGTTGGTTGGGTCTGGGTAACAGAGCAATCTGTATGAAATTAGGACTCCATTAGAAGTTTGTAACTACTCATGACTTCCATCTGTTCCTGAGGCCGGGAACGTGAGATTGGAGACGACAGGTGTCTAAATGTTTATCAGCCGGGCTGCGTTTATTCCTGTGTCTCTGAGTTAGGAGGAAAAATGACCCACACTAATCTAATTCAAACTAACATTCACTTTGAAAGGTTGCTTGTGTGGCAGGAATAAAACACATGCTGTTCGAAACCATTGGAGTCAGTACAATATGTGCCTTGGCATGCAGAATTGAACTCTTCAGCCCAATGAGTGGATAAAAATGTAAGCACATGCATACACACATGCTGACGCATCAGTATTACAAAAAAAAGGCCTTCATGTGTAATTAACACTTAAAAAAATAGGTTGTTAAAAGTACATTGACACCAAATGAATAAATAATGTGTTAATAATAAGTAATAAGTATAATAAGTTATTGTAGTCCACTGTCTTGGGACTGTTTATGTATCTAGAGCCAAAAACAGGAAAGAAATGTGTGGCTGTAGCTGAATTTTCAGATCAGGAAACTGGTGGGTTAGTATGTTTTTTTAGTATTGTATTGTATTATATTGTATTGTATTGCATCTGTCAATCTTATCGTTTGTCCCTACACATGCAGCCTCTCTTCTCTAATCTCACTGAACACACGGAGCCACACAGGCCTCTGCAGATCTCTAACAGGACATAACTACTTCAGGTCTGCGCTCATATTAATAAATACTTTGGCTAGTCGCAGAAACATGCATACTGAGTATTTCATCTCAGAAGGTGATGCATTTGGTCGCTGGTCAACAGAGTTCGCAAACTGATGGATGTTTGAAAGAGCAGATCATGAGTGATTTTATGTAAAAACTGAATTAAGCATAATATCAGTAAAACAATCCAAAGCCTCTGCTATGGCAAGAAATATTCACCAACCATTCACCAAGTCATTTAGCACTGTAATGAGTTTTTTCCCTGAAATAAAAACAAAGCAGGAAAATATGCTAATTATCTGAAATCATCTGGAAAACACTTAGATAGTTTAGATATAAAAAAAACGGTCATTGTGGCGTCTTATTTCTGTTAAGCAGTTATCTTCATGTGGTAAACAGCAAATTAGTGGTTTAAACCGAATTTTGTTTAAACCTCGAACTGAAGGAGTTACTAGTGACAGTGCCAAAAAGTAGAGCGAAGCCTTGCCACAGCATTTAAAAGGCAAATATAAGTGAGTGACAGAACAGCAAATGTTGGAGTTAAGCTTGGCATGATCAAACTGGTCTTGAGTCATGACTTAAACATTAATACAGATGACAATTTCTTCATTTCTGTAGTCCATAAGATCATCTCAGTTGGTTTATCAGGATCTGCTGAAAGATATCAGCCTGTGCCATAAACTCTACTAGCTTTATCATCTATATCAAACTACCACACTAACAATTTAACCCCTACAATCTCCTAACCTGTAAATCAGCCTCATTCCCGCATCCACCTTCACAATTCACCCCCTTGGGGGAAGCAATCGCTCACTGTTGAGTACAGTATTTTACACAGATTTGTTGCTTTCCAGTGGAAAAAGTAAATGTAATAATGAGGGGGGTGAAATTCATTAAACATGTGTATGAAATACTTTTCAAGTGCGAGAGGAAGATTCATGGGGATGTTCATACAGCGCATAATCATGCCTCCGTCTGCACAGCCGGCAATGGCATAAAACATTTAATCTGGGATGAACACTTTCTGTCGCTTTCTCTCTCTCTTTGGACCCTCTCCCTCTAAACGCGTTCCTCCCTCCTGCTACCCTCTATCTTCCTTTCTCTCTCTCACTCTTTCTCTCTCTCACTCGATCTCTCTCTGCGACTGCCAGAAACCACAATCATAAAATTATTAAAATGCCGTTTGGCTGCCATTAATCAGTGGTGGTGATAAATCCTCGTGTGGGAAGTGACAGAGCATTAGTCACATACCTCTTGGCCTCAACAGACAGAGAATAATGAGCCACGAGCTGGACCGGGTCAATCATAAACTCATCAAATGCGTCATTTAATTTCTTCATTTAGACAAACAGAATTTGTTTATGGGAAAGATATCAGGTGTTGTGGAATGAGAAACGGCGCTGAAACGCTGGTACATTAATCAGGGCTTGATTACACGCGACTCTGCGGTTGTTTATCCTAATTTCATTCATTTCCATCAACAAAGCAAACACAGACGAACACAGCCATTAGTGATGGTTGGGGATGGCACAATTACAGCCTCGTATTAAATAAAGTGATGATGAATGGTCCAATACAAACTAAAACAAAGAGGTTTTTATTACTTCAATTCCATCCCAGCCCTCGCCTTCCTGTGTGTGTCTGTGAAGCCTCGCTGGTGTGAAAGGAGAGAAGAAGCCGTTTCAACTTTACTACTAGAGGAGGCCATATTGATGACAGAAAAAAGATAAAATGAAAAAAATAAAAACTTTGAGAGAAGCATTGACTCCTTTGAAACGACAGTTGGTTATATAGGATAGCAAAAGACAGCCTTGTACATGAAAACTTCTGCTCCAGTTTCATTTCTAATTGAAATCAGTGGGTGAGTTTGTTATAGAAGCAGCTAAACCCGTGACAGTAACACAAAGAAACACACATATATTCAATTTACCTACTTACACATAGACAGCACACACAAACACTGGGGCATACTCACAGCCCCAAACACACCCCACAGAAGCTGATAAAGATGAAAAAAGTAACAGCAAAGTCGGATAGTTTTTTGATCATGTAAAGCCTCAACAAGCTAACCAGTGTGTTTACATCTTGTTGATGCCAGATCAGAAGGCAGGCTACAAAACTGCATGGGTTATCCATCTTTTTCTCTCTATGCCATAACAACATCCAACACTGGCTTAAATGGAGTTGTACATTTAACCATGTGTAATGGCATCACATGACATTCATTTCTACAATATGATAATTGTTACATTTAATGATTTGTGCCAAGTGCTCAGTCAGCTTCTCATGTAGTAAATCCAGGGAACTTTAAAGCAATAGTTTTTGGAAAATATGAGTACTGGCTTTCTTGCGTGCATTCAGCTAAGAAATAGCCTGGCACACTTTGGTTTGTATAAGAATGGAAAAAAAGAGGTATGATGTGGTAGTTAGTGTGATTTAGAGGTGATGTTACCTTTAGACTGAGAGAGACTGTTTTTAGCTAAAGTAAACAGGTATTTTTAACAGACACATATGAGAGTGGCTCTCATCTAAGAGTTAGGTGAGAAAATATATTAATATTAATGTTATTAATATTTTGATGTCAAAATAGTTGTTTTATTTGGTCATTTTATTATGGGAGAGGATACTGACTATTTTCAGCGTAAAGTTATGTTATGTTTTTACTATTTAGACACATGCAAGGTCAAATCCTGTCAGCATTTTAAAGGTGCCCTATGGAGGCTCCTTGTAAACAAATGGAAGTTATGTTTAGATTCAGTGTTACTCATCAAAATACACTGTGTGTACTGTATCCTTGATGACTGACAAATGTGCTGAATGCATGTCCTTCCTCATAAAATATTTTCAAAGCCGATTTTTGACATTTTAAATCCGACACGGTTTACATACTTGTTTACAAGCTAGCCGTGTTCTTCTCCCTGCCTCTGCCTGCATCGTTGCTTCCTTTCTTTGCATGTTACTGCTGCTTGTTCATCGGCAGCATGGGTGTCTTGCTCAAGGACATATTTAACATACTGTTTAGGGGAGCTCAGAGTTGAACCACCAACCTTGCAATTTCCCACTCCAGCCTCTCTCCCACTCCCCCTACTGTACTATTAAATCAAAGAATCCTCCATTTTTCACATCAAGCGAGCAATCGCAGGTGTCGTGGTCACATCCTTCATCCCATTTGCCTGCATTTACATCTGCTATTCCCAGTGACATAATCATGCGGGGATGTAGCTGAGCTGCACATTAACGTATAAGTGAGGTAAAGTATATGTAACCAATGACTTGAGCTTCATTAAATAGAAATAGTCTAAAATTGGTTATTAAACTAGAATGAATTAAATAAGGCAAAAATAAAAAGGTAAACAGAATCACTTTAGCCAAAAAAGTTTCTGTGTCTATAATAAGGAGATATTTTATTTGTAGGCTGACATAAAAAATGGAATTGTTGTTGCCCTTTAAAGTAATACAACCAATCAATCCAATCATCTAAAGAGCTATTGGTAGAATCCGGTGTGATTAGTGTATGAAGGCCAAGGTTGCTGCAGCAACCCATCCTGGTCCATCTTTGACAGGAACACTGAGCATCCATCCATCCATTTTCTATACCCGCTTATTCTTATTCAGGGTCGGAGGGGGGCTGGGGCTCGCTCCCAGCATGCACTGGGTGAGAGGCAGGGAAACATCCTAGACAAGCTGTCAGTCTATTACTGCACACAGGAAAACACATTCACAGAAAAATACAGAACAATTTGGAATTTCAAATTTTCCTCTCCTGCATGTTTCTGGACTGTGGGAGGAAACCAAACCACAGCAAAGCACTGAGATTTATTGTCTATTGCCAATTAACTATTTTTACACTGATTCAAAAACACACAAACAAGCTGAATTAAAATTCAACAGAGAAGATCCCCATTTAACTTATTATGTAACTTCTAAAACCATCTGGCTGCACCAGTGATTTAGGTGTGGCCTATTAAAGCAGGTGAACTTTTTTTGTTGTATTTTCTATATTTGTTATTAGTTCACATTAAACAGTCTTTTCAGTGTCAAAAAACTTTATATATACTTGGATTAAATGTTGTAATACAATAAAACATGAAAAATTCCAGAGGGGTAACTACTTCACAGGGCAAATATTTGAGCCAAGGACTTTCTGTGAGCTGCACTGGTTCAGAAGCACAGTAAAGCCCCTCTGAATTTTGACATAATTTCACTGATATCAACAACCATGACCACAGTATTAGGTGAAATGCATTTGGCATTATTTTGCAGCTTTGGCCTTAACATGAAGAATAGTGTGTCAGAAGGTAGAAATTATTATAAATCAAGTAGGCAGGAATGCGCAGGTCTACACTTTGCAGCAATCTGTTCATCAGACAGCTATATCCATTAAACCCCTGTAGAAACAGTCACAAACACACAGACTTGATTGGACATTGTCTAATCCTAAAATCCAGATGTTGTCACGGGACATCTTGTTAAAAGACTCCTATCTCTTCCCAGACTCTTCCTCGCAAAGATGCCCCTGCAACATCTTCTCCAGCAATGCCTTTTGCGTGGTCAGAATTCAGCAATACTGCTGTTAGCAATATATGCGCTCTTTACTCTCTCCTTCTCATCTCTTGCTCTGCATTCTTTGCATTCAGCCTCCCTCTCCACCCCCTCCCGAAAAGCCTTGAGCGCCTGCCAGCGGTCCAAGGTAATTAAATTACTTAGCAAAGTTTACTTAACAGTAAATGGTTAGCAAAATTTAAGGTGATTGCAAATTTGCTTTCATTCCACTTCAATGGCTGGCCTGTTTAAGGCTCGTCTGCAAATAATTAGCACATACATTTGCATCAAAATCGTTTATACCATATGTTGCAAAATTATGGAAAGCAGCAAATTAAAAATATTCTTTTTCTGTTATGGAAATGTCTACATGTTGAGAGAGAGAGAGAGAGAGAGAGAGACAGGGAGGGAGGAGGGAAAGATATCACCATGTGTCTCCAAACACCGACAACAAGGAGGAGAGAAAAGGGAGGGAGGAGGAAAGAGGGCGCAAAAAATGATTCAGTTTGGATTTGAACATACTCATAACCGTCTTTTTCAAGAGCTCACCAGATGCTGTTTGAAATCTGCCCACAGAAGAAAAACAAAGCCTTCTCAATTTCCCTCTCTCCCCGTCTCTCTCACACACATACACATGCACAGAATCAGAGAATTTCCCCTAAGTGGCTCTCTCTAGTACAGTATATATTGTCACTAAAGCTGGCAAAGAAAGTTGTACACTAATTTGACAAATACTTTTTACACCCTAGACCTTCAGTCTCAGGAAAGTGACGAATAATACTGATATAATGATAACTGACAACAAAATATGAAAACATGGACTCTAGCAGCAACATAAAAACACAAACAACACAGACATCAAATTGATTTTAGGGCTGCAGCTAAGAAGCTGAAACGAGGCAGTGTTTGGCATCATTGCTGGCAAAACAACCTAAAAGATTGTTCAATCACCCAAACAGCTGACAACTAATTTTCTCTTGACCTGCTTATGAATTAATCAGCAAATCATATCAGCTCTAATTGATTCTCTTAGGGCCACAACTAATGCTTTTATTTCTTATCAATTAACCTGTCGATCATTTTCTTGATTAATGGTCATATAATGTCACAAAATAATAAAAATATGTCCTTTACATTTTCCCAAAGGCCAAGGTTGATGTATTCAAATGTTTTGCTTTGTCCGATCAACGGTTGAACCTAAAGATATTTAAATATCATTGAAGAAAGAAAACCAGGCAACATTCACACTTGAGAAGCTGAAATCAGTGTATTTTTGGCACTTTTGTTAAAAAAATAAATAAAAATGACTCAAACATCAAAATAGTTGCAGATTTGTTTCCTGTTTATGAGCTACACTGGCTTCTTGCAGAGTCCCTGTGAAATGTTCAGTAAATAGAGCACTGGGAGGTGGGAGGAGGAGAGGGGTGAGGGGTGTATCACAAGCTTACTATAGGCACCCTGCAACCTTCACAAAGGGAGGGTTGCAGGGTGCAGCAGGACTTGTGTTTATTATACCCATAAAACAAACAAAAATCAATTGCACATAAAACTGTGATCCATGCGGTACTAAGGTCACCCAGTCAGCTCTGCCACTGACAGACACCTTTGAACTGGGAGGCTTATTTTCTTACTGAAATGGATGAAATCCACTTGTTGGTGCAGAGGGCCACAGAGATCCGTTTTAAACACATCCTTTCTTTAAACTCACATGCACCTTTAAAACGCAAACAGACTTCTTTTGAGAGGGTCAGAGCAACAGCTTGAGGCACAGCACCCTTACTATGAGGTATAGCGCTCTAACTGAGTTCGACAACCCTTCCATCCATCCATCCATCCATCCATCCATCCACCCCTCTCATCCTGAGGTCAGTCAGTCTGCCACCACTGTCAATCTGCTACTAAGTGAGCAGCAGGGGCTGTTTGATAAAAGCTTATTCAGGTATTTGGCTCCTGTGTAACTGGAGGCCCCACGTGCTCTCTCTCTCTCTCTCTCTCTGTCTCTCTGTCTCTCTGAGACATAATTACGACTGTTGACTGGAACAGTGAGGTAATGGCACATAAATCCAGCTGATCAATGGTTACGGAGACTAAATTACAGGACACCCCCCTGCCATTATCCTCTCAAAGGACAACAGGAGACACATTCCTGCACAGATGCAAGGGGGATTTCTTTTGCTGTTGTGTAAATGTTTGGTTTATTTAATTTGGAAGCTATGATGTTACATTTCTAACTTTATGCTTGAATAGTTCACACCAAAAATCCAACAAAAAAAAAAAAAAAAGAGAGGAAACCAAAACGAGTATCAAACTAAATCCCTACAATTCAGCCTAACCTGGAACCATCTCTGGTGATTTGTTAAGTTGAGGCTTTTAAAACTGCTGCAGGGTAAACATTAGCAAATCTTCTCTATGGACCGGGCTGTTTTTATCATTAAACTACGTGAGTCATGATTAGCTGTTTTATTCTCAGCCCGTTTTTCTGCTCTTTCTGATCTTTGACTGAACCTTTACTGTGAAATCAGAAAATCCAAATTCAGCAGCAGTAATACTGCAAGACAAAGCAGCACAGAGAAAAACAAGTATCCCTGAACCACATAACAAAATAATTAAATTCTTTAAAAAAGCTGCCATCAAGTTGTTTACCATCTTTTGGCTCAAAAAAATCCCCCGCACTCATTACGGCAAAAGCACTCATTTCAGCTCAAACGGCTCTCAGTCAAGTGGTGTGCTGCTGTTGTTGTTACAACAACACATTTAGCAAAGAGAACATGTAGTTGGGAGCTATTACTGGGTAATTCCCTTGTGTTGTTACAGAGAAATCCCCGTTGAGATGAAGGTCAGCACTGACTGCCTGACAATCACCTGAGTCATGTGACATCACACAAAAAGTATGTGACAAAAACGAGTGACGTGATGATGATGGATAATGTGTGATTGACTGTAATTCATTGCCTAACAAAATCCTGTGCTGCATTCCAGTTATGACTGCCAAATCTTGGAGAGGTGAAAATGCAAGTACAAAGCGGCAGAGAGAGAACTGGAATGAGAAAGGAGGAAAACAATTTTATAGAGAAAACAAAATATGCAGAGGCCAGGGAAATAAAGAAGGAGACTTGGGTCATGTAAAGAGCTAGGTCAGTCAGTCCCCATCCCCGTCACCTCTTATCCTGGCAGAACAAAGGGTGGCAGCCTCCTAAATGTGGCGCATTAGCCCTTTAGTTCCAGAGGGGGTAAGGTGACACCCTCCATGTATGTGGTCTGTTCAGCACACATCTGTCAGGGCCTAAGGGGGTGGGCTGTGGCGGTGGGAGGGATACCGGGTACTGGAAGCACAAGGAAGAAGCAGAGAGCTAGAGAGAAAGGGTGTGTGTGTGTGTGTGTGTGTGTGTCTGTGTGTGTGTGTGTGTGTGTGTGATTCTTCAGGAGCCTGGCTGTGACAGAGAAGCCTAATGCCTCGTATTTACTGTGGAAGAATTAGTCCTACCCCCTACCCCCCACCTCTTTATGGCTGTCACTTGATCAGGGAGCAAACATAAACATACAGAAAAACTTACAGGCACAAACAAGAGAGACACACTCCTGCAGACATGCTCATAACATCGACCATCACAGACCTGCAGAAAAGGCAAACACACAACTCTGGCTATCCTTAAAGATCCCTGTTGAATTCTGGCCAGAGGACAAATGTCCTTCATTGTTCTCGTCATTCTCTTCTCTCAACTACCTTTATCGTCAGTTAAAAAAGGGGACATTAACTGATGCTTATTTTTCATAATCATTTTTTTCTCAACTATAAAATTTCCTTGTTTTACATCAATCATGGTGGACTTTTTAAACTGTATCAACGCATTATGAGAGACACAAATTCATGTTAATTAGAGAATTATTTATAAGGATTACTTAAATACTACAAGTTGCACTGTAATTTCACTCAAAGTTGAAAGGGAGTCACCAGTGCCAAGAAATGAGTCATGATTAAATAACTTAAAATGACATAAAATTCAAAGTTGTATACATAATTTTACACCTTGATTATTGCTAGAAGTGGGAGATAAAGGTTTGATTTATAAAAAAAACAACCACTAATGATAGGTACATTTCCTAGCAAATATAGTCCTTCATTAAGAGGTTGTGTATTTTGTGCAGTATTGTAGGACTTTTTTTCTAATTTAGATCTTTAACTCTAAAAAGCATGTGGCTTCACTTATAAACCAAATGGTGAGTTGTTCAACATTATTAAAATCAGAAATTAGAACATTTGTTCCTACCAACTCTAGCCAGGTGTCAAACTTGGACAAACCAATAAAGAAAGTTAATTCAGACCAGTGAGCGCCAGCCAAGTTCAAGCCTCTGATGAGATCTTAAGGATTGTTTGTTTTGCTGCTGTCAAAGGTTCAAATGGGGAGAAGACGGAGGTTTTGATGACCCTTGGCCCTCGGGTCCTTAGTGGGTGTTCTGCAAACACTCCCTATTGATGTGTGGATAAGGAGAGGCCCACTGCTGCGCACAGTGCTCATGCTCATTTGAGTGGAAATGGACACCTCTCTGAAAAGAGCCAAGAACCTAGCAAGTGGCTGAAAAGAAAAGAGTATTATGGGCATGTAAGGGTGTGCGGTTGCTCTGTGTGTGTGTGTGTGTGTGTGTGTGTGTATATATATATATATATATATATATATATATATGACTGAATGAAAGTATTTTCTTTTGTGAGTGGTTTGGTTTTGAAAGTCGCAGGACTGCTACAGTTTATTTGTGAGGCATGTGTGACGAGATGTGAATCCAGGCATTGAAAAAAAAAAAACACTGCATGGGTGCGAAACATCATTAAACATGTCCTGGTGACAAACAGTGACAGAAGTCTGTGTCTAGGCGCTCACTCACACACAGATTCCAATGAACCAAACATACTGAGGGTGCCACATAGTAGGGTCATTGCTGCCTTTTACATAACCTTTACACTATATACATCCAGCTGAACTTCCCCAACCTGTGCAGGAAGTTTCTGTGCAATCTGGTCAATGTAGGCTGGGTTAAGGCACCCTGTGCCGGGACAAGGAGTAGGACAAAATGAAGTTATGAAAGATTCTGAGCTGTGATTTTCTGACATTAATGACCATCTTTGAATGTCTTATGTTTTAGTTAAATATCTGAATTTATATTTTCATCTTAATTGGATATGTGTGTGTATTTGTATGCATTTTATTACAATAATAAAGCATGGTATAATAATATAAAAGTCATGTACATGAGGATTATTAAGGTTACAAACAATGAAATTGTGAAAATTATATAATTATTAGTGAAATTAGCAAGTGAGTGTCTTGGAAATAGTGTGTGTGTGTGTGTGTGTGTGTGTGTGTGTTTGATATGTAGGCCAAGCAGGAAGTGACCCATAAACATATCCATCCAGCTCTTTCATTGGGGGCCAGTGTTGCCCTCCTCCTCTCACCTCCTCATCCCACTCCACACAGACACACACACATGTGCGTGTACACACACACACACACACACACACACACACACACACACACACACACACACACATATAAACTCAAAGCCCCCTGTGAGCGCTAAGCAGGCCAGCGGGCCAGCCGAGGGGGCTCATTACAGGTCCACAGAGCCCCCCAACACAAAGGCCTGAGCCGCTTTAGCCATGGGATGATCTGCTCTCTACTGACTAGAGAGAGTCCATAGACGGACAAAAGGAGGGAGGGAGGGAGGGGATGGGAGAGAAAGAGGTGGAAGAGAGCAGAGAAGAGCAGAGGAGTGGAGAGCCACGGGCTTTAAGGATGTCAGGAGACCCCGAGAGAGAAAGCCTGGCGGGCGCTCAGAGAGGAACGGAGGGAAGGAGGAGGAGGAGGAGGAGGCTTAAGCTCCACGGCTACGTCAGGACATTAACATTCACACAACCTCCCAACATCTGCTGCTTCCTTCTCGCCCTCCATCCCTCCCTCTTTCCATCCCTATCTCCCTCTGTCTGCTAACAACACTGGAACAAAGACAGTAAGATGGAGAGTGAGAGGACAGATAGACGGAGAGAATAAGAAGGATATGAGACCTATGAATTCAGAAGATTTGGCAGCAAGAGAATTAGTGGCTGGGGTGAGAGGACTTGAAAATAAAAGATATGCGCAATATATGAATTATCCAAACATTATTTAAATTAGCGAGGGCACTCAATGACAGCAGAAAACAAAGCAGAAATAAAATGCCAAATCAGTCCAAGTACCAATTTATAAACTCCTTCATCAAGTTAAAATCTGTTGTCCATTTGTATTTTACTTTAGATCATTATGAGTGATATGATCACAAGCACCCAAACGACTGACACAGGCCAGCCTGGGCTCTCTGGTGAAGACAGTCTTTGACTGAGCCATAAACCTGTTCTCCTGGAAGCCGCCAGGAAAGAGAGGAAAACCAGAGACATGTCCAGTGCATTAAACCCTCTCCTCTAGTCCCTCGTCTGGCCCTGGGCCTGTCTCTGCACCAGTCTGGCCCACTGCACTCAAAGCCACATGCTCAATTTTATGATGCTTCACCACCATTAGTAAAACATTAGCCTTGAGGTGGCAGGGCAGGGAGGAGTGCGGGGTGTATGATACACAAGAGAAAACATAAATGGGTGAGGGGAAAGTTTTATTTTTCTAAACCAGTTGTGAAAAAACAAGGTCAACTTGTCCTCCACGTATTGGAGGACAATTGGCTCATTCCCATCTTAAATTCCCTTTATGTCTCAAAGTTCAAATCAGTGAAATCACAGCAGGGTTTACAGCATTGTTATGTGGCCTACAGTAAGGCTGAACAAGCCTTAAGTGAGGTAAGTGTGTGGCTGCTGGGTGCTTTATAGATGATATATAGATGCCTGGTTCTTTCATATATTTCCTGTGGTGAAATTAGAGGCCTGTTCTGAAGTGTTCTGTGTGTGTGTGTGTGTGTGTGTGTGTGTGTGCATGACTGTAAACATGAAGACATCTTTCTCCACAGTCAATCTCTGCCTGTCACATCTGGCTCGCAACTCTACCCCTCGAATACACACTGGAATATATACAACGCGTGCATGGTGACATCTATGACTTATGTACTGGGAGGAGTGTTTGAAATTAAGCTGCACTGAATATGGGCCCAGAAGCACTCAAAGCGTAGAGCAAGAGAGTGTGTGCGTTTGTATGTGTGTGTGTGTGAGGTTGTGGTAGTGTGTGTGTGTTGGAAAACAAGTACAAGACCCATCCAGGTCCCCAGTTAAGTGTGTGTATGAGGCTCATTCCCAGCTGAGTGCAGACAAAATTGTGTGGTATTGCTGGAAAACATGGCAAAAAAAAATACAATATGTATCTGATAGTTACACACTTTCTCTTAAGAGGTTTTACAATTTGATTTGTCTAATCAAAAGTAACTAAGTCAAGCAGATTTGAACAGATTAGTAAAAAAAAAAAAAATTCTGGTTTCATGGGCAGGCTTATGATGAAGGTCAGCATCTTCACATCTAAGGCCATGGTACTCTGCTGGTGCCACTAACAATTGCACAGTGCAAAACTGGACAACCTCATTTTATCTATCCATCTATCTATCTATGCATAAAAGCAATAAATCAGCATAACGCATTCAATTCACAATTTGCTGTATCGTATCACCAAATATATTAGGTACCACAGGTACATTGTACATACTTGCTATAGTGCATAGCCCTGGGTGATATCACAGGGCCATGTTTATGTATAAAAGCAGATGTAGGTGACCAAACTGTTAATGTGTGAGTGAGGCAGACTACAGACTGAGGCTGCTCTACACAGTATTCTCACACACTGCCTTTAAATTAGCATCCTTTTATGAGAGAACACAATTGGCAAGTGTCAGACCCTGGCAACAGTTCTGAACCACACTGTAGCAAAAATGAAAAATGGACCAGAAACAGAGTAGTCATCCACTTACCTGCAGCCTGCAGGACCATATGCATTCGAACTTTAGCCTGCTCTGCTGGAGTCTGCAGGAAAAGGACAGATAAAACAAGTTCGGTCAGTTCAGTCAACAATAATAGAGACTGAAATAAGTTTCTTATTCTTTAAAGACAAATGTCAGGGACAACTGCAGAATAGAACATGGTAGTGTACATTAACACTTTTGTCTTAAAGGATGATTTACCTGTTTACCTTCCTGCTGCCTGAGACAAACTCCACTCTGACACAACTTTATCTATGTAATTTAGCTGTAAAACTGTGACGTCCCTTAGGCTGAAATATATTTTACCCGTGATATTCTTTAACTGCAGCCATTAGAGTCAATGTTCCCTTAAACTGTCCTCATGGAGCACCAAGGGACAACTTCACCAATCTACTAGTCTAGTCGTCTGTAAAAGCCCTGCTAGTAGGAAAAAAAAAAAAAAAAAAACTGAAAGCAACAACATCTCTGACACACCAGGGAGAATCAATGAGGAGGAGATGAAGAGAAATTTAGAGACAAAGAGAGAGAGAGAGAAGTGAGAGGAGAAGAGAGAAAACAAAAGCTGCTGTAACAAGTCTTTGGAGAGTTGGATAAGAGGGCACAGAGAGCACATTTTACAAAGATCACAGCCAAAGACTCAACATATTCCCCTTCCTATCATGCGTGTGTGTGTGTGTGTGTGTGTGTGTGTGTGTGTGTGTATCAGAAACGCTTATCGGGCATGAACGGGGGGAGGGCCTTGTGCTTTGACAGCTGTATTGGGAGGTGCAGCTCTTTTTCCTGACATGCCCTCAAAAGGGTCTTGCTGTAATTCCAATATCTCTGCTATTAGATTTGAGGGTCTTAATTGTCAAGGAAGAATGATGGCTACGACAGGGCGCAGAGCTATAAAAGGCGAGCACGCTGCAGATTGCTCCTGGAGGTTTCTCCGGCGCTGCCGTGGCACAGCGGCCCTCGTTACCATGCAGCGGTGGAGACTGGGTGTACGATTAGAGAGAAATTAAATGCTAATGGGGATAGGATCTGAATCCGCTGCCTGGGAGCATCATTTAGACGACAGGGCCGGGGCGTCGCTGACAGGCAGCGCTTCCTCCTCCCTCCTCCTCCTCCTCCACAGACAACCCGGCTTTTCCTCGCACCATTCCTTCTTCCGGCTCCCCACCCACAGCAAAAAATCTGATTTATCAAACTGTAAACTTGTCACTTTGTAAAAACGTCACTTTTCGGTGGCAGCCAGGGAAATATAATGACCCCCTTTAATGTAGCGATGTCAGGGTGCTGTATTCTAGATGGAACGCTCATCAAGGCACTGCAGACAGACTGACGCACACTTAATGCAACATGGATGTGTGTGTGTGTACGTGCGTGTGCTTGTCTGTGAGTGTATCGCCCGTAGCAGGTGACATAGTGGATCACACTCACACTGACTGGGACTGCTCGACAGCTGAAATTACTAATCACTATTATGCCGGAGAAGAACACTAGAGGCCTTCACCCACACACCACACTGTCATATGCACACACACTTTCCATTCCCCCTCATGAGGAGGTGACAGGGGCCCAATTCAGTCTATTTTTTCTTGCTTTTTTTGAAGTCTTTGCCTTTACAGGAGTTTTACAGCACAAGGAAGGATTACATGCTATAAAATAAAGGTACTGGGCAGGATTCAAACACAGGTAAATGGTACTCAACTCAGTACAGGCCTGCTGAACAATTGGTAAGACACAGAAATGAGCCTTAGTACAACCGGTCATTTGAAGCGATAACACATCACACCTTAACTAACCTGATCATTGTGTGCTGTGCAATCATCTTAGTTACAGTTTATTACAACGCCCCCCTTCAGTAATTACATTAGCATTTGTTTACAGAGGCCTTGAGGCATGTGTAAGACCATGCTTGCTCAATGCACACAGACACAAACACACGCACACTCTCATGCCAGCTGTGGGTAATAAAACACTGAATCATACAGGGCAGGAAGACTGCTGCAGTATTGTCTGTCGCTTTTGAAACTTTCAACTTGCTTTTCTTACACTAATCAGTGATGAAAAAGCAACTATTTCCTATCACCTGTAAATAGAAAAATGTCTGCTTTAACAACAATGACTGGAGTGTGGCCAGAAGAAGGACATGCTTGGTAGCTATCGCAGCTATTCCCTACTACCACACACAGACGGTCCGAAATTAAAGCCCATTAATATATACAGGGAGTATATAAAACAAGTACAGTACAGTAGATCTCATAGGAGTAGCTCAAAATACCTGATTTGAGAATTAAAACAAACCAAATGATGTCTTTCGTGACTAGTAAACAAACTCAGCAAAGCTCCGGGAACATCAGAGTTACCTCCATAATCTGGCCAGTGAGCTTCAGTCGGCTCCCAAGGATGGACAACCTGGGACCTGCATGGTTTGCTGGTGAATTTACGGAGGGTTCGAGGGTAAAACTACTAACGACAGACTTTTCGGCTCATTGCCAAGGGTTGGCAAGCTAACAGCCATCACTCTTCTGATAGACTGTGCCTCTTCCACTCACGCCTCCTCCCTGAGGTTAGCGACACAATGATAGAAATGATACAGCACAATATGAAAGGGCAGACGTTTTTCTATTGGCACATGATATACAGGACCAGCTACCAAATGTTTTACTCTGCCATTATCATAGCACTGACATCTGAGTTTCTAGTTCAGATTGGGATCCTAACAGTTGAATCTTGCTTTGGACAGTAGCCAGACTGCTAGCGGTTGTCTTTGTGACAGCGGGGTAAACAATAATGGCACCTCGAAATGCAAGGGGTGGACAAGTAGAAAAATTTAAAAGGTTGTCTATTTCCACTTTCAATAAATGCAGAAAAGGGAGAAAAAAAAGGATAAGTGTGTGCTTCCTGCCAATAGAACTAATGGAGGCTGATTCAGGCTAATTAATATCAAATTATCATCACATGTGATGTTAGAGGTACTCAGAAGTCAGTTCACAACTAAGCAAACATAATGATACAAAACCCACACAAAACTACACACGCAGCATTGCATGTTTTTGCCTCCCAACAAACTCTCTATTTTCCTCTCTAATTCTCACATGCATGCCCATTTCCTCTGTGTGTAATTCATTAGTAAACAATAAAAAGGCGTTAATTGTGCTCCCCAGAGGCAGATCTGTGTTCCCCCCACTGGGAGAGAGGCACCCGCTGCATCTGAAGTGGCTTCGCCCTTCAATTAGAACTGTGCCTTTCCGATGCACACAAACAAACATGAGACACAGAGAGAAAGACTGTGTGTGTGTGTGAGTGTGTGTGTGTGTGTGTGTGTGTGTGTTTAGAGGGAGTTAGGTGGGAGTGTGTGTTGGAAATGAGCAGCACGATCCTTACAGGGGCTTTAGATTATCACACTGTGAGGAAAGGGGAAACAGGCAAAAAAAAAAAAAAGACAAAAGACAAGACAAAAGAGAGAGTGTGAAGAAGAGAGAAGGTGAGGAAGTAATTAAAAGATGACGCAGAGGTCCAAAGACAGGATCAGACTTGGACATCAAGGCAGAAGGTAGAAATGTATTTACTGTTAATGAAAGCCATAGCCATACATATAAAAAGTTGTAGTTATCGACTAGAATGTCTCTAAATTATTCTCACACACACACACAGAGATAGTGGCTTGGTTGCTGTGCAAAGAGCTGGTCTGCTCATTAGATGCAATTTAGGGTTCATTGCCTTGCTCAAGGACACTCTGACATTCAGACAAGGAGAGCCACCGCAAAACTTAACTGACCAACGGCTTTATCGACTGAGCCACGGCAGTCTTAAGGGCAAGAATGTACTCAAACTCAAAAAGAACTACTTTGCACAACATGTCATTCAAACCACGCTGGATGCAGAAGAGTTCATGGCTGTTCCCAAAAGCAACACTAAAAGGCAGGGTGAAAGAGGGGTGAGTTATCAATAACTGTTTAAATATGTGGACTGGAGGAAATTCACAGTGTTGCGGCGTACGCATGACGCAAATTGTTTAGTAAAGAACCAAAAAAGAGCCTGATAGGAAAAGCATGCCTTTTTGCCACTTTCCTCTGCATAACCAGCAAATCGCTGCGACCCTCTGCTGAGAACTTTGGTTGAAGCATGCAGATTTCTTGTGTGTTGCACACTTTTGGGATATTTAGCAATAAGTGTTTCAGTTTTATATGCCCAGGTTTTGAGATATTTGTCTGCTGTGCCTTTTGCCTGAAACACTCATAAAATCTAGTCATGCATGCACGGTTCAGGTATTATTATCAACAATATAGGCAACATATTTTCCTGTTCTCTCTCAGGGTGTTAAGGAACACCCTTTTTATAAACATCCTCCTTTTCAAGTAGCTGTCATAATGGAATCTACTATTATCGGGCTATTATTGCCAGCACTGACACCCACACCCGTTCGACTAACGCTTGTTCTAAATGTGACAGGAAGTCCAGTGTGCTCACAGCAGGCCTCCAGCTTGTTCGCTTGCCTCACCACAGTGATGACAGACACACTGAGACATGCTTAGCTGAGCCTAAGTGCCCAGCGTCTGTCCCATTAGTCAAAAATAAACACGTCCCATTAGAAAAATAAATAACCCTCACTCGGCTTGGTAAAAACAATGCTATGCTGTGCATAATGAGGTACTGCATGCAGGAAATTTCATCTATTTGTAGTCATGCTCTGGTCCAAGGGACTATTATTATTATCATTATTAGTGGGCCTGAGGCCGGCCAGACAAAGCAAAGTATGCGGGGTTAGCAGATGAATAAATGCCTGTTAGAGCAGGCACAAAGAAGCAGAGCAGGTCAGACAGGCCCTCTTTGGCCAATCTGTGGTCAGACGGTCAGACTGCTGTTTCACTCCCTCCCTCTATCACACCACACCAACAGGAATTAAACAGAAAAGGATAAATCTCCACATTGCCGCGAAGACTTGAATAGCAGCACACATCAACAAAGCCAGCGCAGATCATCTCATTTCTGCTACAATGCCACAACTCCACAGAACATGAGACATAAATATGCCGCTATGTAGAAAAAAAAGAATAAAAATCCAAATAAAACTCCTGAAAAAGACAACATAAAAAGCAGCTAACAGAGCACTTTGTCTATGGCCTCTAAAGAAATTAACCAAAATGCTTCTCAAAAATGTGCAAGTGCATTTCTTTAACACTTTTTAGAGCATAAGCCCGGGCCCTTTGCTGCATGTCATCCCCTCTCTCTCCTCTTCAAGTGTCCATGAAGTGTTTTCATGGCCCCTCTTTTTTGCCTCCTATATCCTCAATAAAAAAGTAAAATTCTGAATGAACATTTGTGAAATGTGGGTTTGAGTAAACTCACCTGACAGTTTGTAATGTCTCCAAAACACTTTGAGAGAAATGGGAAATCAGTGACATAATCTGTCCATCTATTGTATCATTAATCTTAATTGCACAAACGTAAGCATTATTATCTGTCAATAAACTGTTTCAATACACACACACACACACACACACACACACACACACACACACACACACACACACACACACACACACACACACACACACACACACACACACACACACACACACACACACACACACACACACACACACACACACACACACACACACACAGCCGACCTCAACTAACTCTCTTTATGCTGGAGTTGATATACTCAATATTCATCTCATTATATTTTTAAAGTCTTCATCTGTTTCCATTTTCTTTCATTTGTTGCATTCCGCTTGGGCTTCCTCTTCATCTCCTCTTCTTCCTCTGTGCCTCCCTCCTGCCCCCCCAAACAAACACACAGATATATCCCATACCCAAAAGAGGACAGGGGAAAACAGAGCCCCTAGAAAATGCAATATTTCTGTTTTTAATATCGAGGTCTATAAGATCAGGGCAGAGATGGGTTCCATGGCAATATGTTTATTTATATATTTTATAAGGAGGGGAAAAAATCTGCCTATCAGTGTATGTATTTCGGGGGCCTGGGCCACTGTATCTGAGCTCATCTTATATGAAAAATAATGTTGTGTATGGCTATACTTTTATATATAATGGCAATATGGGATCAGGGCTCTTTTACAATGTGCCATACTTCAGGCTAGGGCTAACAACATTTTATGGCCCGCCAGCAGTTCATCTTCATGTCTCAGGCAGGCAGAAGCACTGCATAATAATGTCGTTTCCTGCCCCCAAATGCTATTTCACAGGCCGGGGCTCATTTCTCAAACTTCACCACTTTTACAATTTCCCAAACTTTTATTCCCGTCATTATTACCAACAAGATTTCATTACGTATTTAGAATGTAAACAAGTCTGAGTAATGACACTCCCCCGTCTCCCTGGAATCATTCCCGCTGATGGCTCTGCTGCTATCTCTGACACACAAGTGCAAACACACACACCCACACACACACACACACACTAAAACTTGCACGTGCATACATATACACAAAGCCCCATTCACTGTAGTTTGCCCGCATACAACCATACAAGAAGTACACATACATGCACTCACATAAACTGCCCCAGCCAAGACACAACTAAAAGGCAGTAATTTACTGCCCCATGTGCATGTGTGTGTGTGCATGGGTGCGCATGCATGTCTGTGTTCCCGACAAAGGGGGAGACAGTGAGGGTGAAGGGGGGGAGAAGGAGAGAGTTTTATACTCAACTCACATAAATCATGTAGAAGAAAAATGAGCAAATGTGCAGGCTAACTCATCTTCTCCCCATCCGGAGAAAATGAAATTCACTGGAATACCTATCAAAACTGCAATCATCCAGAGATAATATCTTCTTTGGTCTATCTGCACTTTCCGATTTAATTTCCTCCATGCCCTTGACATCCAGCGATACCATTAAGATGAAGCACATACAGTAAGGGAGTAGTTCTCACGTTTTGATATATGAGATCTCTGCGCTTAATGTAATATCATCATTTGAAAATTAATGCAATCTTTCTTTTGTTTGGGGGGTGTTTTTTTTTTTGGAAACACTCAAGGAGCGAGTCATGGTGAGACGGGCGACGAGATGGAGAGCAAGACGGAGATGGGGACACATGAGACGGAGACACAGAAAAGCAAGTGATGTGCGAGAAAGAAGGGAGAGACAGGGGGGATAGTTTGGATTTTGCAGCGCCCACCCCCACCTCCACACCCGCACCCCCGTGCCAGAATGACATGCAATTACGTCTGGGTCTGCCCCAAGTCAGAGGTCACTCAAATTACTCCATCATTTAGCCACGCCGCCGAGATGAGAGAGAGAAAGAGACCACCCCACCCCCTCCGTCCATGCTTCCACATCCTCCCAACCCCCCACCGCCACATCAAATATCATGAAATCATTAGTGTAATAAGCATGGAAATCTGTTTGCAGATTATCAACACCCCCCCCCCCCCCCCCCTTCTCCTCCTTTATCTACCCTGAATCTCTGTCTCTGAGCTGTTTCCACCTCTTTATCCTATACAATCATATTAGAGAGGAAGAAAGACACACAGAGACAAAGAAATACAAAGAAAGAGATACACTGAGAGATAAAGAGAAAGTGTTTAATGAGACAATTAAAGTCTGACAGCATATTTAAAGAAAAGAAACTATTATCTGTCATTCTGACCTCTGAACTTCCCTCAGCTTTTGCACTAAGATGGCTCCGGGTCAACTCACTACCATATTCAGTGACGCCAGGTTCGTCACATTCCTGGTGTGTGAGTGAGTTGTCCTGACCACAGCTGCTGTTGCCTATCTGTCAGTGGGCCAACAAGGCTATTTGCCTCTGTAAACTCTTCAACTCACCAAGGGACACCGGGACGACATCATCCATCCCTGAAGTGAGCCATGTGTACTGCAATCTGGTGACACATCAACCGAACAGCACCCATGCCCACGCTTATTTCTACGCTACCTTTTTGGATAAAACAAAAATGCTTTCTTGTGATGCAGGGTGTCTTTGCATAAATAAATTGGTGATGCTGTAAAATATTTGTTTTCAAATAAAACGAGGAGCAGAGGGCAGCTCCCAGAGAAACAGGAGTTCAAAGAGCAAAATCCTCACTTAAAAGAGCAGATATCAAAAAGAATGTTGAGGGATCAGTTTATCCATTTTGTTGTCTGAATATAATACTGACATTTAAAACAATACGGATCAACTTTAAGAGAGTGTTTCATCCATTGCTATACTGAGGGTGAAGCCATGTGGTTGTATACGTGCATCACTTTGCACAACAAGTCAAAAGCATTTCTCTAGTGATCTAGTGAAGAGCCTGATATAGTAATTCAGTAATTCAGTGAACTGGATATTCTGTCAGCAGGAGAACATGTGTAGGTAAGAAACTCTGCTTGAACAATTAGGGTTACTGCAAAACTTTTAAGACACAAGGGATCAATTTAAACCTCTGAATGGTGCAGTTGTGTGGCAACACTTAATGGCTGTGTTAAAAAATAAGTCTATGACTGGCGATATGTTGACTACATTTTAAAATATCAACTAATACTGGGGGCTATAGCATTTATTCCCTAAAATGAGAACACAACGGGTTTGATGTGTGCCTAAATGACTAAATGAAATTGGCCATATGCAAATAAGTCAATTTAAACAAACTGCAGTTATTAATGAAATTAAAATCACAATGTTTCTAAAGACAAACTTTAAAGGGCCTCCTTAGTGCTCATCAGGACACATACAGATCATTAGATTATTTCAGTTCTCTGTGAATCATGACCTCAACTCAACTTTGCAACCCTGCTCTGACCTTTAAACCTGCCCCTCCTGCTCTCCACCATCATGTCCTGTTCAAACTCCCACTTCAGGATCAATGGCGTATCGCCCATTCTCCTCTGTTCTTCCTCTATCCTTCTCCGGGCAGTGTACGTGTTAGAACGATGGGTACAGCTGCTGATTGAGGCAGTTATCCTGATGAGGCTGATTCCTTGTGTATTGATTGAGCTGCTGGCTTTCTTCTACTCTTCTCTAAGAAGCTGTGCATCTGGACTGATTAGCTGCTGTAGGCCACCTCATTCACTATCGCTCTATTTCTCCCTGAGCAAGGAATCGTCCAACTCAAACTGAGATCTTGTGTATGCGTGTTCGTGAGTGTGTGTGTGTGTGTGTGTGCTTGAGCGTGTATGTGCGTGTGTACAAAAGCAGAAACTAACGCAGAGCACTGGGAGCAATTAACTTCAGTCTTTTTCTCTGCTCTGCTACTGATCGCGTTCAGTCAATCTGCTGAAATACGAAAACAAAACAAACATGAACAATAAAACAAACCTCAGACCACATAAATCTTAATTGCCCACCTAATTAATGCACCAGTCATTCACAGGAGGAGGTAACGTTAGCATTCATCAGAAAAAATCAAGCTCGAGATTTATTTGAACAGAAGTATGATTGTCACATCAGTGTAAGAAATTTTACTTTTTATGGGTAAAAAGTAGAAGTGACGACTAATGCAAATTATTCAAATTAGTATTAGGAAGTAATTAACGTATGTAAAAACAAAAAGTAATTCCTTGATCGAGACTGAATTCAAGGTAGCTGGTTGAAAATGTAATATGACCTGAGCTTGGCGACACCATGATAAGTGTCAATAGGGATGATGCACTAATCTTAACAGCAGTACATCAACAGAGAGTCATAAACGCCTGTTTAGAAATCTGCAGGGATATATGCGAGGAATCGAGGGGAAAAAACATTTCGAACAGCCCGGCAACTCTCCCTCAGAGGGAGACGAGCTCCATTATTTACGGTTCTCTGTCCCGAATCGTAATCAGAGTCTTGCACTCCCCAGGCAGCTGACTACTGGGGCGCAATCTCCCCATAAGCATAAACACACCCATAAATTCAAACACTCAGTATTCAGGTATTCAAATTCACAGAGACATATATACGAAAGGAAAAAAAAGCACCGGCAAACATACCAATGCGTGTTTGTGTGTGTCTCTCTGTGTGTAAATGTGTAATGTTTAACTCCTGAGCTACCCTGATAAAGACACAGCAGTAACTAAGAATCAAATGCAAACAGCGTTATAATCTGTCCCTATAGGTTCAATTCATACAAAAATGATACAAAAACACACATGTACATGCAAACTGGCTGCACTAACCCCTGCCAAGAAACCTAACATTAACGCAAGTATAATCAAATGGGCAATACAAATCCCAGCAAGGACGTGATTGTGTAAAAGACAATCTAGTTTATCCTCCTCTACTGTTCTGTATAACTTCAGTCAGTTAGTATAAAAAGATAACATGATAAACAGATACACAACTCAAGGTGACTTTGCCTGGATAAGTGTGTAAGAAGTGTGACAAAATCACTGCACTCTTATACGTACGGTATACAAAGATATTTGTCTGCAGTATATACTGGCCCAGTATTACATATGACTTATGGAAATGAGTTGACATTCCTCCGCTTGCCTTCAAGAGGAAGACTCATCTCAACATGAGACACATACTGCCTAATGTTTGCCAAGATGTAACTGCCAATACACATATTGATTAATGCTGTTTATGCATGTGATTCTCTCTTGAATAATTCACAGCACCTTTTATAGAGTGCCGCATCAATCACACCTCCTGACCCACTCGTAGACATCTGCAAACCTAAACTAGACCATTACTGTATTGTGAACGTTATTTAATGTATGTCTTTATTTAAGTGTCCAAATTCTGAGTAAGAAAACGATGGACTAAATAATGCTGTAAAAACTCCCACAGTGGAACAAAAAAGTAGAGTCACTGGCACATTAGCTAGTTTTTGCTGTCAATTCCACTGTTCACTCCCTCTCACTATAGAGTAAACTACAGAGGATCCATTACTTGGGAGCAGCGGATTAGTAAATGAGGGCGTAGTTTTGGAGACAGCCAAAAACACCACTGTATGAGAATCGTACACGTAATAATAGCATGAATGCACTTCGGGTGCATCTTGACACAGTTTTGATGCAAACTATCCACATGTCAATCAGAGTTCTGAATACAGTCAACAACTACATTAAGGAGCAAATATGAGAAATCCGAGGGCAACTTTGTGTGATCCACTGTTCACTCAAATGAAGAGTTACTGTGAAGTGTTTGAATTTCGGGGTCAATCATTTGTGTGGCATATTCAGGGTCATTTGCGTAGCGCGTGGCGGGGCGGGGGGTCATTTGCGTAGGGTGCTGGGAGCTGCGGTTTAGTATGCAGCGAAGCAAGGGAGGGAGGGCATGCGACATCCACAGAGAGCCGGGACCCTCACTGACCCCTGTCTATAATTCATCCCTTGGAATATGGGGCACATGAAACCTCAGTTCCTTCCCACCCAAAAAGAGGAGAGAGAACCTTTTCACTTTGTTGCACGGCACTCTGACCCTGTATTAAAGAGAGTAGCGCGAGAAACCCTGGAAACGTTGGCCATTAAATTTTCAGGGCCATCCCGGGAGGTTTCAGCAGGCCCTCCATTCATAGATGGGAAAAGACTGAGGAAAGGGCCCATGCTGACAGACGGCGGGAGAGGGAGAGGAGAGAAGGAGAAAGGGAGGGTGTGTGTGTGTGTGTGTGTGTGTGTGTTTATGGTTCCAATAGTTATGTCTGGGAAAAAAAAAAAAAAATATTTTTTTTATACATTCTTGTGCAAACAGGTAAGCATGCATGCAAAAATCCGACAAATGTCCACAACTAAATGAGGGAGAACGGAGTGGATAACCAGTGTGTGTCTGTGTAAGTGTGTGTTTGGGGACAACTGGGGATAAATGAAACACTAAATAAAGGCTGGACCAGGCCCTAGGGGAGACACTACCCTCCCTCTATCCCAGTTTTCTCTGTTTTCTCTGTGTGTCTCTCTCTCTGCCTGCTAGCTGCAGGTATTCAGCTCCAATTCCGGAGGTCTCATTATGAATGCAGATATCAAAGTGTGTGTGTGCGTGTGTGTGTGTGTATGTGTGTGTATGTGTGTGTGTGTATGGGGGGATAAAAGGGAGGTGTCGAAAAGAACTTACCAGATGTTCTAATCTGCCTTTGATGTTCGCGGCGTCCCTGCAACACAACAACACATTTCCCCCACTGTAAATAAAGTGCCGACACAAAATGTCATTTAATAAAAAGAACAATTTGCAGACACACACACACACCCACTGAAAAACACACACACACACACACACACAGACACACAGACACACACACACACACACACACACGGAGGAGACAGAGGAACAAACTCTATTCACATGTGCTTCATGAACATTTCTGAACCAATTTCTGAATAATTTAACACATTGAGTCAGAACATTACCTGTGGTTAATTCTGACTGGCTGGAGTTGGGGGCTGCAACTTGCGATTATTTTCATTATTAACCAACTTAAAATGTCCAACCATCAGTCCAAAGATATTGAATTTATTTTCAAAAGAAAACTAGAAAATAATCACATTTGAGAAGCTGCAACCAAGCTGAATTTTAATTAACTGATTGATTATCATATAGTGCTGAATTTATTTTCTATCAGTCGACTAGTTGATGAATCGGCTAGTTGTTTCAGCTCTACTTACAGTCACTCATCATCATCTCATTGTGTTTCTGTCTCGGCTATCGAGTGAGCGGGATGCAAATGGTTGGTTTGTTTTGTTATGGTTGTTTTCATTGATCTTGATCACATCAAAAAGGTTTTTGTTAATCAAAAGGAAAAATAGATGACAAAGAATTATCCTAATTGTAACCTTTCAGAGTGGAGTGCTGTGTGCATCTGTGTGTGTCTGAGTCGACACCAGACAGAGGTTAACTAATATGGTCGCCACAATGCTGGCAGCCATAATAATAATTTCCAAGTACAGAGAGAGAGAACTCGGAGCTTATTATCTGTGAATTAATAAAAAAATGTGTGTGTGATTATCAGGGTAGCGACGGCAGAATGGCGAGCTGAGGAAGTGGAGGAGGGGGAGGGGGGAGTGGTTGGGTTTTAAAAAGAGCAAATTGGCAGTAAATAATAGATGCAATTTTGGCACATTTCAAAATTTGCTGCAGTGGAAATCAACAGATCAAGAGAACACAAACAGCCCCCGTCCCCGATCCCAGCACCACCCATCCAACTCTGGCTATTACTGACAACTCCACCCTGGCCGAAGCGCTTCACTCTGTGTCTGTGTGTGTTTGTGTGTGTGTGTGTGTGTCTGAGAAGGAGGAAGGCTTATCGACAGGCTTCAGTTGCTAATGCAGGCAGCAGCATCACAGTGTAAATCTACACCATCTCTAAAATTACATACTGTCTAATCCATCCCACTCTCTACCCCCCCCCCTCCCTCCTTTCCTCCATCCATCCATCCATCAGGCCAGGTCCCATACTCAGGGTGACCACAAACCTAAGCCGTTCCCACATCATCAGCATTTCTAAATAATGGTATGAAGGAATGCAAGAAATGCTAAACAGAAGTATTAACAAAAGTAAGAAACAACAAGACGGGAAAAAAGTCACGAAGAAAAGATGTTTGCTTGTTTATTCTGTGCTCTGTCAGCGAGCCACATGCAGACAAGTCAACCACTTAAGGCAAACTTCATCTAGCTGTAATTACATTACATTCTGACAAACACCCCGCCACATTCATTATACATGACGGGCGCCCGGCAACCAGACAGCAAGACATTTGTTACCGTGGTGACAGTGTGTGTAATCCGCTAATGAAGCGCAATTAGTGAGAAACAATCTAACACAGGGGAGACGCGGCGCTCGATCCCTCCTCCTCCACTCATTTCCCTTCGCTTTTTTCTTCCCCCCGCTCTCCTCTCGCACTCCTCTTTACAGCCACGTCTTCTTCTTTTCCTTTTATTTTTGCGATCCAACCGTTATTAAGCTCTTCACTTGCATTTAATCTCCCGCTCTGTCATCTGTTGTCTTCACTCTATCAAGGGCAAGCTGTCCAGCACTGTCCACACCAGGGCCGAAGGGAACGCTCTATCCATTAGACACACACAGCGCGCACACACACACACACACACCATTTTACATCCTCATCTCTCTTTTCAAAACATCATATAATCTGCGGAGGTCTTCAGGGACAGAGCTTTCCTTTTCTCCTTATCTCTCTTCCATCCCTCCCACCGCTCTCTCTGCCTTCAACGCGGAGGCAGCATCGATTTCTGAATTACGCCACAATATTAAATAATTAATATACTTGCCATGATTGATGTTTTGCATTAGGCCAATATTAGGTTATCAATCAAAATCCACTTGGTTTAATGTAATAATATTGAAAATGTGTCAGTGCCTGTTCATCCAATTTGTAGTGGAGGAAAGCCAGATAGTAATGGTGGTGTAGCACAAGGCCTCAGAGACACTGTGGCCTGCTTACTACAACCATAGGAGCACATTACAGCCCTGGCACACAGCAGGAGGGAGGGAGGGAGGGAGGGAAGGAAGGAGGGAGGGAGGGAGAGAGGGAGAGATGGAGTGAAGACTTGGACAGACAGCAATGAAGCAGACAGACAGCAGTTCGTGACACGCTGAGACGGGCTGGGCATGCTGAGAAGGTGTAGCAGCCTCATCACATACTTCAGTTTGTCCTCAATTAAGATGCCGAACTTCTGCCATGTTAAACATCTTACTGACTTAGTGTGATGTACAGCATTAATAAATATTAGTTTATACCTGTTATAGTAGGAAAAGCAAAGGTGTAGCTACTAACATTAACAACGGCTCTGGTCAAGTGTCCCCGTAAGCCATGACAGTGTGACGGCGAGCCAGCATGCACGATGCTGAGGCAGCTAAATGGAATTCAGCCTTCATTCATTTTATTATCTATGCTTGTGCTTTTCCTCCTGTGATAAAATGTCTTCCATGAAAACGGCCTATAAATGCAAACACGAGGCTGCATGTCAGCGCTGACACACAAGTGTTTAAAAACTTAACCAAACCTCAAGGTGCAGAAGCAAATGGGCCTTTAAAGCTGTGACCTGCTGTGACACGTCCCTGAAAAAGTCTGTAGGAATTTCTGGGAGTGAACCACCAATCTGGTCAGTTAAAAAGCTACTGGTCAAAGCTACAAAAGTGGAATCCAACAGAGGTGATACGGCACTGCTAACTAAAAAGAGAGGCAGTCCGCTCAGTGAATATTGTAACATAGCGTGAATTAATTACACTACATTCCGACCTTCAATATCAGGCCAAATATTCATCAGTCATTACGGTCGGCATTTTGTATGATTAAGATTTTAAAGTTGCATCATGAAATATTTGGGAGCTTGTAATATTTTGTGTGCAGACTCCATCTTTTTTCCCTTCAAAACAGCCACAAGCCAGACAGAGAATGGCAAGTGAGGGGAGGGGGGGTGGCAGAGACAGAGAGAGAGTGATGCACTGTTGTTCCAGGAAATGGTAATTAGTTATCTAAGGTCAATTAAGTAAAACTGGACAAACAAGTGCGCGTGTTAAACTGAGCTCTGGCAGGGTCAATACAGACCAATTTAACATGGTCACTGGATCTCTCGCTGCTTTCTCATTCCAGCTCTTTTATCTCCCTCGCCTCTCCTTCTTTTATCCACTCCAATTGCATAGTTTTCCCCCTCCACTGTCTCACTCGCACACTCTTTCGGCATCCATCACTCACAGTGCGTGTTCTGATTCACTGTGTCCGAACCCTTTTTCTGTCTCTTGCACTTTAACAAGGACCTTTAAGTTGTTGCCTCATCTTACCTCATCTCCTTCCCTGTGTCTCTTCTCACCTGTCATTTTGCCCTCTCCCAATCACCCACCTGCCGCTCTTTCTCTGTGCTCTCACCCCCTCCCTCCCTCCCTCCATCCCTCCCTCTCCCAACCGCATCCCAACCCCCCCTCCCACCACTGCGCTCCTGCTATCAGACAATTAATTACAGGGCCAGCACCAGATGAGTTGTCATTTGTGGTCAAGTTTCTAATAACTGCATTAGGTCTTAAGGTTTGTCTAAGATGTCCTCCCCTTTTTTTCCCCTTGCCCCTTCTCTTTTTCTTTCTCTTCCTCTCTTTACTTGAACCCTCCTCCTCTTCCCCCGCCTCTTGACACGATGGAGATAAATATCTTTAGTCAGTCAATGGAGGCGACAGAGGGACTTAAAATGCAGAGGCAGTCATTTGATTTCCAGCTAACAGAGCTGCCCATTAGCCCAGCACTCATCAGCCATGCATTACCTCTCAGGCCTGCTGCCCTGAGTGTGGAAGCTTTAACCCTTTCAACCCTGTCCACTACTGGCCAGGTTTATCATGTAATCTCAGGCAGACTTTGACCGCCTCTCTGCCACTGGCCATATTATGACTTTTAACTCTCCCCTATATGTGACAGCACTTAACCACTTACCTGTCCTTTACTCGTAAAATTATCTTCATAGTTTCCCTTTTGTGTAATTGCCCTTTACACATTTCCTGCATAGTGGAAATGAGGAAATGATATTTGCTAAATCTGGCACAGTCAAAGTGGAAACACTTTTTTTGTTTTGCTGACAAGTTTGACGAAATGTTCATTTGTGCATTTACAGCTGCAGCTAGCAGTTGTTGTCATTAGAGATTAATCTGACGATTATTTTCTGAATTAATCGATTTACTCCTTTTGTCTGTAAAAACGGTTAAAATAGTATAAAATAGTTGATACTTAACTTAACTTAGTAAAATTATGTAATAAATCCCCATCAGTGCTGTCTCGGAACGGCATTAAATTGCTTGTTTTGTGTGAAATTAAAAGAGAAGAAAAACCGCCAAATCGTCACAACAACAACAGAGAAGCTGGAACTCAGGAATGACAATAGTAATCAACGAAAACAATTATTAGGAATTTAAAACTTGCTGTGTTGCAGCATAAGTAACTGTTGACTAGGGAAAGACTACAAGCCTGTGACCTTGTTGTAACTACTATTAAACTTTTTCTCAGTATATCTCAGCTACAGAAATAACATTTTGGCCTACAACTGCCTCTCAGCCCTCAACCTGATATCAGCCACAGATAATGAGGAGAGGAGCAAAAAAGTGAAGCAGCAAAGGGAGGACGGGACACAGTAAAGCTATGACAGAGACATCACTCTGTGTATGTGTGTGTGTGTGTGTGTGTGCATGTAAAAATGTGCACCCCATTTGCCACAGTTGCATGCCTTGTCAAGCGTGTCATTGAGCATTCATATGTTGTTTGACTGCTGATAGAATGGCAGGCACATTTATTAAAGAGTCAATGTGATGAGGACACCAGAGCAAGCATACAGCACTCACACTCTCACACACACACTGACAAATAAAACACACAATGCACTAATACACAGTCCACATCAGTGACATCTGCCTGTTTAACTAATAGAAGGAAAAAGCTTGATATTAAGCAGTCGAGGGACAGACACGCGCACACATACACACACACAATAACACAGAGAGCTCAGCTTTCCCCCAGACCTGATTGCCATCTCCATAGCTTCTTTTTAACAGGGCTGCCAATTGAAATTGAAATTGTATTCTTGTGTGTGTGTACTATCAGAGCTACCTCTCAGGGTTTTATACAGCTAAGAGGAGGGCTTGGGGGGGGACACACACACACACACACACACAGTCGCAGACTCACAGGAAGGGATAATGCAGGGGTAAGTCAGGGCCTGTCAGTCTTCTATGCAGAACACACAAGAGGGAACAAAACACAGACTTATGCTTCTATGCTTTCTGTGTAATTCCGCATGCGTACACTCACACATGCACGCATACATTCGCGGGTACACAAGCTGCCCCCCCTTTCTCAAGGGAGGGGGCTCTGCTTTAGCATAATCCCAAAATGGTGGAGAAAAGCAGTCCATTAAAAATGGGGCTAACAAATTCAGCACTTTATGTTTCTCTGAAGGGAGGGTTAAGTGCAGTCAATAAAAAAGTCAGAAAAGGAGGAATAAGAATGGACAAAGTTGATTTATGGCTGGCCTTTCTGCTCTCTCTATGATAAGCACACACACACCTGTTCCTGGTGATGGACAACACACAAGTGAAATAGACTGCTACAAACACTTGTGGAGCAAGTATTTAAAAACCAAATTTCTAGAAAATTTGCTAAATTAGGTTCTAATTAATTAATTAACAGATGAGTGGCTCAGGAGTACTTAATATCAGCATCATTTATGATAAGAAACGTGTATTGTCACTCTGCATCAGAAGTAAACATTTGAGATGAACTTCAATAGCAGAACCTTCAAACCAAAAAAAACTTGTTTATCCTTAACGCAGAATTTGACATGATTTAATTTTTGTGGCACTTAAATAAAATGGGACGATGTCAGCAATAATAAAACAAATTTTGACACCACTGGCTTGTTAAATGAGGTGGACGGTAGTTAATTAAAAAGAAGGAAAGGGCAGAAGACCGATAACGAAGATGAGATCCACAGAATCAGTGTTATGGATCAAAATGTTTTTGTGGGTACTGGTAACTTTCTAGATTTGTAAATACCATATTATAGTCTTTTTTTTATATAACTATAATACTATAATATGGTATTTATTGTTTATTTACAATTCATTTATTGGTATATTTGGTAGCTCTATAGAGCTAGACCAAAGTATCTGCCAGGCCTATATTTTGTATGATGATGACTTATTGCAGATATATCAGCATCAGTGTATATGTTGCCTGATAAGTAGGAAGACTAGACTCAAACTAGTTTGAGGTAATTTAGAAACAGTGTCACCACACAGTGTCACCAGGGAGCAATGACAAGTTCATTTTTACACTGTAAATGTCAGTTATTGGTCAGCTATAGCTTAATTAAAATCTTACTAAATACTAATCTGAATCTGAAACAATGTCATCAACAATGCGTTTTCATTGGCATTCTGAACGTGGAAAACGTGCGCTTACTTGAGGCAAAAGTAGGTTGACGGGGCCTTGTGCCTTTGCTTGGGACGTGGCACATTCATTTCACTATTAAAGAAATAAATCATGCATCAGTAGGTCATGGCTGTGGAGCCATCTTCAGCTCACTTTGAACCAGGAAAAACTGAACCGGCACGCAGATCCGTTCATACACGTATTTAAACACACACGTGTGAAACATCATAGACCGAGCACGTCTCCCTGCAGACTGCCAATATCTCCCTCTTCTCAGCCTATACACACCAACTCGGTGCTGAAGGGAATTGAATGCTGGGGCCAGGTTTTTAAAAAAAAAAAAAAAAAGATTGACTTCTTTTTAGTGTGTTACATAGAGGGAGAGCGGGACAAAGACAGGGAGAGAAAAAGCAAAAGGGAGACATGGAGAGCAATCAATTTCCCCGCGGTTTCTTCAATAGCCGGCGATCCTTTTCATACCTCCCAATTAGAACCTTTCCTAATCAGAGAAATACTTCCCCATTATTGAGACGGAGACAATGACACTCCCCAACATTTCCGCCTGCTCCAAAACTCTGTAGATTGCAGTGCTGGTACACAAAGAATAAAGCACTGGGCTATACGGCAGGGGGGACGCTTGTGTTAAAATCACATGTGGAAATCTTTTGGCTCTCTGCGCGGCCCCAGAAAAACTGATGGGGAACAATGGCAGCCCGGCACAGCATCTGTCATGGCACAATATAAAAAGATGATCTTGGCACCGAATGGACACAAAAAAAAAAAAAGAAAAAGAACGAGAGAGAGGGAGGAAGACGAGGGAATGGAGGGGAGGGGAGGAGGAGGGCCAGGCGAGAGGTAATTCATTTGCAAATCAGGCCCTGGCGCTCAGGTCTATTTCAAGCTGCCAGTGGGTGCCAGGAGTTAACAAGGTAATCAGTTTCAATCCTGCCCTTCAATTGTACATCACACCCTCATCTAGAGAATACCCAGGCCTTTCTATAGGGGCAGAGGGGGGAAATAGCAATCTGGCTGACGGCTGGCTGCACACACACACCTGAAGACAAGTGTGCAGTCCCCTTATGCCATAACATAACATATACACACACACACACACACACACACACACAGAGTTTATTAATAGGTGTGTATCCACTCTTACAAGCAAGTGTACCCAGAAGTGGAGCTGAAACAGTTATGATTAATTGAAATAATTAAATGTTTTCTCTTTCAGTCCTCCTCTCCTCTCATCTTATTTTGTTCTACATATATGAATCCCTCTATGTATGTTTGTCTGTTTATTTGTTGCTTTGATTCAAACTACTTCACTGAATATCAGAAGTCAACCTCATCAAATGAGAAAGTAGCAAGGTGGATGCTATTCTGAACCTTAAAGTGTTACATGCAAAATGGTGGAAAGAAAACAGCAAGCTAAATTTGTTCTAATCCTTTCTTCCTCTCTCTGTATCCCTCTCTTTAGCCTGTGTCAGCTGTAACCGGCTGGCCGAGAGGCAGTTAGCCCCCGTTAGTCCCTGATTTGCATAATCAATATGACAACCTTATTTTTCTGATGCAAACAGGATTTTGCTGCTGAGCTGTGTGTGTGTGTGTGTGTGTGTGTGTGTGTGTGTGAGTGCCCAGTCTGCTTCTGGCCAGCCTCAGTCATGGCCCTCTTTAGCCTTAATTAGATTAGGTGCGATTATCCCGGCTCTACCTTACAAGTGTACAGGCGGGATAAAGTGGCCACAAAGGCCGGCCTGTCACAGGGACCGGGCTCTGGTTTGCAGGTTATCAGGGTCCAGGGAGACACGCCGCGTACATTGTTATTCATATCATCTACACACCGTTTTCTACGGTGCCTTTTTCACTTCTCTTCATGCACTGATCGCCCCCCCCTCCCTGTTTCTATGTCTGTGGTGTCAAACTGGCGTAATCACTGGCCAGGGTAAGTCCCTCTTTTTTCTTTCTGTCTGTCTGTCCGTCAGAACACAAAACAACATGGCCCCAAGCGCTCTGCAGTCTGGCCAACAGGGAGAGATGTCAGGAGAGTGAGTGTGTGTGTGAGTGTGTGTTTAGACTTCAAGGAAAAGTGGTACAAAGAAAAGTTAACCCAGTTCTCACACTAATGCAAATAGACGAACAAACACATCACAGACTTACATCCACACATGGATGCCTGGAACAGAGTGGTTGCTACAGCTCACATGCTGACACCTTGCAAAAAAAATTCCTCCTCTGTCTGAAGACCTGAATCCACTCCATTCAGCTCACTACTAGGGCTCGGTGCTGAACTTGGACACGTTTTCGAAACCTTCCAAAATGCATCCATAGCACAGAGTATCGGAAAATATCACGTAGCGAAAGTCAGTATTGAATGTCTGCTCAGATTCGTCATTTGTTTACTTACTCTGTGATGAAGTAAGTACTCATTTAAATTAAAATCGTGCCAAGTTTAAGCCATTTAATCTGGACGGAATTCTTATTTGTCTTTTTGTATTTAGACAATATTTAACAATTGAGAACTTTGGCTATTTTCAATGAACCAACAAAAGGCTTTTTGTAGAAGCACATGTTTATATTTCTCAAAGGAAGATATCAAAAAGTATTTTATCAGTCAGATGATTGTCAGTTGTATCCAAGATTTTCAAATCATTGCCAGGCCTACTCAATACTCATTGCATTTGTACTCTCTATACATCAGAGATGCCACCATGCAGCATGACCATATCAAAACTTCTCCCCTCAAGACCACACTCTACATAACTGCGGCGTATTTATACCTGCAAAAACACACGTGCCATAATATTGGCCGCAACAGCATTATTCAGTCTGATTCATATGTGTTTGAGAATTTAACCAGATGATTTACTACTCGGTTTCATTTTCTGAAACACTCCGTCATTTTCCCCTAAAACGTTTTCCAAATAGAGCTCAGCACTGACAGATTTCAGTCGGCCTGCATCAATGTGTGTGTACGTGGGGGGAAAAAGTGAATTATGTCACTCTGTTGATTAGACAGCGGTGCCCAAGATATGCATTCATAACTGTACATACTTTCCATGCCGTCAGACCTGGGCAAAGAAAGAGGCAGGGGTGGAGAAAAAGGCTGAATGCCAGTGAGATACTGAGGAGAATGAAAGGTAGTTGAAAACCTGTAAAGAAATAAAAGTGCTCGATAGAGCAGAGGGACAAAGTTTCCACCTTTGACTGAAAGACCAGAAACAAAACGAATGAGTCAGTGGTAGCACATAAACTGTGTTTCATGGGATTTTCTCCCAAACCTGATGCTCCACCACAGCCTGAATATGAAGAATAAAATAAGAATTTACTGATGAAAGTGAGAGAAAAGATTGTTATGATAGTGTTTTACCCTTTCAGGGAAATGTGACTTCTTCTTCTTCTTGTCCAAATTGATGATTACAAACAAAAAGTAGTTCAGTCTTGTAATGCATAACAATTTAGTACAGTTGTTTGCTTTAAACATTCTATTACGTTACATCTTTTTAACGACATTTGCCATATTGTGACATATGGATATTACAAAATACCAGTTTATGTATTCTGAGAATGATTTTAGCCACATCGCCCAACCCCGAGCAGAGTTGACATATCACATATCAAGACTGCTTTTGCACTGCTGGCAAAAAGTGGACAGCAGAAAAGAGTCAGTGTGTGTGTGTGTGTGTGTGTGTGTGTGTGTGTGTGTGTGTGTGTGTGTGTGTGTGTGTGTGTGTGTGTGTGTGTGTGTGTGTGTGTGTGTGTGTGTGTGTGCGTATGCCAGTGAGTGAGAGCGAGACACAAGGTAAAACAACTCTATTAGAGAACCGCAGGGGCTGGGCTGGCAAGAGAGCAAGACAGAGCACATGAGAGTGAAGGAGAGCAAGAGTGAGCGAGACATTAGTACAAATGAATTAAACATTGGGCCCAGAGATCTAAACTTCTGCTGAAAAAGTGGCAGGCTAAATGGGTACGAGGGGAGGCAGAGAATGAGGGAGAGAGGGGGAGGGGGAGGACGAGGAGGGAGGCGTCACAGCTTCATAACTTTGCCGCGGCTACTCAGTGTTGAGTGTGAGTTGTGTGCGACCGCCAGCTCCATCAGTGACACAAATAAGTACTTCCATCCCTCATCACAATCCTGCATACACCCGTTTGTGTGATTGGTAACTGCACTCATGACTCTTTTGTTTCAGCTCATTTCTGTGTGAAAGAAAATACTCGATTTGAAACCTCCACTGAGAATGATTATTATATGCTTCTCTCGGGCAATATTTACTTCCACAACTGAGTCATGGTACTTAACTGTATGTCTGGAATGCTGTTTACCCAGTCTGAAGGAGGTATTCTTGTACTGATCAATGCCATTAGGCAAGACCTGCAGAGCCGTATTTCTGTCTCTCAGCAGCAGAGGTCAAATGCATGACGAAAGGCACTCTCTGAAAGCTCTCCTCTGCTCTTCTCTGTCTTTCTCTCTTTTCGCTGTTACTTTGTCTGCTCTCTCCAACTAAAAAGAACACCTCTCTCTATAATGTATTCTCACTCTAAGCCTTTCTCATAAAGACTTCAGTCAACACCTTTCCTTGCCCCTGGTGCAGATGAATAAGCACTGGAGTCTGGAGAAAATTAAACATTAACGGTGTGTCTCTTTTACACATCATTCTCCATAACAATCTTCTCTTTTAGCTCCCCTCCCTGCCTTCACCACCACTCTGCTTTCTCCAAACCAAACTACCTAGCTTTTCCAGAGAGGGAGAAAATACTGAGGGCAGAAAAACATATTTTGTCGACAAGCACATTTACATAACCCTCCTAAATCGGAGCTGGCCTGTCATGTTTGCTGCTCATAACCTGCTGCTTATAATCCTGCCTGCATCCCCTTCTGATCCATAAAGCAGTGCAGCCAGACACTTCAACAGCAGCCAGGACTGCCATCACTAGCTCCTGCTAAGACAGGGCCCTAAAAAAGAGGTGAGGAGAGGCGAGGGGAGGAGAGGCGAGGAGAGGAGAAGAGAGGACAGGGGAGAGAGGAGAAAATAAAAGAGAGGAACAGGGTAATTGGATTGGGGGATCTTCTATTTGGCCGGGTCTGGTCTCTGTCATCAGGCTCCAGGCCTGGCTTCTCCCGGTGCCTACAGCAGGTCTCAAACACATCAACACGAACACACACACACACACACACACACACACACACACACACACACACACACACACACACACCTCTGACCGTGTTACAGCACTAAATCACTACTCAGTTCAGTAGGCAGACTGTCCTGTGCACAGCTAAAGCCTGCAGGGCGTCTAGTGTGTGCTTTTTTTATGTGTGTGAGTGTTTGCATACTCCTTTAACAACTCACTAAATGGTTAAACAGATTACAGAGCGCACTAAGTGGATTGTCACAGCTCTCTATCGCTCGCTCAGGGTGTCTCTCCTGTGATTAAAAGTAGCCAGAATTCTCTGTCTCTCTACACACAAACGTGTGCACAAATCTGCACACAGAACAGAGAGAGGTCATTTTCAAGAATAGGCAGCATTTCCTACAATAACTGACTGTTTAGATAACAAAAAAGCTCACCTGCTTTTCAACTGCTCATAAGCTTTTCTTAGACTTCTGACACCATCTTATTAAATGCTGATATTTGCCAGTGTTGATGTTTGATAAATTCTTAAAATACTAAATTTAAAACAACTGATTCTTTATAACATATGTTACTTTTAATTTCTCTGCCTGTATGCTCACTTTTTTATTTTCTAATTGATTATAGCAAAAAGAAACAAGGCTTATTCCTTCCTGGACTAACAATATTGAATGTCAGGGGCTGCTGTTTAGTCTCAAGAAACTGGAACAAACCTTGAACTTCAGCAGGCAATTTCACCTAAAATTGATTGTTGGTCTGCTTCCCTAAACTTCCTGTACTCAAATCAGCCTTTCATACTTCAGAGTTTAATTAAGATAGTCAATGACCAAAGAAAATGCTGGGTGCCTGAAAGCTGACCTTTGTATCCCTTTTATCTCAATCCAGACAACAAACCAAACAAAAAAAAAATACATTAACAAAATTATATTTCATCATCCATAGATTGTACGCACTATCCTAATCGCACTCGTGAACACACTGGCACAGACACGCCATGTCTGCTGTTTGTGTCCAAGTCCATTTGGAGTATATATGGTGCCATAAGAGGTCTCCTGTACAGCAATACTGGCAGTCTGGGGAGTACCACTGACCCTTTCACATTACAGAGAGTTGTTAAGATTAAGTGCTAAAAATAAAGATGCTTTGATGCATATCTAGTATCTTCTAGTTGCATAGGCTCAGGTTTGGAGCAGGGTCACAGAGCCGGTCAGATGATCCAGATTCAGACCAGACGGCCTTGAGAGTGTAAATAAATGGCTATCAAGTGAAAATCGAGTTTATATGGCCAGTCTGTTTTCTATCCAATCTATGCTCATTATCTGTGTGGAAAAAAGCAACTAATGACTACATACAGCCATGGGCCAAGAAACACTACAGCTGCACCGCTCTGTGTGTGTGTGTGTGTGTGTGTGTGTGTGTGCACGTCTGTGTGTGTGTGTTCGCGCTGTCCACCCTTTACATGTAGGCATCACTCCTGCTTCACCCACCCTCATCCAACCACCCCCCCACCAAACTACGCACACCCACTTAAAGACACACATGCACACCTTCTCCTCTTCAGCTTCACCCATGTCTCTTCTTGCTCCTGGCCACTAGGCTACCCCCCTTGACACACACACAAATAATACACACACTTACAGCTCATTGATTTAAGTCAATGTGAGTGTATCCTAACCTTCTGAGGACGGTGTTTGAAGTCTCTCTTACCTCCCCAGACCCGCTCCCAGAGCCAGACACAGCCTAGAGTCCTGCAAGAGTGCAGACAAACACACATACACACACATACACACACACATAGCAGCAGCCAGTGGTCCCATCCACACCACCCATACACACACTCCCAACAGATTGAGAGGATGCCGCAGGCAGGGGCTACATTCGTGCAAACACACACACAAACACACTTACTTTCTCTGTGTATTACCAACACTAATGAGCTGATAGATGTTGAACAGAGGCAAAGAAGCAGACAATCATTTCCTCAGAGTGAGGCAAGGAAGGAGAGAAAATCAACAGCAGTGAGTGTGAATGTGTGTGTGCTTGTGTCTAGGGTCTTGTTTTATTTTCTCTCTGCCTCACAGCCTCTAGGCTTCCAGAGGTTAAGGCTGAGCGGTGGAGCAAAGCTAGCCAAACTGAGGCCTGCGGGTCCTGACGAGACCCCTGTGGTGAGGCTGGGTTCTGTTTAGCTTGTCAGGGGAAAACACAGTAATGAGAGGAATTACTAAACAATCACATTCACAGAAAGAGATGAGAATGGGCGGGTTAGCGGGGACGACTCTGTGGACATAAATGTCAGGATAACATGCTTTATTTTAAAGACTTAAAAAAGAAACTCCACCTTTATAAAACACCCTATTTCACAAGTATGAACAATGGATGCTGTTGAAGTCCTGCCCCTCACTAGCAGAGAGAAAACTCCAAAATGATTCTTTCATAGACAAAGGCTTTAATTAAAGGTAGGCAGTCATTTCATTTCTATAACCCGAAGCTCATTATAGCAGCTCCAGTTTTACATGCGCAGGGAAAAGACGTCTCTCTGCTGCCATGAGGTCTCCACACCGCCCTGTGTGCCTCCACTGCCAGCCGCTGCCCATTTCTCACTCAAATGACATGAATGGACATGATGGACCAACGCTCCTCCCCTGACCCGGCACAGACAAGGAGTTCAGACTAATTGGACAGACCTCTCTGATTGAGGATGTGGAGTGAGACAGCCAGCCAACGTTCTTCCACCACCTTGGTGATCGGTTACAGGGGGAAGCAAAGAGGTCGACACCGCCCAAAGGAAAAGGTGAAGTCTTCTCTTGAAAGCGCACAAATTCTTTGACGGAGGAGTCGAGTCTGAGGTGGGTGACGAGCATGGAAAGGGAAAAAGGAAAGACTGAGGGTATGCATAAATGTGTGCATGTGTGCATTAACATTATGAGAGAACCCAAAAAAGCTAGGCCCTGACTGTACTCCATCCATACTCTAACCAAATTCCTTCAAGCCTGATCAAAGCCTGAACCTCTGCAGCACTTAATGATGCCAAAACCCTTTAAAACGCTGACTTTTAATTAAAAAAAGGTTTTTAAAAACCTGTCACATTCTGCGGAGAAACTGCCATCTGTTAACAGTAGATTCTCCATTTCTGCTCATTAATTACAGGTGGGAATTGGGTCAGAACATCGGGTGAAGAACGCTGTTACATTCAAATTATACTTCTGTCAATTCTCTGCCTGGGGCAGATGTGCACTTGTTAACATGACACACTGTTTGTTTCTCCTCCACTGATTTAGAGGGAAAAAACACTGTCAAAATAACATTAATATAAAGACACCTGACCTGACTCGAGCCGCAAGGAGTTAATAGAAAGTATCAGGAGCACTTGCATGCAGACTGAGAATCAAAGCAAAGTTGTGTGCAGATGAGTTCATTAGTGCACTATACTGCCATAAATGTTTTTGAGGACAACAGGATTTTGTTAATCTTTGTCATTTGTCCAAGGTATTTTTCAGTGAATCCCAAGGGTACATGAGAAGATTGATGAATAGCTCAGCTAATTAAAAAAGAAATATGTGGACAGACAGAGAGACAGACAGACAAATGAGAGATAAAATGAAATGAAATATGTATAAAATAGTGCGGTCGTTAGTGCTGTTGCCTCACAGCAAGAAGGTTCCAGGTTCAAGTCTGCATGTTCTCCCCGTGCTCACGTGAGTTTTCTCCGTGTACTCCCGCTTCCTTAGCCTAGCATGCAGGTTAGGTTAATTGGTGACTCTAAATCACCCGAAGGTGTCTCTCCTGTGATTAACTGGAGACCAGTCCACGGGGAACCCCGCCTCTTGCCAAATGTCGTCTGGGATTGGCCCCAGCCCCTCGTGACCCTTAAGAATAAGCGGTATAGATAATGGAGTATGGAATGGATAATGATTATTATTATTATTTTTTTTAAATACATAAACAAATGGTCAAAGAGTCACGTTTCTTCTACTGACAGTATGAATGAAAATGTTTAGGGACTAAAATGTTGTAGCAACATCCAGTTTTGCATAAATAGTAGCATTAAATAACATTTACAGTAAACAGTTTGATATCAATTTAATTGAATATATTCGAAGCATGTGGGGGGTGTTGCTGAAGGTACTTGCGCACATCTACTAGCGCTTGACGGGGTATGTCAGACAAAAAAAGGTTGTATATTTAGCTTAAGAATAAACAACAATACAAGACATGCAAGTAAGCCTTCTTCTTCAGAAAACTATCAATAAAGAAAAAAAAACAAACAGTTTTAGAGCTGGTTAAATTCTTAAAGAAAGCTCTTATGTTTTCTCTGTAAATACAAAGCGAGAGGATTACACAGAGCAAAGCTGACCTGCTGACCCTGTACACTAGTCTGGGTAAACACACACACACACACACACACACACACACACACACACACACACACACACACAAACGCAGAGATTCCTACAATCACCCACTTACCCTTTGCCACTGGTGAAAGGCAACAAGATCTCTTAACAACAGCTCGTCTTTTTCAATAAATTTTGCATGAAAACATGCCGCTGGAGCACCAAGTTGCCTGCTGTCATACTAGAGGAGTGTTAAATGTTTAATGACGACAACACCACACACACAGAGTCAGTGTCAGGGTGCCGCTCTGAGGGGCCCCTCTTTCATCCTGACAGACACTATAAAGCTCCTGAGCCTCTTCTCCACCCCGCCCCGCCATCAACATCACACTGCTTCACTCCTCTCCCACCAGCCAGCAAGGAAACATGGATGTAAACGAGGTTGGGGTGTCACAGTGTATGAATGCGTGTGTTTGTGTGGAAGTGGTGAGGATCAGTGGCTTACATAAAGACCCTACCCCCATCACCATTAAGAGCAGAGGAAGAATGGAAGAGACAGAGGAAAAAGAAGTGGCTTGTCATAGACAGGATATAGTGCAGAAAGCCCTGTTTTACATATTCCTGAAACATATCTCTGCTTCTGCCTTTCTTCTGCTAAAGGAAGGCTTGTCAGGCATCTAAACTCTTGTGGGAGCGTCTGGGGAATAACAGGAACATCCATGTCAGGCAGCGTTTGGACGTTGATAACATGATATCAGGGTCCACAGGTAGACCACCTTAATTTGAATTTTACTGCAAGTGTGGGGATAGAGACAATTAAAGTTATAATAAAACGGAAAAAATATCTCATTCGTTAATTTCCTCATGTCAAAAATGTGCATCAATTCAAAATTAAATGCCACACACTGCAATGTAGTGTACTTTTAATACATAACATAACTTTGACTTCCTGTAGTAGTGTCATTAGTGGTAACCTAATACTGAATGTACAATTCATGTTAAAATTAAAAGCTACAACCAAAACAACAAACCCTTCACCTACACCTACTGTATTTCTTTCTCTAACTGATACATTTTGAATTACAGAAGAAAGTCATGCAATGCAGTCATGCATGCAACAACTTTTTGACTAGTGCTTGTTTGCATTTTCCTTGAGAAGAAGTAAGGTACATCTAGAACACAGTGAAGTGACCATCTCCAGTATATATACACACATACATATGTCTCCTGGTATAATAGCGGGTCAGCACCACATAGTTTATTCAAAATTATTCCAACATCATACCTCCATGGGTTTAAGTAAATTGGAAGGCCAGATAGGAGGACAGCCAGTTTGAAATATATTAACGCTGCCACAGGTGGAAACACATGCACGCACGCGGGCACACAAACCAACAAACTTACTACGTACGTGAGCACACACACGTGCACGCAGACAAGCTAAAGCGGGGTCAGAGATAAAGGAAGAGATTCCTATCGATACTGAAGGATATTGAAGCCTTAATATGAAAACAGATATAGTCTGCTGGCCTTACATTTCACTGTTAGCTTTATTTGTTTTCCTGATACTGATCTAAGAAAGGCAATATGTAATAGCTTCAAATAAACTGAGCACTTTCCCTTTAAAATCAAACCTCTGCATTCTGTTCACACAGAGAAATCTTGAGCCCCGAGTTGTTTGTCAATGACCAATGAAGCAATGGTAAATATATGGACACTGCACTAAAGGATAGGTCTTTTTTGTTAATTCTTATTTTTAAATCTTGCACGTTTTCCTCAGTTATACCTATGTACAGTATAGTACTATGCCAAATACATAAAATGAGTTGTGTTTTAAAAAAATCTTAGTTAAGATTAACTGTTAAAGATACATTTTCTCAACAATTAGCATTTACTTTACTTAATGAGATACAGCACACACACAAATTTACAAAAAAAAGTTTGAGTGCCAGTTTGACAGTGGTGCACAAGCAAAGTTTAAGAAAATGTTCTCAGATATGCTGCATTTTTGTCTTACGACCATCGCAGTGATAGGTTTCATCATCTGATTGCACTGTTGCATCAAGAATACATCTGAGGAATGGAGATCATCTTCAGTGAGATCAAACAGTCGTAAAATCATAAATTGCCATTTGGCTATTACTGCACATTCCTGTAAGTCCATCCAATGAAAAGCCTAGAAAATACCGCCTTAAAATGTTTTCTCTGACAAGTTTATGTGCAAGTATTCAAAGCATTCCTGAGTTTAAAGAACCAAATAGCAGCTTAATCATTACCTGGACTAACTTTGATGTGTGTTAGCATAAAAAAATATCACAAATTAATCATTATATTTAATACACACTTTTCAATCTATGTACTTCAAGCTAACTCTTAAAAGGACAAGGGCAAAACAAAGACTGTACCACCAGTTTTGATACAGTTTACCTGGGGGAGCTGAAGTCTCTTAACTCGACATGCAGCACAGCAGCTGGTCGCTATCACTCATGGGATCCATAGTTTGATACACACATCTGTGCCATTCAAAATGACAGACAACAACTGGGTACCAGTCATATTACGGTGGCCTCCAATCACATTACAGCACGCTGCAATAGGGAGGGACTGAGGGTGCTCTTCCAGCGGAGACAAAGAGATGCCTCTAAGGTAGTTAGGTCTGTAGTGGAGTGCACCACTGTTTAAAGGCCCACTACTCTAAACATGTTTCCAGTGTGTATTGCAGCCTTTGGAAGACATAAGCTTGTAAGTGATAACGTCATTTGCCAGCATTTCTCACCTTAGCAAGGAGCTCTCATGTATTGTTTTTTCCTTGGTATAAGCACCAAAGACATTAGAGATGCATATGATCTTGTTATGTTTCTAAGATTATTGCAGCTGGGTGAAAAGAAGGTGAAAAGTGGAGTTAAAGACATCAGACATCATCTGGTGACCAAAACGTTCTGCAGCACTCCTTCCCACCATCTATTTTTATATCTCCATGACATCTTCTCTTACAAGAGGGAATTATATCACATTACAAGGCTGGTGTGGCCTAGCGCTGGATTGCAAGGGGAGATGAAGCGGAAAAAAAGGAATGATGGACTGATGGATTGAAGGATAAAGCGATGGATGGACAGATGGAGGGGCTGAGAATGAGCTCCACATTTAAGTCTCTATTATACTGTTCCCCTGTGGTGCCTACCGTTTAGATTGAGCTGGGCCAGCCCAACACTTGTTTGGTGCGTTTGTGTACGCTCGCATATACAAAGTCACTCATCACTTACCCCTTTTTCTCTGCCTTGTCTTTACTCTTGTCCTTCTCTCTGTCCTTGTCTCTGTCTCTTCCTCTGTCCTCCCGCTCTCTGTCCCTCTCGCGGTCGCGGCCCTTGCGACGGCTCCGGTCCCGGTCTCTGCTGTGGCTCCTCCGTCGACTATGGCTGCTGCTCCTTTTGCGGCTCGCTCGCCGGGTGCGGCTGCTGCTCTTACTGCGAGACCGCCGGTGTCGAGAATGAGACCTGAAAGAGATCAAAGGTTACAACAAATTGTATTACAGCAGATAAACTACTAATAATTCAACAAATTAGTGTTTATTTTTCTTTTTTTTCCTCAGTGAATAAGAATTGAGATGCTGGTAGTTTTTCCACAAGTGAGTCTAAGTGTTCTAAATCTTATAATTTAAAGATATATCGATTTTCTCCCGTGCTGCCTTGTCTACTTCCTTTCACTTAATTATTGTCTCTATTTCCAAGAGTACCTTACGATCATTCCCAGCAAATGTGGCTGAGAATGTTTCACTTAGCTGTCATTTATGCATGTGTGTGGCAACAATGATAGGAGTACAGGTGATTTGGTTCACTGCATGCTGAAAAAAAAGCGATGGCTCCTCTACAATGCTCAAGAATCAGCTAATGCTTATACATAGAACTTAAGTAAAAGCATGAGTTCAGTTAAAGCAGCAAACTTTTACCGCATTTCAAAACAGGATTTCAAAACCTGAATCCACAAGAACTGAAATCAACACTTCAATCTATAAAATCTACTGTAAATGACACTCAGCTCGATGCGAGACCTACTTTGTGGAAATGGTGACTTTGCATTAACACGTAGAAAGAATGAAACTTCTGCATCTTTAACAAAACTTTGAAAAAAAAATCTGGATTGGATCAATTCATTCTTCATTGGACCTTATAATACAGTTATATACAATCACATACACGGTGACACACACACGTGCGCGCGCACACACAACCACGCATACACAGACACTGTAGAAATAGAGCCAATTAGAGGCGGGCTCAGAGGAAGGCCTGTCCTCCGTATTGATCCTGACATTGGCCCACTGGTCGCAAAAAGATTTACAGCGAGAGATTTACTCTCTTAGTTATGACACACAAACATACGCACACGCACACCCACAAAACACATCATTTAAACAGCAGCAGAGAATTGAAAGTGTAAGTCATGCCTCAATATGGTGCCATACACAAAGGGACACAAATTACCAAAGCATATCCACTTATTTATGTGTCACTGCACACGTCTCCATTAATGCAGACAAAACCCCAGAACATATTAGTGTGTGTGTGTGTGTGTGTGTGTGTGTGTGTGTGTGTGTGTGTGTGTGTGTGTGTGTGTGTGTGTGTGTGTGTGTGTGTGAGAGAGCATGCGTCCTGTGTCAGTGAACATGCAGGTGTGTGTGTATGTGTGGGAAGGAGGGTGATTTGGAACTCCAGTAGAAATCGGCAGCGGAGATGCCGTTATTTTCCATCATCTATCATTTTATTGATTTGTCTATAAAAACAGTCAAACCTGCTGTCCACGAGCTTTATTGCTTTCCCCCCTTTATTAGTTTGCAGTTTGGGACATCCAGAGCTGTCTCTCTCCCGACAGAAAACTAATCATTTTCTTCAGACGCCTGTCACCATCCTAACAGACAACACTCTGACAACTGTTGCAATCAATTAGGCTGGGCCGATCCTGATCACTGGAGAGGAGCTACACTAGTTCACGGTCTCGAAAAGAGATATTCTCTTTGAAAAAGGAAAAAAAAGCTACTATTTGAAGTTCAACAGACGTGAATCTGCAGTGATTAAATATATTTCATATGCAAAGGTCACACACTGACCAATAACATTAAAACATCACCATAGATTTAGCACATAATGAAATATTTGAGTTAGCTTCAACTCAGAAAGTTTAGTTTCATGTTCACTTAATCTATTTTTCCAGTCAAGTATGAGACTGAGGGATACAACTTATGATTACTGACATTATTTTTCATGATTATTCATCCATCGAAAATTGTGAAAAATGTCAGTTTCCCAAGGTGGCATCTTCGAATGTCCCATTTTTGTGGCAAACTAAGTGTCACAGAGGACAGGAAAAAAAAGTCATATTCTTACATCTAAGAAGGTTACTAGTCCCTCAACTAATACATTTAATTATTGATTAATCTGTCAATTACTAAAACTAATCATTTCGGGACAATAGTAAAAAAAAAAAAAAAAGAAAGAAGAAAAATGCCTGCTGTAGTTTCCCAAAGCCCAATATTATGAATTAAAATTGCTTGTTTTGTTCCACCAACAATCCAAAACCCCAAAATATTCAGTCACAACAACAAGTCATTACATTGAAGAAACTTTAACCAGCAAACGTTTTTGCTTGAAAATTGACTAAAGCAATCAATCTCTGATGGAAATAGTGGCAGGATGGTCTAATTGATAAAGCGAGTCTCATTGCATTCTTTAGAACAGATACTAAAGCATTATCAAAAATTATCACTATTAAAAAACCTGACTCAGAAACAGAGGTGAAACCAGTCATCAGTCATAGCACATTTGAGTTAGCAAGTTAGATGCAGTGCTTACTGGAGCTACGATAAGGCTAGTCGGGGAATCACAGCTAATGGGAAAAAAAAGGAAAAGGAAAACATTGGCATTTTTTGGAGTTTAGAGTCTCCAGACGAGATAATCCATCAATGGCCCAAACAGACCCTGGAATGAGTGAATCTATGTGTTGACAATGCCTGCGTATGTTTGTAATCAACAGTACATGAGGGGAAATACAACAGAGTTGCAGTGTTCCAAGCCTAAGTCTTATATTTACAGCCAAGCAAATTGTGGCCAGAAGCAGCAGATGCAATAAACACAATCTCTCTCTTTCTCTGTCTCTGTCTCCCTCTCCCTTTCCCCCCTCTGATGGCAAAGAAAACAGCCCACTTCTGGGGTGTGCAGCAAATTAAATTTACTGTAGTTAATAGAGTGAGCCTATGCTGCTAAATGTCAATTTCCTGACCAAGTCCTTCCCCTTGGAGAATGATTAGCTAATTTGAGGCTGGGGATAAATGGGCTAATGCAGGACACACACAGATAAACAGCCACAGTTGGACCCCATGCCAAGCCCTTCCCCTGCTTTACATTTTATTGGCCTTATTATCTCCAGGGAAAATGGGTCTCCCTATGGCCTAAACATATTTTCATTTCTAATAAAAGGCCCTTGCTGGTTGCCCCCACGTAAACCCCCCCCACACACACGCGCTGCCCCCTCACAGCCTCCTTCCTCCATTCCTCCCTCGTTTCACCGTCCAATCCATTAAATCGGAGCTCTGCAATTGGCTGGGACCATTTTCCTGGTGAATTATCAATAGAGTAATTATGCGGCATGTTGGGAGCTCGGCTGAAGCTTATCGCCACTGACCCCCCGGTGCGCGCCAGGATATGATCCCTCACCACAGCCCATTGGGGTAATTATGCGGTCGGGTGTGAAGCTGGATGGTGTGTTACCCTTATCAGTCTGTATTCTATTTCTGTTTTCATTGAAAATTGGACATTAATGGCAGCTACGCGATACCACTAGTGTCAGATACAGGTTAACGTCTCCAATGGAATCTGACCCCGGTTAAATCATTATTCATACTACGCAGTGTAGGGACGGGGAACACATGAACACACACACAAACACACAAAAAGACCAATCATCCTCACTGTTCCTTTAACTTTATCTTCCCCCTATTCGAGCAGCAGTGACGGACATTCATATTGTTTCTGCGTTTCTCCCAAACACCATCCTCTGTTAGGAAGACAAAACAAAGTTTGTGTCCGTATTATATTTGTCCCGTGGCAGAAAAAAAAAACCCAACATAACTGCTGGGAACACAGTAAGTGATGTTCTCAGTGATGCCCCAGGCAGCGTCCCTGTCCATTAGGCCAGTGTGGTGCAGCAGTGATTAATGGCTGTGTAACTTTAACCCTATTGCATTACAGTGGACGCTGGCGACAGTGACCCCTGTCTGACCAGAGTCCGTCTTACCAACAGAGAAGAGTTATATTGCGACTTAGGCATACAGTTATGCTATGATGTGTAAAAATGGCCATCTCGATTTCCTGGCTAGAGACTGCATTAATGACAAGGAATAAAAATGACTGTTAAAATGACGGTAAGATGCAAATTGTTCAGTCAAACAATTCCAATTTAAGATTATACGCATTAGTTTGATCAATGTTTATCTGCACAAACTAAAGTTGTGCTCCACTTCTAAGCTAGCCTCTAGGCCAGCTTCTGTGCCACCGCACTTCATTGCACATCTGAACTTTGTCAGTTTAAGAAAGATGTAACAAAATGATTCTGTTAACTACTACAAGTTTTTTGGGCACATTATCCCCATCATTATCTAACATTTATAAAATGATGAGGTAGTCTGCCTCCACAAGCAGGTACCAGCGGTAGAGACCCATTAAGCTTAAAATATGGAGAGAAAATCACAGTATCATGTTTTAGCTTTTAAGAAAGATCAGAGAGAGAAATGTCTATGAAAAAGTACAAAAATGGACAACAAAAGCTAGTTTAACAAAGGCTAGCCCAAAGGTGGCAGTGGACTGATCCACCAACTATTGATGGTAACTAAAATCCCAATAATTCAAATCACAATGTGCCTTTAAACAATACCAATTGTGTAACGGTGGTTAGACTTGATAGGTTTGGTACAAATATATAATGTAAAAAAGTGTACATGGTCTTATCTGGCCTAAACTGGACTAGACAAATACACTGAGAAATCATAGCAGGTTTCTGATCAACTTGTTCTAGTTCAAATGTTTTTCAAACTACTGAGGTGGCACCTGAAAATTTGTTCTAAATCTTTGTTATTCATTCTTTGCATCTACATTGTATTTTACTAGACCGCCTTAACCAACCCGCTCCACTGCTACAGACTTATCAAGTAAAACCTTAGATTTGAGTATTCTCCAGCCACACACACACACACACACACACACACACACACACACACACACACACACACACACACACACACACACACACACACACACACACACACACACACACACACACACACACACACACACACACACACACACACACACACACACACACACACACACACACCAACACCCACAAAGACTACAAAAAAGCTTGCCAGTCGACTTTTCCAAGCAACAGACAGATTGAAAAAGAAACGGGCCTATTGAAAGTGAGAAGATCCATATTTGAAGAACTTCATTAATGCGCTGTTCCCCGCCGAGTTATTTCCAGTGACAGAGCACACAGCAGCAGCTTCATGTTCAAGTTAAAAGTCACTTTTCTTTTTTCTGCCATTTCAATGTGTCTAAAAGCACCTTGAGTGAGCAATGTGCATTTCCTGCTGCCAAAAGACGTGGAAAACAGCTGTTCCTGCCTGACGCTGCCTGCTGAATGGAATGCAAATATGTTAACCATCCAGAATTTATTACTTTTGAGTGCTCTTCAAACGCAACGGCAGACACAAGTTTAATTTATGATATTCCTCTAATTATGAGAGCTGTTGAAATCATTTCCCAAGCTGCTTCCTCCTTCCAAGCAGCCACATTATCTGTTCCCTCGGTTCACAGCGCATGCACACACACACACACACACACACACACTCACAGTCATCCACCATGCACACCCACACAGAAACATAAATGCACGCACACACTAAATAACACGCGAGGAATCACTGCAAAGTAGCTGATTGTGAGCACAATTAACACAGCAAAGACAGAGCATGAAAGATTCACAGAAATGTTTTTTTCTTCGTCCCCCTCTGCTTCATAAAAGCAATGTTTAGATTTGTCATTATCTTCAGTTTGCTTTTAATTTAGCAGTCGTCAACACAAACGTCTGCAATGCCCTGCTATGCTGTGAAGCAGAAATGAGACCACATGCAGGCCACCCACTCACTACCCCCCATACCCTCCCAAACACACGGTTACAGCCACAAGCCACAAGGTCAAGTCATTTAGCAGAGTTCAAAGGCCTTCAAAGACCCCTCAGATCTATATGAACCTACAACGGCCAGCCAACGATGAGGGAAAAGATGACTTTCTGCAGCAAGATGTGGTTTCCATGTGCATGTGTGCAGTGCTGTGTGTGTGTGTGCGTCGCTGCATGCACATGTGTTGATTACCCGGCGTCTTCGTTGGCACATATGCCCACTGTCACTCAGCCTCCTCATCGCAATCCTAAACTTGGCCGTCTGGTGTGCACCGGCGACCTCTGACCTCTGTGCAGCCGCAGCTCGACATGACACCCATTAGCAGCTGGAGCCGAGGGGGGCCCTGGCTCAGCCACTCAGCCCAGACACAAGGTCAAGTGGAGGTCACACTTAGACTAGGTGCTAACTTGCCAACTCGCTCGCAGCCACTCACGCAATTGAAACCCACTTTTTCCTTCCTTCCATCCATCACGGCCCGGAACAATTAGTTACGCCGAGTTAGGAGAGAGTTGTTTTGGTTGTCATTGCCTCCATCTGTAAGAGGGTGGAAAGCAGGGAGGGATGAAAAAGCGGAGGGACAGAAGATGAAGAGGAGAAGGAGCGCAGTCTAGACAAAGGGAGACAGTAGGTGAAGGACAGCGGGAGACTATAGAGGGAGAAGTAGCGATAAGATAAAGAAAGGTTAAAAAAGTTGGGGATTTGAAAACAACCAGGGTAAAAAGGGGGGAAAATGAAAAAGAAAAGAAAAAACGATTGGGACTTATGGAGAAGACAGAGCAGACAGCCGTGCTTCACATCAAGCTGGCTCCAATTAGCAGGTGTGCTCTCAGACGCTCGCTCTCCCTCTCTCTCTGGTCAGCGAAGATGTATTTTTCTGCCTTTTATACGCATGTATTTATGAAGTGGTAGGAGATCTGAGGACCCTTAGCATAACAGCCTTTTATTGTTTAAATGTGGACTGCCCGGCCCCGTGTGCTTAAGTGATTTAGGAACCTCACAACTCTGGTATAAGAAAAATCATAAACGCTGAGACAAACCATGTGGGTGGACTGTAAAAGGCACTGAGGAACGGGCCGACAAAAAGCAGACACACATTCCACTACTAAAGGGAAACTACACTTAATTAAACACCCAAGACACAACTGGAATAGTGCCCTGTAAAAAACACAGCACTATTAGTTTCCCCTCTTCAGTGGAATAACATAAAGTTGTCTTCTGACAGAACAGAGGCTTGTCTCATAAAGAAGTTTCTAAAAATCATTTTTTTATGAACTGCTGTCAAGATTGAACAAGGAGAAATAGAGAGAGAGAGAGAGGCGAACACAGAAAGAGAGATCAAGAAATGAATATAAGGAGAAAACACTCCACCCTCAGAGGAAAAAAAAAAAAAAAGCCCCTCCACAACATCTGTCACTTCTCGTAGTCTACATGTCCCAAACACAGAAGTAGCCAATAAAGGCGGCAGATTTTATCCTCGTAGGGTGATTTTTGTGAACCACAGCAATGCTGCAACACACTTGTAGGCATATCGACCTTTGTCACTGTTTGCCACCTTTCTCTGACAAATGGAAGGAAAAACTCTGCAAAGATAAGTTGTTATGAGATGATTGGCACAATATATTTGTAGTTGCATAAAGCTTTAACAACTTAACATTTTTTTCTTAACATTGAAGAAAATTATCACTGAATCCAGCCGATCTAATTTCTATTGTTAATATTCATTATTCATTTATTTATCTTTATATTTTTTTTATGTATTTCATGAAATCTGAACCATGTTAATCTTTAGTCAGAATGGTCTACTCATTAAATGTTCAATTGAAAGACTCGAAAGACTCATTTGATTTGTTGTGCGCCCTTGAAAGCAGGATCCAAATGATGACATGTGCTACAGTGATGGCATAGATGCCATTCATTACACATCTGCAATTGTACATGAGAGACAGGCTGCACACTTTGTTATCCCACTTTTTCTGAGTGTCAATATCCCACAGAGTTTACAGAGAAATCTGGCAAGCTTCCACTCCGACAAAACTGTTGACTGCATTTAAAATAATTACATTTTTCCTGCTTTGATTTCAAGCCAAAATCACTACGTCGAGTTCTCTGTTCAACCAGTCACAGAAGTGTACTGCTCTTTGTTCAGCCAATCACACGACAGTTGGCCACGTATCCTTTGGGCGATCCATCTATCTCCACTTCCTCCTCATGTCCTCGACTCTGCCAAAACCCGAATGGATAGACAGAACAAAAAAAGAAGACAAATTTCAAATAGAAAAACTTGTGCGCATGCTGAGAAAGTGTTTCATTACTTTCAAAAAGATTGTCAAGGTTTCAGTCAAGGCGCACATGATCCTGGTTTCATTTCTCTGCCATTCTCCCTCATTTTTCTCTTCTTTTTCCACAAATAAATTACTAAACGTGTGAGTGAAACCACATGCTTGTGTGTGCGTGTATCAGTGTGTGCGTGTTTGTGTGGTTTCTTTGCTTGTCCAAAGTGAACTGACAAGTGCAGGCAGTGGTTCCATTAGCTGGCAATTTGCTCTCAAGTTGTCCAGGAGGGAGAGGGAGAGACGGAGTGTTTTTTGGCAGGACAACACACATGGCTCCGCTTAGGACGAGTTAAGTGAGGTGCTCACACACATAATCCTAGGCCATCATTCACACACTATCGTGACACACTCACTCTCAAACATGCAAGGCCTTACATGTGAATATGACACTGGCTAAATGAAGATCAATGCCTCAAACAATGACTATAAATCTATTGTAAACATGCAGACAATTATTTGTACTTAAAACCCCATTGATAAATGTGTGCTAAAAAAATCAGCACTAAATATTAATCTGAATATGACTGCGCCAGCATATTGTAACTATGAGTCTACACAAGCGTCCTCTGATTCCCAGACAATGATGGTGTCCATATGGTTTGAGCCAGAGCATAACTAGAGTACAAGGTAAACACGCCTGACTGAGGTTTGTCCATGCATGCTCTCTTAGCAAGGGTCTCTGCGGACTGGCTCAAAACCTGGCCACTGAATCACAAGCAGCACATAAACATACCTCCCTCCCTTTGTGTGTGTGTGTGTGTGTGTAGCATGTTTAAGAGTGAAAAGAAGAAATGTGGACAGACGGTGGCGTTTATCTGTGCATAAATTAAGAGCAGACGCTGTTAATTAAAAGGAGGAAAAATAAGCGCAGATAAAATAAAACTTTGCTAAGCGGCTACTTGGCAAGGTGACCTCTGAGTGCACCGGGCATCATTCTAGGACCTGCTGCCCTGCTGTGCGAGTGGCACAGGGGGGCAATGTGCAGGTCCGGCTATGAGCAGCAGGCAACTGGTAGAGCCCCTCACCCCTCCCCTTTACTCCCTCTCTCTCTCCCTCTCTCTGTGTTCCACTGTCTCTCTCTATCTCTCTCACCCCCTCCTTCTCCGCCCAGAGCGTTATTAGACCCAGGGCTCCGCTGCAGCACCAAACAGCTCAATGACAACACACAGGGCCTGCCAATTAGAAATAATTAGACAGTCATTTCAGTGGCAAGTCTTTTTAAGTGCATATATAACGATGCAATGATGCTTATTAGCCGGCCTGAGCCGGCGAGGACCAGGGCCTCAAACGCTTTGGCACTGGAGAAAATAATTATGCCAGTGATCACAAAGCGAGCTGCACATCTCTGTACTTCACCTCCACGCGTTTCAAAAATCCACTTCATTAGCTCCCGTAATTAATCCTCCATTAATTGCAGGAAAAGCCCAGTTTACCTCCCTTCGTTTCTAATTATCATCTTATAAATAGTTATGGTTCTAATTAATGTGTTCATTAGGCAGGATATTTCTCTCAAAGCCTCGCTGGGAGCCAAAGGTCCGGCTCGGCTCTCTCTGAAGCCTAACCAGCCAGAAGGTGAGGCCATCCTGCCTGCATTTGCTTTTATTTTACTACATTCAACCTCCTAATTGGCATTTAAAACCCAATTTGGAAGAACTTCAAGAAGCTTAAATAGGAGAGAGAGACAGAGAGAAGGCAGGAAGGAAAGAGAGAGAGAGATAAATTTGGTGTTCATTTTCCTATGCCAGAGCTAAAAGGGTTTCTGTCTCCGTCTTTCTCTTGGTCTGGCCAGACGGATGAGGCTTTTCGCTGTCATAAAGTGAACACAATGCGGGCTGATTGCATGGTATTAGTCTTTGGCATTATAGAGGTTTATTTGCAAAACAGTGCAAGTGTTTCTCTACCAAAGAAATAACGGAGGGAGTGTCATACTGATGACTGAGTTTCAGTCATCAAACAGCCAAATTTTGTCTTTGGTATACAGATATAAAGTAACTAGTCTGGTCTATGATACTTAAATTAATCACAAAGATTTGCGTTGATTCACACAGCTTTCAAAAAGACAGATTGACTCAGCGCTCTTAATGATTAAAGCAGTAAACTTCAAAACAACTTCTTTAACTTTTGTTAAATTCCAAAACATATATAAAGTCGCAGAATTTATACTGTAATAAGAATAAATTTTACATTTGGGAAACCTGAACTGTAGCAAGAATCATGTCCACTGCAATAATTAAAACAAAACACATAAGAGTTGAATTCAATTAGCAAATAGTCATTATTCTATCTATGACCTTTGTTCGGCATCCTATTTCGATGAGGCAGTATATTAAATGCTACTCATAAACAAGTCTGTGTCTATTTCTCATACATGATTATGAGTGGCCATCTGATTAAATATGTCAAAAATAAATCTTTTATCGTCCCACCTTCACATTTAAAAACATAAAGAAGAGAAAATAAAGACACAAATAACTAGAAATGAGGAAGCTGTTCACTTTTATTAGACACTATTCAGAGTCTCTGCATGTTGATAGTGAATAAGGGCTAAAGTATGTGCCTTTACAAACCTACATGTTTTTACCAGTTACTTCATCTGAATAAACAGGTAGGCATACTAGGGAAATATGAACAAATGACCCGACTCACACACCTTCAATGTCTGCAGAAAAAGCTCTTTGCATGTGTTATTCAAAATGTAGCAGTGATGTTTCCCTTTAACAACAAATTCAGCTGAACATCAGAAAAATTGTGCATTATGGGAAATACATAATCACTTCTCTTTACAACCATATTAATGAGAATGATGAACTCCTCAGTGTGAATGTTCTTTCCAATTTTTGAAATTACTTCTTGATTTAAACACAAATCAGTGTGCTTGAGTCATTTCTGAAGCACTGATTAAGCAACTGATGCCCGAGAGATTTCCCCTCCTTCTCACGATGCCTGGAAACACAAAAACTACCTTTCCAGCGAAAGCTAGAACGTAACGGGCGTCATTACTCCCAGTTTGTCAACAGATGGATAAAAAGAGAAGAGGGACAACTTCTTGATGTTAAATTAGTCTTTGTTTGGGTCCTTCGGACGAACTCCCTCATTTGATCGTCTATGTGAGACGACTGGTGTGATGCCTTTTGTGAGGTGAATTTTGTGTGTGTGTGTTACACAGTACAGACTCTACAGCTAGGTTGCTACCCAGGGGAGTGGGCTAGTGTGTTGTGAGCCTCCAGGATGGTGGGGTGCGGTGAAGTGGGGTGGGGTAGGAGGGTGGAGGGCGGCTTGGCAGAAGTGAGGGGTGAGGGGGGGTTTCCTCTGGCGGTAGAGGGGAACACTGCTTGCGGCGAGGCGGGGATGAAAGAGGCTGTCTGTGTCAGTCACTTATTCCTCCCTTTGGTAAATAAAGGTTTCTGACAACAAAGCCGAGCAGCGCTTGACTGGCCTTTGCAGCAGATAAATAAAAAAGACAACACAGGGAAAGAGAGTAAGACGGAGAGAGAGAGGAAAAGAGAGAAACGCAACAACAAACACGTTCAGATCTCACGACTGGAAGCATGTTGATTTTTATGGAGTAGGGAAGACGCAGCTGAACTAAACCAGGTCATCTTTCAGTTTAAATCAACACTTTGCAAGTCCGGTAATAGGGGAAGAAGGAAGAAAGGGCTAAATGTCATCCTGTGGAAGGGGGAGAAGAAAAGATGTTGAGAGTCCATGGGATAACAGACGGATGGATGGATGAAAAACAGCCAGGAGCATGCTCTTAAATTCCAGTATGGTACACTCTAGACTAACCTAAGACCACAATAAAACTGTGAGAACACTAAGGGAGATAATGCAACTTAAAGAAGGAGGAGGATTTAGGGGTTGTTCGCATTCTTCCTCATCTTATTTCCTATCCATCAGCACCACCGTTCATGCCTTATGGTTCTCTCTCCCTTAGCGGTGTGTTGAGGAAACCAGATTTCACTTGTCATGTCCTCAAACACACTCAGGGCCGTTTCCCTTATGAAGCCAGCGACACCCAAAACCACCTGCTACACACTCGAGACTGTGTGAATAAATATAAGTTGGACACAAATACAGACACAAATTTCCATCCCGCCACCTGACGAGGGAATTGCTGATCCAGGTGCAATGAAAATCTGGGAGGCCACACTGCTCGCCCGCAATAAAGCCGCTGATTTTCCTCACCCCATCTCTGTCTTCGTGCACTCAACCGCCCTACCTTCCCTTCCTCCCCCCTGCCATTCCTCCCTTCAGTTCCTCACCTTAGCCCTCCCCGTTCCCAAGCCGCCTGGATGACCTTGCGCACGCTCCATGTCGGTGCTAGGCAGGAAAAGCTATCGAGCAGATGTACGACACCTCATCTCATACAGGGGAAAATTGCTGTGCGAAATAAATACCAGGCCATCACTCAACCCCTGCACGCACACATGCGTGCGCACACACACGGCTGGAGTCCTTCTGTGATCTCCAGTGCAGAACGCAGAGCTCCTGTTATGGAACTAAAACATCTAGATTACCTGGTTCTAGCAGCAGCAAGACATGGAGGGGTGGCTTGGTTGGTTGACTGGCTCATGACTGGAGGACCAAGGCAATGAAAGCAGCTAGCTGTGGACACCGATCTTTAGTCATCCCTGACCTCTGACCTCTCTGAAGGAACATAGCATAATGTCCCTGGGGGGTATCACGAAAGTGTCTCATTATTATTGTTATCACACATTATGTTTCATGCCAGCCTTAATGTAGCAGACCAGATGTGGGACCTTAAGTTAGAAATGTGTGTTTTAAGAAAGTTCTGCATTATCTTCAGTTAATTTACACCACAAAAACTGCTACAGATATCACAAATTCAGCTTGGACTTACAGCAGCCATACAAAGCCACATGTTTTAACTTTTTTAAAATATGGTCCCCGACTGCTGTCTTGGCATTACCCATGTTCCACCCACTGTCCTTTCCCTTACCTCAGACTAAGCACCAGTTCTGAACTTGTCCTGGCCTCTGCAGCTCCAGGGTGGTTGTGATAATCCTGACTCTGATCGGCTATCCTAGCATGGTGGGTGGTGTGTTTAGCTTGCTATCTATCTCCTCTAGGGGAAAGGCGGATAATTAGAGGTCTCAGTCTCCTTAGAGTCATGACAGCAGCTCAGTGATGAAGCCGCCCCAGTGTTAGCGGGGCTAAACCCTGACGCTAGCACTCTGCCCTGCTAACTCAACACACCTCTGAAATATTAATGAGGAAAATGTAAGCATTAGCGTGTGCCCTGCAGTATGTGCTCACCTATGTGAGCGCATGCATACATGTGTGAATATCCACCAATGAATGAAACGCGCAGCCTCTCTTTGATGGGTCAAGGGGTGGATTTGTCGATTCCTCTGTGTCTTCTAACAGAGCCTCTAAAGCTGCCTGTTAATTGAATGAGGGACTGACAGAATGACTGACTGAGCCACACACATTTAACCCCTGCTGTGACTGCCCATAAAAGCCCAACACTACACCGCTCCGCCGAGCTCACCTAAAGACGTGCCTGTGATCTGACTGTGATGAGAGACTGCGTCGTCTTTGTTGGGCTGGGTACACATCAGATCACTGTACGCTGCTGCTGCCATGCTCCACTCTGCTCTGCCCCAGTGGACTGGGCTGTGACACCCCTCCCACACACACACCCTTATGAACATGCATTCACGCAAATCTGCACATACATGCATACGCTCAATCAACCGCACACATGCTCGCTTGCTGGTGCGCACACAGGAGGGCACACACACACACACACGAACGCGCACGCACACACTGATATGCCTGCTCACATCAAAGAGAATAAACATTAATGGCAAATAGGTAATCTGCTCCTCTTGTCTGTTTTACATTTCAGGGCAAGATTGACTGCCTCTGGGGGACCTGGCCCTTCTCTGATTGAGGGCAGGAAAAAAAAAAAAGGAGAAAGAGAGGAGAGAGGGAGTAAGCAACGATAGATGGTAAACACAAGATAGAGCATTATTCTTATTTCATGTATCTCTTTATTTTTTATTTATACATGAGAGATTGAAAAGAAGGTAATAATATTCTCTTCCTCAGCCCACGACGGCTCCACTATGGTCCTAATCTTCTCCCCTGCAATATTCTGATGCAGACGTTATTGTTCTCATTTCTTCTGAATAATATCCCTCTCTCAGGCCTATCTGTTCTCTCTACCGCCTCTTGCTTTTGTCTTTCCTCTTCATTTTCCTCCTTTAGGATCTGCTGTGTTCTCTCCCACTGCCCTAACTCGACCTATTCTCTCCACACTCTTCCACTCTCTTCTAACTTCTCGTCCCCTCTCTCTTTCTTCTCTCCAGTAGGTGCACTCGGTCTTTTCTTGCTTCTCTCTTTCATATTCTGACGGGGGTGCTGCTCTGGTGTGGCTGAGGTGGGGGTGGCAGGCAGCACCTCATATCCTATCTGCGTATCAATCATGAGGTCCTGTCCACTCAATCCTCCTCTGATCCATCAGCCAGCTTCTCAGCCAGCTCAGGCAGCCTCATCCAGACACACACGGCACTGACTAATGGCAGTCAGGGCACCTGTGCACAGTGTACACGAACCTGCTTTCATTCCACATCCCCCGTGAATGCAGAGTGTGCAGTATCCCACAACAGAACTGTACAGTACAGGATTACAACATTACAGTTGCTCCTAGTGCTGCAGAAAAGACTCAACACACTGCATTAATCCCATTTAGGGTATCAACTATTATCAACTTTTTAATTACCAGATTCTTTTCTGATTAATGGAGTAATCATTTGGTCTATAAAATTTTGAATTGTTCCAAACAATAGTCTTAAACCCCAAAAGATTCAGTTAATATTCAAACAAGACAAAGAAAAAAGGAAAATCCTCACATTTGAAAGGCTAGAACTAGATTTTCTCTCCCATTTTTGCTTGAAAAATGACAAAGAATTGATCAATTATCAAAATCATTGCTTTTCTGTCGATGAACAAATCACTTAATCGACTCATCAGCTCAGCTCTAGTCACATTTATTTAGCTGACACATCAAAATTTCCACTGGATCGTTCGAATGCTACAACAGGAGCCCACATGTGGCCGTCAACGCCAAAGTTGTGCAGACACAAATTGCAGCTGCCATCACATAAGTGCATAAATTTATCATCAATGCCATGATTTTGCACATCCCCGCCTCAACCTCGTAACAACCCACCACGCACTCCCACCAACACCAGCCCAACCCACCTGCTCCTCGCTCACCGCTAAGCCGATTACACAACGCAACCCTCCTAATCACAGTGCAGCGTTTGTAAACACCGATGTCATCGACTGTAGTTCTAAATCTCCCAAATCCCCTCCACCCTTCATCTCACACCACACCAGTAATGCCATTTTCGACTGATGTTTTAATCACCAGAGCCGCTGTTAGTGACTGCCGCCGTACCGCAGAGAGTAGGGACAGAATGTGTGAAATTCGTTGCTTATTCTGAAGCCACAAAATGTTGACCGTTGGGTTGGAGAGTTGAAGTGTGGTGTCTTTTTCTGACATCATCAGCCACCGTCATGTGAAAACACCTCTCATTCATTCTGACACCTCTGTAATGAAGATATTAAAACACTTTTTTCCTTTGTGATTAAAATGATCTCTGCTCTCCCCCGCAGCCATACACAAGTAAACAAAGGCCCTTGATCGCGCATATATTATGACAACCTTTTCTTCAATTGTGCATCTGTGCATGTTTTTATGTGTATGTGTGAGAGTGTGTGCGTGTGTGTTTGAGGGATTTAAAACAGCACAGTTTACTGGTTCATTAGCACCAGATTAGCTATGCTAATGACATGGACCACCACACACAGAGACTTTGCCATTATGTTTCTGAAAGGGATACACGACTGACTATGGCTCTGTGTGTGTGTGTGTGTGTGTGTGTGTGTGCGAGAAGTGAGGTGCAGGTGTGTACACATTAGTCTTGCATGAATAAGTTAGCAAAAAAGGAGCGACACCAATAATAATCATAATTCAACAAAGTATGTATGGGTAATGATGTTTTAATTGCATTAATGAGTGAAAGGAAGTCTGCTGCCAGAAGAGATTTGGGACAGATTGGACTGGTGTTGCATTTGACCTGCTCTCTCTGCGGGTCTCTGTTACATTAATACTCGCATAGTAAGACGGATCGTCGAGACAAACTGAGACACGCGTACATGCACACGCCACATACTAATCCAGACCTGAGACACAAGTTTCCATCTGGCTCCATCTGATGACATGAGACATAAATACGAAACGGTGTGTTTGTTTACACTGACGTAAACTTCCAAAAGTCTTATTGCTTTTTTAATAAGAAAAGTCTGTAATGGAATTCCACATACTGATTTGTAATACAAACACCCAAAAAGTGTTTCAAGTCGAATTTTTTTTGTCGCTCCTAAATGTTGTCTTGGCTCATCTCTCCTTTTTTTAATGCATTATTCATAAAGTATTATTATTAATAATAACAATATTATCATCATTATTATTACTATTATTACATGTTCTATTACAAATACATTTCTGAGACAAAACTTATGTTGCAGTTATTCAAAAACTTTGAATTTGTCAACATGCAGAATGAAATACTCACAGCCAAAACCACCAGAGAAAAAAAAGTGTCTAAGTTTAAAAAGACTGAGTTTCTTTGAGAATCTGAGTTTCATTCACTGTTCTAAAAGACATGCTGTGCTGATGGTTACTCAATCTAAGACTAAATAGAAAGTTAAACTGCAGAATAAGCAGCTGTGAATGTGTGTGTGCGTGTGATGGTGTTACCTCTTGTCTCGGCTGCGTGACCTGTGTGAGCGGTGGCTCCTCCCTTTGTCTCTCTCCGCACTGCGACTCCTCCTCCTGCGAGATGAACTGTGGGACGAGCTGCTGCTGGAACGTCTTCTTCTCCTGGAGCACACACACACAGAAAACATAGAAATTTAATTCTGTTATTGGCAGGAACTTTAAAACAAAACATCAATCAGACAGCAGGGTTATTGTTTCTGCAATTTCTCATTTTGTGTTTTTGGCAAAGTTTGGCAACAGTGAAACCTGTAAATTTGTTGTAAAAAATGGTTCCCAAAATGACTGAGTATACATTTGTTGTTAATAATTATGATCTCATCGTGGTCGTTCAGCTCCAATGTACAGTTTGTCTAGTAGACAGCCTATTCCCATATCAGCTCCCCTGTCCCTTCACAATTATACACCACCCTGCCAGAGCACCTTTTTCTCTCAGTCTGTGTTCACAGCAGCTCACAACATCATCTGAAATCCTTCCCTCTCTCGCATAAGTGAATGCTGTACTCCTAATTTGTTCAGTTGTTCATTTCAAGAGCAAATATGTCCTAATGTCCCAGACAACCTCACATATTACCAGCAGCACTGATGGCTATTTTGCATTGGAGAGCACGCTCAGATATGGCCGAGAGCACCAGAGTCATACAGGCTGCCCCAGAGTTCCTCCACAGGGGCCCTTTGGTGCTCTGCTGCCCTTTAATGTGGCTACAGCAGTGTGTGCAGCGTCTATTTTCCAAACACCACTCACACCGAGATCCTATTGATATCATGTAGCAGGAGGCATTTATGGGGGTGAATGTAAATGTGGAATCCCCCCTTCTACTGCGCAAACAGTTTGAGCAATATTCATTATTTAAAATCTCTTCTTTTGTCTCACCAAAGCCAAAAATACCCAAATCTTTTTAGCACACACACACAAAAAAAACATACATGGTCCTATGGGACCTCGGCAAGATAGAGGAGGAGAGAAGAAAAAGGAAAGCAATACAAATAACACAGAGGCTGAACTATCAAACCAGATTTGTACCACTTAGAGTAGCGCAGGAAAGAACCATTAGTATTCCAAAGGCTGGATCCCATGAGCAGGGCCTTATGAAATAACTTCCACAGCCCTCGTTCAACCACTTCACACATTACGCAGAAGAAACACACAGTAGTGAGCTGAGGTTTGGTGGAAGGCGGTGTTAACTCACATTTTTTCAGAAGCTTGCGCAATGTAATAAAAACATAATGGCTCGAACACGTGCGAGTGGGAAGTGCCGGTTAACACAGGAGCCTTTCACATAAATACAACACCTACCAAGTTGGACTTCTTGTCTCTTGTTCCCTCACACACACACTTTTCCCCCCCGTCTTGCTCACTCTTTGTCATGGGTATAATTATGCACTTAATGCACACATATGCATTAACTATGTAATCGTGATGTCACCTGCCAAGCGCATAAGCTCTCTTCTGTTTTACCACGTGAGGTCTCATTACAGTGTTTGTACATATGCAGGTTGAAAATGCCACAGAATGTGTGTCCTCTTTCATATCAGCCTATGCAAGGAGCTAGTTTCTCACACACACACACACACACTCAAACACACACAGTCTTGGTTAATTGATCAAAACGTATGGCTAATAGATGAGGGACTGTGGTCGCAGGGGTTACACTGCCCACCCAGCCCAAACCCTTACAGACAGCCAATGACTTCCAATCAGTAGTAATGGACCTTGACCAAGCCTCATAAATAATTACTATCATCTGGCCTTGTCTGAACAGCCACACACAGCCAGTGGCAGCTGTGGAGGGATGGAGGAGGCCAGGTCCAACCACTAGCCACTCACTACTGGTAAAGATGTCTGAGGAGAAGCTTATAAAATTGGTATAAGCTTGTAACCTTTCATGTTTTGTTAATTTTCTAAGACTAGACACAAAATGAGCCATCAAAAAACACCCACATCTGTCTAAATGTCATGTCTGGGTCCTCTCAGCAGAGCCCTTATCATTATAAACAGACTGAAGGTTGTTCAGTCTCCACAGTTTCATGTGAATCATAACTGAGACTAAACATTCCCTCATAAAAGGTATCTTCAATTAACAATCAATTAATCAATAATAAACTAACAATTAACAGAAAGTTCTTACATGGGTTACATTGAAAACTGAAAAACTATATACATATAAACAATTCTAATTTTCAAAATCACAATGCACAGCACATTTAACTTGAATGTAAAGGATTTTTCTGTGATCTATGGCTTTTAAATCGAAGGAAAACACTAAATTATACAACATCCAAACTAATCAGTGTTTGAGTTATTTGCCAGTAAAGGCATCCCTCCCTTTACCCTCATGGGTTTACCCTAGGGGTGTACGTTTTTGAACCCATATCAAAACAACACCCATTATTTTCCCTTTTCAAAACAATCACATGCCAATTGCAAAATAGGCCTCACAGTAGAATAAACCACAGGTATGAATAAGAAAATTGATGATGGCTGAATTCAATTTAGCTGCTTCACTTTCTGGGTATTATGCATGCTGGCTCATTGTCACAATATCACGACTTACTGGGACGCTTAAACAAAGCATTCATTAACGTTATTGTTAACATCTGTGCTTTTTCCTACTGTGACAAGTCAAAACGTGTCCTGTGAAAAAGGCTTATTAGACAAACAGCAACAGTAAAGCTATTAGACTCATACTGATGTCTTCGTGAATGTACATCAGCCAGTAGAACTACAGACAGAACTATAGCTGGGTTGTCGCCTCGATAAAGTCACACCAGACTCCTTAAGCTTAGCAACTGTTAAACTAACTGTGGCTGCAAAGTCTTAACATGGGCGCCATACATTTCAGCCTCTAAAGAGCTCTCAACAAACAGCAAGTCACATGTAACTCAATAAACCGACATGAGAAGACAAGAAAATAACAAAGAATATTTTCAACCTCTGATCCACTTTTGCAAACATAGGAAAGATGAGTCACTTAGCTGGGCTGCTGGGTAACTTATTTTGGTGGCACTTAATGAAGCGCCGGAGGAAAAGTGAATTCTAACTTTCTGTGCATCACAAGGAGGTGAAAACGCAGCATCAGTGGCAGAGCACAGCCCCTGGAGGTGAAACATCACCTGTCTTGCTAAAGGACACCTGAGCAGCACAGTCACCTCGCTGAGTGCTCACCCCTGCTGCCTGTGCTTGGAAAGGAACAGCTTGTTATAACCTCTCACCTCCTGTCTCTGTCTCTGGAGCGAGAGCGGCTCCGGCGACTGGATCTCCGACTGCGGCTGCTGGTCACCCTGCTGCCGGAGGATGAGGATGAAGACGAGGAAGAGGAGGACGACCGGCGACGCTGTTTTCTCTTCCTCCTGCTCCGACTGTCATCCTCACTGTCAGACGAGCGCCGACCCATGCTGGCTGCCTGTCAGCTGGCAAAACATGCACAAGATTAGGGTTACAGATGAGCTAACCTCTTAGCAACACTATGACACAAAGCTAGACCTAGAAACCAACGTGAACAACTAAACTCTTTAACAAAGCCAACAATGCATTTCTCTACATGTCTTATAAACAAAGCGTTTGTTTTGAGTAGCTACTCTGATCCCAGAGGTCTAGTTATTGATCTGGATGAACAGCTAAGTTAGCTAATACAACATGTAGCTTAGCTTCTCAACGACATGAAGTGAAGGAATAGTTGTGTGATTTAAAGCATCGTTGCAGCTCTGACAACACTGTTTTCGCACACGCTGTGAATTCAAAAGAGATTAACACTAATAAAAACAGCTTTCTGTGAAGGCTAGCTAGCAGGCTAACTGTGCTAACTCCACTAACGTTTGGCTGTGGTTCTTGTTTCGTTTTGACTGACGTTTTCTAGCCGCTTAACAGTGAACCTGTCTCACGCTGCAGTCAGTAAACGTCACAGGAAAGAGGAAAGTATAGCGACAAAAACAAAAAAACACCGAGAAGTTACCTTGAAATGAAAATCCCGCTCCTCACCTTTAAATCGCTGTGAAGCTCCACAACTCCACCATGCACTGCTCACGAGACCACACTCGTCAAACCGGAGAGCATCGATCGAGTCCAGACAGCTGAATCACACACAGAGCAATCGATTGAGCGGCTGCTCTCCTCTGCTATCATCATGGCTTTGAATTAGTGTTTTATCATTTGCGCTGAATGAGATCTTCAGCCTCAAATGAGCCCTAAATAATTCAGCACTCGCTTTTGCCACTTAAGCCAAAGTATAATCTAAAACAGTTTAATTAGCCACAACTGATTTTAGCCCATTATGAACCATTTAGCTTCTATTTAGAGGTTTTATGGTAAAAAAAAAAAAAAAAAATTATATTTCCATTATTGCATGACTGTTGTAGGCTACTTGAGGGATAAAAAAAAGCCTTGTCAGGACTAAACATTTTTGGATTGTACTTATTCTACTGACCTCTACACTGACAATGTTTCACACATCTAGAAGGTCAATTAATGGAGCAGGAACATATCTTCCTCACTTATTATGTTTATAGCATAAATCTATTTTTTTTTGGTTCCGTCTCAAGACAATTGAAAATAATCCAAATTAATGAGGATATAATGTTTATCCATGTGAGCTGTATTAGCCGGGGCTCCTCATATTTCGTTTTGATCTGACAATACTCACACGTACAGCACAAATTATAACAAGACCAAATGCCTGTGTGAGGTGCAGGTCTGTCAGTGATAATTTGCATGAGGTCATCCTCTCAGATAATAAGGTTTTACACCAACATACAGCCTAAAGACGGAGAGCTGCAAGGTCAGACGGAGCATCCACACAATTTTCAGCAAAGCAGAATAATTAATTACTTCGTGAAATTCAAAAACACAAGATGGGACGGGGGGGGGGGGGGGGGGGCACACAACAAGAATGAGTGAACGGATCAATAATGTGCACAAGAATGGCTGATAGAAACAAGTGAATGGGGTTTTCAGTGCAAACAGACACGAGAGGCTGCTTATCACTGCGATTAGGAATTCATCCTGTTTTGAGATGCAGCAGAAATAATAGTAATTAATGCCTAAGGTTCAAGCTGAAACATCGTTAATATTTAATTAGAGCCCTTGTGTGGAAATGGGGCTTTATATAGATTATCAATAAACACGCTTAATTTTGCATCAAATTCATCCCGACGTTTTCAAAATCCCGCTGTATCCTGTTTCTTGTGTGCCTATATGTTTCCTCCTCTTCTCACTTAATTGCTCTCTCTCCCTCTCTCCGCGGCGTCCGCTTCAATTCACCGCAAGTGAACCATTGTTTATTTATTTTTGCAAATATAGGCAATCATTTCAGCGGGAAAAAGGCGAGTTGGAAACGTTAATTAGTGAGCCCAATGGCAACGCATCGCAAGAGGCATCATAATTAAACGTTTAGCTGCTATTTAACATCCTAATGGCTTAAAAAGTCCACTGAGAATTAATATTAGGCGATATAGTCTCACTGATGATGACAATTTAAAATACATAACTGCTGATTAGGAGCATAAAGCAACGCTGCATGGCGGGGAAACATCAGATCATTTGTCTCACAGGGTCCCCAAACTTTCATGTCACACATTTTCACAACATACTTCCGTGCATTAGCAATAACATGAACACTAGATAATAACAGCCGAATAATAATAATAATGATAATAATAATTATTATTATTATTATAATGATAATAGTAATAATAGTTTCGTTAATAATTATTGTTAGAATATCCATTTTGGTCTCGAACTGTTGCGATTCTGTTATTATATCAACACTTTTTAAACATTTTTGCTGCAACATTTCCGTTTCAAATCAAAAGCGACAACGTGGACGCATAGAAACACGCCGAAAACTTCTGGATCAATGCACCAGGCCTAAAGCCAACTACGTGCAACTGGGGGTTAAAGCCAAATATGTTCACTTGAGCTTCCTCTAAAGCTCCTTGCGTAAGTCGTCGCTGCTCATCTCTGCTTCCCAGCTGGTCCGCTTTTCTTTCTTTTTTTTTTTTTTTACCTCTTTACTCTCCGTGTCATCGTTGTGACTTATTTCCCCCCCAGATCACAGAGATATACTGAGGAAGGACTCCTCATCCATGTGCTTCCCTCTCTCTTGTCATTTCCAGATTTTTTAAGCCACACCCCTGCAGAGAGAGAGAGAGAGAGAGAGAGAGAGGGGAGAGAGAGACAGGGGAGAGAGAGAGAGAGAGAGATCCATGACCATCTCCCGGGTGTTTAAAAAACTAACTCAGGACAATAGCAGCGAATGAGCGCTTAATTAAATTAATTAGTCCTTCTTGTCAATCTCGGATTAATGGCCAATAGCGACGGTGCTGCTTAATGTTTTTTTTTTTACTCCTCTTCTCTCTCTCTTTCTCTCTCTCTCTCTCTCTCCCGTATCAGTGAAGGGGAAGGGGGGCTCATCCCGGCATCCTGAGGGGAGGTAATTTGCACGGATCAAGGGGGCAAGGCGCCGCAAAGTATAAATACTGTGACTTCAATAGAGGATCACCAGCAGGTTCCCAACTCTGCTACCAAAGGAGGAGGAATTGGCTGAGAAGATATATTCTTTATATATTTTTTACCTTCTTCCAGAGTTGGCAACATCAGCTCGCATCATTTTCAAGGGGTCGACTTTAAAACGAGCCACACCATTGATGTCTTAAGCTGAGGGAGAGAGTGTGTGAGTGAGTGTGTGTGGTGTGTGATTTTTTTTTTTTTTTTTTTTTTTGGAGAGAAGGCAGGGATGGAAGAGCTCACCGCGTTCGTGTCTAAGTCTTTCGATCAGAAAGTGAAGGAGAAGAAGGAAGTGATAACCTACAGGGAGGTGTTGGAGACCGGGTCGACGCGAGCAGGGAGCAAGGAGTCTTTATCCGGAGAGCCGGGGAGCCGAGAGGAGGCGGCAGCCGTCACCCGGAACGTTGCGCTCTCGCCGGGCAGGGAAACGGACATGCTCGGCCCGGAAAGGATCAGGGACGCCGGGAGCCCCAAACTCATTGACGGTAGGACTGCATGGTGTGTTGTGCACAGTGTTTATCGGCAGGGATGTGTGGAGGACTTATAACGAAGTCTGATCTGATCATCATCCACTCATCACAGCCGCGCTTTTAGTGCGAAACATCCTCATTTTACCTTCCGATTACGATCCAAACGGACACTGCAGATCATAGCAGCCCCGAGGTGTCATTCTCGGTCTAGATTACAGGATGATCGAGCTCTGCGAGATTGGAAATTATTCATTGGTGGGGTTGTTTTTTTTTTTCTTCCTGAAATTATTTACTCATATATGTTTTGATCGTGTTAGTTGTTTGCTTCGTGCACCGTCAAAGTCGGTCAGCAGGCTCCGAACCAGACATCACATCCCAGAATATTTCCCATCTTAATAAGATGCTTGCAGCTTAGTGATGCGATCCAGTTTAAAAGTTTCATTTCATAGATTTAGTGCATCAGAAAAGGCCTACCCACGAGAGTAATAGGACCAGCAAGGCCTCCTGAGGCAAACTAATAACCATTCTCCTATAATATGATAAGGAGCTCAGTGACATGTATTTTTTATATCACAAGTTGAGAACAGTAACACGGGTGCGTTGTGGTCCACGATTTGCAGTCTAGCCCACTTCAGAGTGACCACATAAGTTAACGCTGTGGCTGTAGTTTACATAAGCGTTGTTGTCACCTGAGGAATCTTTCTTTTTTATCTCTAATGGAAATGTTTAAGCGACAAGAGGCCCTATCAAACACATGAAACACACACACACACACACACACACACACACACACACATCACTGCACGTGAGAGGTGGAAATCAGCTCCTGTCATTTTCTGCAGTCACTCTGTGTACAAGGATGTGAAAAAAGTAGCCCTGCATCAGATGTAACAGTGGATGACTTGAATACAAAACTACAGATGAATTACAAATAGGCTCTCAAAAAAAAGACAGCAGGTGGAAGAATTGTTTTTCCGGGTTGTCCTCAATTATTAAATATATAAATTTTTTAAATATATTATAGCATAACGAAAGTAACAGCACATCAAAGAAATTGGGGCTTCAAGCCGGAATAAAAATAATTAAAACAGGAAAGGATTTAATTGTTTAATGCTTTCAGACTAATTCCAGTAATGTTAGAATCATTTCATTTTATTTGTTTATTTTTTTTACGTTTTAAGAGAAGTGAGGCAGCTGCTCGGCTGTCCTGTGCAGCCCTGGTCACTGTGTACTACAAAATCTGGACAAAACGTGACAACACGCGGGACGAGACGTCCTCAGAGTTGGGTGGCTTGTAAAAATGACATCTGTTCGTCATGGGCAGCGTGGTTAAAAGCGGAACTGCGACAAGCATGTATCAGACATCCAACAGTGGGCACAGCGTTGCATATTTATAAGCAGTTAATAATTAAAGAGCTTTATGTAGCTCTACAAAACATCCGAGGTCTGATAGCTCTGTGCTCTTTGAGGGCTGGAGGGGCATGTCTGTCTGCCTGCCTGCCTGTCTTTCTTATTCTAAGGTTTTATTTCCATTGGGTGATGATCGATAACATTTCTCGGTTCATTTAGGTGTTTTACTCTTAAATCTGAAGTTTGCACACCCATGAGTTTGGTTCGTTGTCACTGTGTGGCAGAATAAAGCTGTGCATTTGGCTGTATCGCAGCAGCTATGTGATCCCTATTTAGAATTAAGCCTGTTTCTAAGAGTAAAACCACATTATAAGATTTCAAAAAATTCTGCAACGATGAAGGCCAGCGATGCCCGTGCAGACAGGGGGTCAGAGCGCAGCTCCATGGTGTTGATGTCTCCTTCTCTTCTCGACTGCAACGCAGGCAACACGGACGTGAAAGAAAGGAAAGAGGACACGAAGCCTATAGAGGACGAGGCACAGACTAAAATCAAACAGAGGAGAAGTCGGACTAACTTCACGTTAGAGCAGCTCAACGAGCTGGAGCGGCTCTTCGACGAGACCCACTACCCGGACGCCTTCATGCGGGAGGAGCTTAGCCAGCGGCTGGGACTGTCGGAGGCCCGAGTGCAGGTAGGAAGAGACGTCTCAACTGCAACAATAATAAATAAATAAGACGACATGATGATAATAATAATAATAATAATAATATTAATAATAAAGTAGGTGCATTGTAAAAAAAACGAAAAATAATCATTAAAAAATATTATATATCATTATCATTAATAGTATCATAACCAAAGCAGTGTGAATATTTGTGTGCATGGATGTATGTATGTATGTATGTATGTCAAAAACAATGACCCACATGCTTAAATTCAAATAATAAAACCAATTATCAATAATTATAAGAATAAACAATAATAATAATAATAATGAGCAAATAATACCACATGCAGACCCTGGTTTCTCCCATATTCTTTCTTTTTTTAATATTGTATTTTTATTGTATTTATTCTAAAGATATATTACATTATATGATATATTATCTGCTTGATGTCACGCATAGAAACAGTCTGAGGATGATGATGATAATGGTGGTGGTGTTGAGTTTTATGGAGGGTTTCATGTAGAGCATAAATGTGCACAGACATGCACCACAGCACAGGCCTGAATTTGTGGGGAGGTTCTGAGGTGCCCCATGGGTGTTTGTGAGTTTAAATAAATTGGACAAGATTTTTACAGAAGGACCAAACGTTTTTTACCATCATTGTTTTTGTTCAGCATCATTTTCTGATGAGATGTTTTTTTTTTTTTGGTCTCTCACTCAGCTTGTTTTGATTATTTCATTTGTGTTTATTATCTCAATTAGGGCCTGCTTGTGTCACGAGAGTCGTTTTAATCTGTATTGTCCGAATCCACCGAAACAAATAAGCCAGCAAATATTTGCCTTCGGTGCCTGGGTGTATGTTACCAGGGCCCTGTTTGTCAGAGATGCTGTCGTTTTTCATGGGGGCACACCATCTGCGCAGAAACCCAGTAAGGCTTCAGCCAGTCGAGGGGTGGAGGGGTGGTGGTGGTGGTGGTGATGGTGATGGAGAGAGGGGGGGTCTCAGACATGTCTTGTGTAACAGGAGCAGGGGGACAATGAACATATAGACAACTCCTTTCATCTGATTTATCAAAAAAAACCAAAAAACTGTAATATCTTATTCCAGACTCTTTTAGCCCCGGCTCAGGGCAGGACTGAGCATTTGTCTCTACAATGAATATGGCGGTCGTTGTGGGGGGAGAAAAAAAAAAAGAAAAAGAAGAAATCATAAAACGGGCCCAAAAGATCCCCATCCCAAACTCACCCTCCAACCCCTCCCAACAAAAAGTTAAAGCCAGCTTTTTGCAGGGCTCTCCCGGCCTGAACTGGAATCTCACCAATAAGGCGTATTGTGTCCCGAACAAGGAGCACAGCTCGGGGATTTACATAAATTATGTATTATTTTCTACGCAAATCAAGAGCAGCTCTCTCTCTCTTTCTCTCTGTTGGAGTATTATATCTTTTCACCAGTTGCGTGAAGGGACCACACGTTTATTTTCATTTTTGTTGTTGTTGTTGTTGTTTTTTTTTGCCTCAACCAATAACAGCAGAGCATTTGCTTTTATTATCGCGATAAATTCTATGTGAAGCATGCACAAAAGGACTTCCGATTGACATACATTGTGGTCAATAAATGCAGCCAGCTGACAGCCAGATCAATATGATATTTCAATCATGCTTTCACTGTGTGTATATGGACCTAATGTAAGGGAGATTGCAGATTGACATGTTGTATTGTGGGCTAATTTAGCCCGAGCTTTGTCTAGGGGACTCAAAGCAGATTAATCGTTTAATCTGTGTTTCAAGGCGTTTCTCTGAAATTGACGCTTGTCGATTTCAACAGAAGGAAAAGAGGAGTGAGCTGTCTTTGAAGCGGGGTTTAGTGTGTGTGTGTGTGTGTGTGTGTGTGTGTGCAAGTAGGCTACGTGTTATGGCGGTGATTAGACAAAATTGTGAGGCATTTAAACGTTTCTCTGACATGGATTTTCTGCAGATAAGGGTAATTAATTTCAGCGGTCATTTAATGAGAGAGAAATGGGAAGAGAAAGAGGGAGATGTTCTCAGATCGCCTTGCTCTGATGTCCAAAACCGTAATAGCGTTGCTGCTATTCGATATCTGAGAGTCCATTCAACTCTTCGGGGACACTAATCTATAGAAAGATGAAACCAACGCTGACAAGGTTATTTATTATAGTCCAATAGTCCTGCACATCCCCAACAAGGGTGTTTCTATTCTCCTAATAAGGTTTTAATGCCCCCCTGCTCTTCGCAGATTTACTACTTTCCATTTTTGCTCCACTCTCTGTATCTTCCTCTCCTCTCTCGTGCTCCAATACACCCCCCCACACACACACTCTCTCCCCTTGTTGTAGACTAAATGTAATAATTCAAATCTGGGGTTAAGCAGTGTCATTAATATTTCAGTGCTCCTCGGGGATATTGTTTTTCTGCGGTTGTTGTCACTTTGAGAGGAATTACACATGGCCTCACAAGCAGCTGCCAATCAGTAGGTCTCTAATTAATTTCTGTCCCTGCAGGTTTGGTTCCAGAATAGAAGAGCCAAATGCAGAAAGCAGGAGAACCAGTTACATAAAGGTAGGCTTTTATCCTGCATGCTCCCACAAACACGAAACTACACTATTTTATATTCTATTTTTATTTTTTTTTTTAATAAATAGCAACATCCTTCATCTTTACGCACTGTTTCTATTTGGGTCCTGGTTTAATTTCAGTCAATTAAGCCATCAAAAGCACTGTGATTTCTTTAGTGGCTGTTTATCCTGGACCTTATTAAAGTTTTTTCCTCCGATAATCTCCGTGGTTTTTGCATATCCTCCTCACAATTAGGCTATCGCCTGTGTGTGTGTGTGTGTTTTTTTTTTTGCAGGAGTCCTGATTGGAGCAGCGAATCAGTTTGAAGCTTGTCGTGTAGCGCCATATGTCAACGTGGGGGCTTTACGGATGCCATTCCAACAGGCAAGTTACTTTGAAGCGCCTAGTCTTAAAACCAGACCAATCCCCGGACTGCTGTCTTGGCACAGGCTTTGCCCAAGTGCTATGCAGAGACTCCAGTTCCAATGTAGGGGGTAACTAAACTCTTATTACCACACTGACAAAAACACTGTGCCAACACAGCGTAGCCTGTACAGCCTAATTAGAAAACTCCCTCTATTGTTTTCACGATCATTTATTTATCATTTTATTTTACTGGAGCAGGCCTGATAGTGCGGGGGTGTAGTTTCCCTTCAAACATTGGGAGTGGTGTGTTTTGGTTATTTTATGGTACACTGAACTGTGCACCTGTATGTGATGGGCAGAGTCTGGACATATTAGTAAATGATGTAGGATACATAATTTATGTTGCATTTAATGGAAGTGAAGTGCAGTCCTCACTTTGAGCACTACTGCTCTGATCTAGCTTTATTATCTGGAAGGCCCAAGATTTCAGAGGCCAAGAGAGGTCGACTTGAGATTAGATTTTAGATTTCATGCTGCTGATCTCCGCAGAAAAAACTCCAAATCTGACCTTTGATTATGGAGAGATTCAGTAGCCAACAGTGTCCCCAGAACTAGATGGCACCCAAGTGAAGTGGCTCAGTGACACTTGAATGAGGGGAGGGGGGGGGGGGGGGGGGGGGGGGGTCGTCCTGCCTTCTCACAGAAGTGTAGTTTCACATAGAAATACACCCTTCAGACAACCCACTGCAAAGTTAACGCATGTTCTCCCCCTTCTCTCCCCATCTCGTGCGTCCCGTCCCGTAGGATAGTCATTGCAACGTGCCGCCCTTCTCCTTTCAGGTGCAGGCGCAACTGCAGCTGGATAGCGCCGTGGCCCACGCGCAGCACCACCTGCACTCTCACCTGGCGGCGCACGCACCCTACATGATGTTCCCCGCGCCGCCTTTCGGGCTGCCCCTGGCGACGCTCGCGGCCGAGTCTGCCTCCGCCGCCTCCGTCGTGGCAGCCGCCGCCGCCGCCAAGAACACCAGCAAGAACTCCAGCATCGCCGACCTGAGACTGAAGGCCAAAAAGCACACGGCCGCGCTGGGACTGTGACGCCAGGTAGACGCCGGGGCGCGGGGCGTGCGCGCACTATCTGCCGCGTCCTCGCGACTGACAGACGCAGACCATAAACGCTTACAAAGTGAAAAGATCCGAGGACAAAGTGAGAAAAAAAATGATCCGAGGACGATATTTATGCTTTCTTTTTCAAATGAAGGACAACGAGTATAACTATTAAAAAAAAATATAGGCTATTTATGAGATAAAGAAAAGACGATGAGAAAAGAGACTGTGACGTGATAGCCTACACAGATGTGATTTTTGGGACGCTAAAAAAAAAAAAAAAGTGGCGGAAGTGGACGGAGAGCGAGGCTACAGGGTCCCTTCTCTGCAGCCACATGGCTGAGAGGGGCGGCGGGACACCCTGAGGAAGAGGAGGAGGAAGAGGAGGAGGTGGATGCAGCTGGGACGGTCGATACTTTGTCAAACAAGGCGAACCATTCTGCAGTTTTTTTTCTCCTGTTTTAATATTATATTATTACTGTTATGATTTCATTTTGAACCTATATAGAGGCTGGCCTCCTTATAAAAACACTTTCTCTGTAAAAGGACAGAGCGGGAATTCTTTGGCAAAACAGAGACAGTATTTGAGGTGTCCCCCCCCCCCCTTCCCTGCCCAAGCAGTGTTTGCATGAGTTTGTCCTCACGGATGACGTGATGTGAGCCATCATCCTCCCTCCCATCCTCTCTCCCTATCTCCCCCTTTCTCTCCCCTCTCTTCCTCTTTGCTCCCCTCTCTGAGGAAGGGCAGCTCTCACTTGAATGTTTGGCCTATTTGACCTCGTGTGGATCTCCTCTTTTGAAAGGTGAAACACCAGAAATGTGAGATTATAATATATGTGTAGGCTATGCTGAGCTGTTTTCGACCCGATTTAGTGTCCATATGAGGTGGTGGTGATGTGTCCCCCTTTTAAAGGGGCGCACTGTGTCCTAAAAACCATCTTAACCACAAACAACAAGCGAACAAATGACAGTAACACGAGGACTGTATGCGAACCGGTACGGGCACGTGTAAAATATGTTTATACACAAGAAACGTGCATTATTTTTATTATTTAGTGGCTTTATGAATGCCTTGTGGGGAATTTGTTCATTTTGTATTTTACTTTATTTCCGTGTATTAAAAAATCATGTGCTTTCTGTATGTAATTTTGATGTTTTTATAACAGTGAAAGTGAACTTACCTGAGGCACGGGTTTCTAAAAAAAAAAAAAAGGAATATTCATGAAATTGTTTTAATTTTTCCATCACATGTGAAACGTGAATCCACCTAAACAAAATGTTTTTCGTTCCTACAATAAATTAACTAAAGTTTCTTTAATGAGTTGACATTATTTTTACATTCTTAATTGGCCTTCACCAGCTAAATTATTATTATTATTATTGTTATTATTATTATTGCTGCCGTTTAAACCTTTGAGGGCAGCAGATTTTTAATAATTCATGCCTGTAGCTATAGGTCTTTTGATAACGTCACAGTTGTGACAGGCCCGTTTAGTCAGGAACATGGGTGTCTGTTGCTGCTCCCATGCCAAACCGATGCATTATTCATAATTTGGTTATGGAGCGTTTGGAGAGGAGGACTGGTAATTTCCAGTACAAGCTAGAAAAACTGGCAGATAAAGGATAAAGAGAAAGGGGCCGCTCAGTGGCTCAAAGATAAAGTTTTGCAGCACTTGAAATGCATAGTTATATTATTTTTTCCCCCCAAACAGGCTAATCATTCAGATTTGAAACCAGTCTGGTTATTCTTGCAATAATTAAGCGTGCTAACCTCAGCGGCCTAATGATTATATAAAAGATGCATGTTTAATTTAATTATAACCACGGTTTGTTTGTGGTATCAGTTTGCACACAGCAGCTTAAATACCTAATTATAATTGGCCAAAATCGATCGTGCTCCCCCCCAGCAGTTAAAATGTTGTCAGTAATAAACGTTTTCACATAAAGTATAATATAGGTTAATGGTATTCGATGTAATTCCAGTTGTGAGTACACATGTTCCGTCTTGGATCTGGCCTCCTGCCCATCTCCACTGAATGAAAATGTTGCCGGTTTCTGTGTCATGAGTCATGACCTGAAGTTTGGCATTACGCATGAAAATATACAGGCAGCTCACAGAGTAAAACAAAGCCTTTGTAAATATCATTCATTAGCGCCTGCCTCACTTGACTTACAAATTCGCCTGATTCATTCCCTGACATCTTAACCGCCTTTTATTGAACATTTAATAAACACCTGACACAGGAGCCTATAATTACAGGAATCCAGATCGCATTACCCTTCCGATATTTCCACACAAAACACAATGTCTTTAGCTATTAATTAATACTGATCTCACAGAGTCTGCACTACAGTCTGGAGTGTTTGTGTATCTCGCCGTTTGGGGCAGGATTTAGACGCCAAAACTATTGAATTATTGATTCTGAGCCTCGCCAGTAATGGAGGAGACGGAACTGGGAATCTGCTGAGCCGGGAGCGTGCACGGCTGCCCTGCGATGGAGCAGAAACACCGGGGTCGGGGGCGCGCCTGTCCGGCGACCGTGTGCCGCCCTCAGACTGTAAAGCAGTGTGCCGTGCTTTTACTTGTAGTGACCACAGAGTGAGGTCAAGTTCATCTGAGTGGTTGTGTCACATTAATTACATTGTTCAGACATTATTAAATACATATTCAGTTTTCTCATGTGGGGAAGTTGGGCCTAATGCATCCAAGTTGGGTTTAAGGCATTTAGAAATCCTTCTTTGGAATAAAAAACGGTAATTTAAAGGTTAATAAATACATATTTTAGTTATACTAGATTTGAAAAAAGCCATAAACTGCAAGTGTCAGCTCACATTATTGAGTATACACCACAAGGACATTTGTGTGCAGTTTAGCTAAAGCTACAACAATGATTTGATGAAAGGACAATTATTTCCAGTAATATTCAGCCTCATCTGAAGAATTTGAAGTCTGTGCATTAACCACTGTCTCAGTTTTTGCACACCAGATTTTTAAACATTTTCTTCCCCATACGCTTCCTCATGACTATAGTCCTGAGTCCTGATTCCTGGGTGAACTGTGAGGCTGCGGGCATGGATTGGACCGGCATCTCTCAGCATGTCCTGAGGTGTAGTGGTGGAGTGAGTGGTGGGCCTCCGCCCTGAGGGGCCCAGGAGACAATGAGACGGGGACACACAAGTGTTCTCCTGATTAGACATGGAGACGACCAGCGCTCTCACTCTCCTCTCAACACACTCTTAAGTCACACACCCCCACGCAGCCAGCCGGGAGCCAGCCATGCAGGCTCTCTCTGGCTTCTTCTCACTGTCTTTCCCTCCTGCTCGCTCCACGCTCTCTCCCCTGGTCTCACACTCTCGCTCTCTCTCCATTGTAGCGGATTATTGTAAGCCATGTTGGAGGAGTCAAGCGTGGGACCGTTTGATTCAAGTTCATCAAATGAATGAAAACAACTCTGGACTTGTATAAATCCAAATGCATGTAAGCAGACACACACACACACACACACACACACCTACACCCACACACACACAGATCATCATAGCCTGGTGAGTCACAACAGCACTCCACACCATGGGATCCTTCATATCAACTGGTGCTGTCTTGTTGCTATATTTACCCCACTACAACCCCTGAGACAAATACACTACTCTCTCATTTCCCAGTCAAGGCACTTTATCAAATTAGGGCACGTTAAACAATCACACAGAGCAGTTTTCACTGACAGCTGAGGCTTTTTTTTTTTTCCGTATGTGAATGGCTGCAGCTACATGTGATTGTCTATACTGTTTGTACCCCTGCTTGCGCATGTGTGTGAATCTATGTGCGAAAGTATGTGAGAAAGAGAGAGCTCCCTTTCTCTTCTTTGCTCTCTAAGGGCCTGCCTTTGTTACATGTTAGGAGTGCTCAAAGAGCAGGGCGCACACAGCACCGCACCAAAGACAACAGCCATCAGGAGCAACAGCAGATAAAAGGCCAACTTCAAAGACATCAAATGGAGCGAAAGTGAAAAAGAAACCTGCTGAAAACTCCCTCCAATAGCACTCAGGCCAGCAATTAGGACGCCATATCGCTGCCTGTTATCACATGTGCGCGCCGTATAGGCCTGGGTGGCTAACCGCAGCACTCGGTGTGGGTTGCAGTCAGCGGAGAATTACAGCATTCATACAGCTCGACTGTAACACTGTATTTAATTTCACTGTAGGATGAAAAGTGGGTGTTCACACAGATTTGACCCCTGCTATGACCAGGGAGGCTTAACCATGGTGATTACAGACAGAGAAAAACAACAGTCTCTAGCTCCAGCTCCTTCTATTGAGCAGCTAAGTAGAACAAAACAAAACAGAGGTCAGAACAAAACAAGAAGTCTAATTGTTTCACAGTTTCCTGTTTAGGTGCCCTGGGGCAATCTACACATTTTTATGTACTGGGTGCATTTTATTTGTTATTAATTCATTTCCAGTTGCAGCTGGTTTTCAGATTAGGGAGATAACATAATGTATAACTCCCTGCCCTGGGAAGAAGACATAACAAGGGTGTATGTGTTGAGACCTGTGGGCACTAGTAGCTCTGAGGGGATTTCATTGTTTCCATCGGAAAAAAAAGGTGACATTTGGTGTATTGTGGATGCACTGGGGAGTGAGTTTGTATGCATTTTTGTGTGTATGGGTCTGTGTGCGCATTGTGGTCTTAGAGAAAAAGAGAACAAAATGAAATGCTAAGACAGAGACACAGAGAGAGAGAGAGAGAGAGAGAGTGATGAGGGGCACACAGTAAATGTTAAACATTTGGCCCATACCGCTCTGTATTTACAAGCTGGTAAGATCCAATCATCTGTGTGTGAGTATAATCGAGTACTTGCTTTTCAATCATCAGATGTTTGTACACAGACTCTTAAATTACAAAAAGCCTCTTGGAAACACAGGCCTAACTCATCTCATATTGATTGTATTCACGCTGTCTGAAGTTTACAAAATGTCATTTTCGAATGTCATGAAATGACAAAAAAGCCGACAAATCACCCAATATTTGTATCAGGATGCTCAAGTGTCTTTTTAATGTGGGTAAATCCGGGGAGGTCCAGGATCATTCATTCTGGGGTTAAACGCTTTTTCAACATTCTGTCCGGGGAACCATTTATGACCATTTATATATCCGTCAACCGCATTCGAATGCTCTGTGAACTGGTGACAGACGTGTGTGGTCAAGGCAAAGTTTAGATGTGATGGAAAATAGCCTCTGGTTTTCAGTGTAAGCATCAATCACCTGTGTACTGTAAATGTTATACTCATATAGCTGTTGGTTGTTTTCACGTAGCCATAAATCTAAGCATGTGCAGTACAAAAATCAATACATCTTACTGATGTTAGAAAACATACAATTCTGTGATGGATATGCTGGTTGCAATTTACTTAAAGTTTTTCATTTCGGTAGTTGCATACAAACACATCATAACTTCAGGAGAGATGCATTGTGATTGAGCCAGAATGTGACCGAAGGAATCTGTAAACATTAACAATATGTTATATTTATTACATGAAATTGCCCTCAACTACTGGCAAACGTGTCACGAGTCAAAGATTATTGTTGTGGTGAGAATCCGAAGGAGTTCCATACATGCCATATTCATCACGATCATTTTAACTTGATGATTCATGTTTTGAAAAGAACCCTCTAGACTTGGACTCTTTAGACTAATTTAATATGCAAACTACTCAGGAGCATCCATCTGTTCAAGTTAGTTTGAGATATGTAGGCATGCTTTTTCTTCGTGATCAGACAACTTAAATCTGTTAATGACTATTTTCCTCAAACTCATTGTTTATGCTGTCCCAAGTGTAACACATCGTTCCACATTGCTCTCCCCTTGTTTCCTGTCAGCTCTCTGTCAGTCAGAAGTAAAGGCAGAACACCTTAAATAGAAAAATAACATGAAACAAAACATGAAAAAAGAAAACAGACAGTTTGAAGCAGAAAAGGGAAGGTCCTTTTGATTCATGCAAATTGAGGATTATTATATTTGATTCTTTCAGTGCTGGGGGAAGTATTCACATCCTAAATATAAGTAAAAGTAAAACTACTGCACTACAAATAAAAGTCCCTTCAAAGAATTAAAAGTGAAAGTGCTCCTAATTGTCATTCTATTCTATTCTATTGTTATTCTATTATAATGTATATTATTGGATTATTATCAGTGATGTTATTATACTCAATGCGTATGTAGCAGTTTGCTGTTGGTAGTTGGTCAAAGTGGAGCCAATTCAAACTACGTTATATACTGTTGAGTTGTTTAAGATCATTATATCCTTTGTATGTAAAATCCTAACTTAACGCTGTCAAATACAAGTGGTAGTGTAAAAAATACAGTATGTCTCTCTTATTCGTAGTGGAGTAGAAGTATAAAGCAGAACCACTCAAGTAAAGTACCTCAAATTTGTGTAAATGTACTTAGCTACACTCAATCCCTTGAATTATGTTTGGCACACTGACTGTTTATATGATTAAAGTGTAACACGGGGTTGTCATGGTGGCATAGCGGCTAAGATGTGTAAAACTTTCCCAGTTCAAGTCCAGCTGGAGATGTTCGTTGTCCTCCTCCTCTCTCTCACTGGCCACATTTCCTGTCTGTGTCTCAACTATATCAATGAAATACATTTTTTGACTATATAAAGTAAAATAAAGCGTTTAAGAACATGATACTGTTGGATGAGCACCTTCAGTCCAGTTTAATTCCACATAAACAACAGTTTTTTTGTTTTTTTTTAATAGTGTCACATAAGATTGTAGGAATCATTATTGCATTAGACTGTGTTATCATGCAACCAATTATGGTGTGCATCCATTAATGCAGCATTCTCCATGAAAATTAAAGTTTACCTATCCTATGTACCCTCTTGAATATTAAAAAGTCTTTCAGGTTATAGAATGTTGGAGCAAGAGGTCAAGTGCTTTAGAAGTAATAGAATTTTAAAGCAGGAAAGTGTCTGTCATCCCAAGCATCTTATTCAGATGTTTTCATTGATCCTGCCACTTGTGTCCCCTCATTGTATCAATAGCAATACAGCAGTATTGACAGCTGTATTGCTATGGTAATTTACTCCTTAGGCAAGTGCTTGTAAGTCGCTGTCCCCAGTCTGGAAGATAAATACATACGAGAACCGCACACAAACACGCACATACATGTCTTATTATAGACTAATAAGATGAGCATGAAAGGTAATGTGTAATGGTGGGGGACCGTGTCAAGTTCAACTGGGAAGAGTAGGTTGAGTGGGCTGTGTGTGTGTGTGTGTTTGGGTGACTCACTGGTGGGAAGAATGCATCTTGTTTCAATGCAGGCTAATGTAAATTGATGTCACAAGCTGAGAGAAGGGCAGACAAAACGCGAAGAGCTGACTGAGCTGCATTATGGGGCCAAAGAGGCATCGGAGGAGGCAGGACCCCGTAGCGGTGCAACGCTCTATTGGATTACAGTGTCGGCTCAACAATCTGCCAACGTCTAATTAAATAGGCCTGCATTAGCTTCCTCCACAGCGGGAGGTGTGAGAGACGGACACTATCTCATTCTGAAATGGGATGTAAAAATAGATCTCACAACTTGGTCCTCACACGGGGTCCCTCCCTCCTGCGATATCGCTACTTCTCAGTGTGTAACAGTCTCTCTCTGTCTCTTTGAGTTTCTCATGCTCTTTATATTATTCTTCTAGATATAAACTAAACAAAGAAAGCGACTGTTGGAATTTGTCAGCATAGCTGTGGGTATTACACTCAAATTTAATGCAAGATAATGTTTATTCAGTGGTTTCCTAAGTGACTTGCAAAACACACACTGGAAGAATGGGAAGAACTGTTATGCTTCAATAAAAGTGAATCTTTAAAAGTTTAACACCAAGAACACTGGATTGCAGTGTGCGCAGCCAACAAAACTTTTCCTCCCTTTTTGTTTTGCGATGGAAAACGGAATTCAAGGAAGTGACACACGTATAGAGAATGAACATCGCATGCATCCTAAAATAGCTGACACTTGCAGTGGCAGATAACTGGTCGCAGTATAGAGAGGAAGGAAGCGAGCTGATTGAAAACAACATCAACCGGCAACGATATTCATAAAGCAGATTTAAAATTGTGACCTGAATACTTTTTGAAAGTTGCAGTCGTTCAGCTGACATTGAATTTGGACTTCAGTCGAGTAAAGATCGTGGAATGTGGAGGCCGGGGAGACGGGGAGAAAGTCCCACAGAAAGAGAAGGCAGAGCCAATGGGACAAGGGCAGTGATATGAGCAGAATAGATAGGGAGAGGAGTGTCTTGGAGAAGGTAGACGGAGGTGCCAAAGACATGAGTGTGCCAAAGAGGAAGCACTTTGTTGAGCTAAAGCATGTTTGAGAGACTGCCTCTTATCTTAATGATGACAGGGACCCTTTTAAAGGGTCACATGTAACACACTGTTTGATGGAAGTGCTCTTGTAGGACCACCTAAGAGAGGCTGGGTACAGGAGTTGGTTAAAATCCATGCCAGCTAATCTTGCTTAATGTACACTGCGACTGAAATCTGATCTAATTTTTGAGGCAATAGTTTGTGTTGTTATTGTATTATATTGCATTATATTGGAAGATGAATCTAATAGTTTGTAGCTTAGCATGTAGAAAAGGAAATGGGGGAAACAGGGAGCCTGGCTGTATCCAAGGGTAATAAAATCCACCTACCAGATGAAGTGTAAAAAACCACGACATACTGGACTATTTTGTGGCTCTGGGCAGTCACAAAAGTCACTGCACCCGCTCAAGAAACAGTCCTGAAAAATCACTATTTTTTTGTTTTGACTCTTCAGTTTTTGCATGGATTAAGCAAACAAAATATAAATGTAGTGGCATGGTTCTTCTCATCTAACTCTAACAGAAAGCAAGCAGGCTTTTTTCCTACAATGTCAAATTGCTGCTTTAAACATCCATTCCATACTCGACAACAGCAAGACAGAAAACAAATTACAAATTTAACATAGTACCTACCCATAACCTAACCTAAACCTAACCCAACCACAACTGCAGAGGGCACCGCTACATTAAAACACCACATGACATGGGGAACAGACTTCGACACAACGGCTGTTAACACCATCTCACTCACAGTCAAGATATTGGCAAAGATAACAGAAACAGGTATTTACTCATACTGTATTGTGCATAACTTAACTTCACTGCTAATAAAAGCATAACTCTAATCATTTTGTGTTCACTTGGTTTGAGACTTGTTATATGTGCAGCAAAATTGAAAATTCTCACTGACAAAGATTACATTGTAATTATCTTCTTCTGTTGAGCCTTGCTTGTACATAAAAAACATGAATGCATTCACAAGGAGCTTCTTTGGTAACATCCAGCATTTTTCACAACTACCAGCCTTTACAAGGTATAATTGTGAGCTCCGTGCCGCTGCTAACGTCAACACTTCTTCATATTAGTCACGTTTGTTTACTTTATTGTCTAAAAGCCATTTTTCTTTTGTGAGTGGGTTGGGATAAATACAGCCCCGCCTCTCTCAGAGAGGTTTTAGACGCTTGTGATGGAGCAAATGTAATGTATCTTTATAATATTTCCTGTGGGTGATATTTACAATCCCAACACTCATATCACAGTGATTTTCCCTAAATACTATTAGGAATAATTTGAGGAAACAGCAACATGACGGAGTAACTCAACTTCTCATAACTGCTCACTCAATTGGCTCTATGACCAAAATGTGAAATGAAAACCTGAGTCGAGAGCCTGCAGACCACAGAGACAGTGTAGTGTGGTCTGGAGGGGGAGTGTGGACACAGAAGAGATCAGAGCACTGTAAAAACACATCCCTCCGGCACCATTATATAAGCATACATATGGGACAGTAAAAATGGAAGACGACACTTTAAATGACATTATTATAAAATGCAATACTCCTGGAATGATCCCTTATTAAATTAGGCCCTATGATCCAAGATGAATTTCCCGCTTCCCTAATCCATCAAGAGGGGAATATTAAAAGATAGGCCTCAACTGGCATTAGAAGCTCACTCCGTCTTGACTTTCATTATTCTGCATTAGGGTGCTGCTGGGGGAGAGCCTCTTAATGAGAATTACAATGATTCACTGGCCCCGGCCCCACTTCTGACAAGTCAAATATTAACTCCTCAGTCACAGCTGTCGGAATTAAAATACTTTGTAGCCGCGGACGTGCTAAATTAAATTGGCCTTTTATGTTCCTTACATGGCTGACCCCCGTGGGGCTCCACTGCCTCAGTCGCCATTGAGACGGCTGTGACAGAGCAAGAGACAGACACAGAGAACGTACGCGCAGTACAGGCACAGCACACAAAAGCAAACATTTCTGTCCCCCGTGTGTCACTCTGTCATCTCCTCTTGCTATTGCTCTATTCTCCCGCTTTTCCTTCATTCTGTGTTCCTCACCAGAGGCTGTTTCCTTGGCATCTTCTCTGTGCTGTTTGTTTGATAGTCAGTGTCAGCTACTGTCGACTACTGTGTGTGTTTTTCGCTACGGTCTCTCTCTATTTGCAGGGCCACAGACACACATAAAGGCTCTTCACCTGTTGCTTGCCCTTCATGTTTAACAGCCAAATAGATTAACATAACAGAGCAGCCTTTTCAAAGAGCAGGGGAACTTTGTTCTAATGTGATTAAGGTTTAGTATGCAGACAACAAATCAAATTTATATTGACCTTTAAAAGTTTTATTTCAGTTAATTTGCACTCACTTAAGCAGAGGGCTAGGTCTCGCAGACCCGCACTCCACTCTGCCTTCCAAATTCCTCTGTGTATGTACCAACGCATGCTGGGCGGTTCCTCCTCCCGCTTGCTCACTAGCTCACTCTGGCCCCAAGGTCATGTGCACTGACGGTGAGAGTGGGGAGGTTTTCTGACTTTTGCCTACCTCTTTCCCCAGCAGCATTTCTGCTCTGCTCGTGTTGCCAGCACAGCTCCGAATCCTCCTCGTGCTCTGTTTGAGCTCCTTACAAACAAACGATCGATTTCACAGGGAGAGAGAGAGAGAGAGAGAGAGGAGAGAGAGGGAAAATACAACTGTCAGTGACCCTGCAGTCTGCAAATGTTACACTTGAAATCGCTGGATTTAAAAAAAAAAAAACACACACACACACACACACACATGCACACACATACATGCCCCGGGACATGTCACCTCTCCCCTTTCAAAAGTCAACTGAATGAATAAAGAAATGGATGGAGCTGATAAAGAAAACAAAATCGGCCAAATGGAAGAGAGTGGAGGATTAATTCAGTGGGCAGATGGGTCTTGGTGTCAATTTAAGCTATTCTGATCCACTGAATTGAAACCAGAGCTTCAACCAAGCCCCAAACAAGTCACCTTTGACCCTCATGACAGACATAATACTGATACTCTATATTCATTCAGTTCCTCTGCACGCTTTGTTTTGACTAAAACCATTATTCCTTTTACTGCTCTGGCCTTACTTTAAAACTCTGCACCTTAGGTCAAATGATTAGCATAAGGCAATATGCAATGGACTGAAACAGACAGCTTCCCCACTGCTCCCTATAAGGTACAGTGATTCCATAGTGGAAGGGCTTTGCGCTACTTTGTAACACTTTAAATAACTTTTAACTTGTAAATTAAAAGTATCAATGTGTGCTTGACCCAGGGTTACCATTAAGGTTATTAATTACCACCCAGAAAGTAATTACTTCTTGTTGAAAGCGCATTTCTTTTAGTATTGAGTTTCTTGGTGCCTTTGGGAAAATGTATCCCCTGTTATGTAAGCTATTAGAATTAAAAACTGTTCTGACCTTAAGATTGAATATCGAACATTTTCATGGTTCTCATTATCTAGTTATAATTAGCTTCAAGTGTGAGTAGTGGCATTCACATGTTAAGAACAAAAGTAAGCAGAGGGTTGTACTAAAATCCTCAAAATCAATGTTTCCTGAAGGGATGTGCATAAATGGCTCCATTACTGTGCTTAGAGGCTTCAGCGGGGAGTGATTTAGACAACACCCTTGCAGTGGACCATCAGTCACTCTTTTAGAGTTAAATAAGCCATGTGAAGGACTGTTATCCTTACTGGCTTAAGCCCCCATTAATCAGTCCACTTCAACTGTCAATACAGCCACTGGCTTCCAATCAAACAACCATTACAGCACAGAGCATCCCAATAAAGAAGATCTTTGTTTCTTATTGAGTTAATCACCCGGCGTACACATAGTGCTCTCATCAGACTGGCACTGGCAGTGTATATTCCTCTCCTCATGCGTGGAGGAGTGCAGGGGTCAGGCTTAACACACATTGTGACTTGGAATGTGGAGGAGGCGTAGGATGAAATGATATAATGAAATCGCTTTGCAATTACAACAGTGTGGAGACACATAATTGCTTGAGATTGCCCTTTGAAGGTGTACCATTGATCTATGCAAATTGATAGCCAATGAAAATAATACCTGCTCATTATCTCTAAAGTTATGATTCATGCCAACAGTGCGATGATAAGCAGAGGCGAGGAGGGTTCGGGCCGGCGTGACGTGATAGACTGATGTGTCATCCACAGCCTGAGTCGGAGGATATAGCTCAGAGCAGGTGGGAGTGAACGACCCTCTGACAGCCCTTTTCAAAATGACAAAATCCATCCTTCCGTATTGATCAGTTATTCTTCTGTCTTTCAGCAGGCATCTTCAGACTCTCCCGTCCTCTCTCTATTCCTCCATCGCACCACCAACCCCTCCCCAACCTACCCAGCCGCTCCCTATTGATCCTCGCCGGTGATTGGTTGAGCTGTAATTTGAGATGGACATTGACTGATGAGTGCAAACTGTTTTTCTTTCTCTCTCTTCCTCTCCTCTCGAGGGTGATGAAGTCATAATGCTAGCGACAGAGCCAGACAGGGACCGATTGCAGTGGAGTGCTGGCCTGAGTAACCTTTAGAGCCAGTGTGGAACGGCTCCTGGTTTGTATCACATGCCCCCTGGGCGCTCAGTGGTCATAGCACTCAGAAACGCTCATATGAAGGCAGCCAAAGTGGACCGAATGGATAGCAATAAGACTGGCCGTACATTAGCCGTAAAGTAGAGGATATCCGAAATGAGAGGGACAATAATATCTAAATAAAACAGGATGAGTATTATCTTGTAGACTGTAAAACAGTTTAGATCATTTGGATTCACATACTGAAGCAGATTACCTCTATTGCCAAACAGGAATGTTTATGTTACACAATTCTACACCAACCTACACAGAATTTCCACCTGAATCTGCAACTCCCCTCGGCTCTGAGGAGCTTTATAGTGAGTTTTGGCTCAGTGTTTAGCTGTCCGACTTGCAACTTGTTTTTGGTTCACTCTCGCTGCTCTCATAGTGTTGTTTTTAGCCACAGTGTGCAGCTATTTTCAGTAAAATAACTCTTAATATCCACTGTACGCTACCTACACAAAACAGTTGGCTAGTGAGCACAGAGGAGCATTAATTAAACAGCTATAAAGCCAGATATTTGTCTCAGGAGTAGGCAGAGACCATAGCAGAGATAAAGAGAGTGAAATATTCCACTTACATTTACCAGGTGTCCAGAAATACAACTCCAAATGAATAACAGTGTTGCTCTGTATCTGCTGGTTGTGCAACTAAGCGACTGTTCGCTAACAAGTTGGACATTTCAACTTAAAAGGTGATGATATGTCAATGTTGTGTTCACAACTTGTTTCCACTGCGTCCAAGTGGCCCCAAAAATGTTATTGCAGTGTTATAGTGGTAAATATAAAAAATAAACCTCCTATCTGCTGCATTGTCATTGAACTTTGGAATTGGGTGTAAATTGAGAGGTGCACTGTTTTCCCAACATGGAAGTAATGATTAGAGCCAAACACCCACTAAAAGTCTCTCTACTCAGTTGGCAGTTTATTAGGTATAATGTCAGTACAGCAGAGACAAAATATTGGGTTAACATTACCCACTGACCATAGGTAGAAAACCATTGGGTCATCAATCAAACCCAAGGCAATGAGCTGCTTTGATCCAGCGTTGGTGTTTTATATTACTGTTGGGTTATTTAGCCAAACCAAATAACAGAGTTGTAAGCCATTATAACCTACTCTAGCTCTTACGTAGATGCCACTATTTGTTTAAGATTATTAACAATATGTAATAAGTAAATCCTTTGCAGTTTGAATGTCATGAGTACATTATTTTGTACCAGCAAACCTGGGTACAGTTAACCCAGTATTGCTTCAGTGCTATATTGTTTTTTTTTGGTGCGTAGCTAAGCCAGGCAATATTGTGTAATACAACAGCCCTGAGATAAATACTACCATCATGAAGTGTAGGAACATTGATTCTGCTTTATGGTAATTTTTGAGGCTTTCCTATGTGGCTATATTACATTATGGCGACATTTTCTAAATAATTTGTCCACCCTATTTATATCAACATTGGTAAATAGTAAAAATACCTTTCAGTATAACACAATACAAGTCAGGGTCGCCACAAACCACAGCCTCCAAAATGACCATAAATTTGAATGAAAACAGTTTTATATCACCGGTATACAGTATACGTTCGTGAGGGCAGGATTTATTGCAGGGCTGTTGTATTAGACTGCATTAATTTTACCTTAAAGTACCTCATAAACTGGCAACTGAGTTTGAACTATAGAAGTGAGCCTCTCCCTTAATCTGTCCAAGATATACGGTTGAGAAAAGTCAGGTGGGAAAGCTCAAAAGAAAAACATAAGAATAGGAGACACATTAGCCTCTGTAGATCAAACTTTTGAGAGCTGTCTTTGACCGGCTCTCATACTCTTGAAAGAGAAGATTAACTCTTGATCAGCACTTGTGGTAAATAGCCAGCTAATTAGGAGGAGACGCACAGACAGAGAATCCTGCCAGAAGCAAGATGTCAAAGAGCAGCAGGGATACCAGCATGCAGAAATAACTTGGAGAAATGACAAAGATCAAGAGGATAATAAGATAAAGAAAAAAAAAAAAAAAAAAATTAAGCAGTCAGTATCTGCCCACATGAGTATACCCTCTGGTTTTTACTTGAAACCAATCTTACTTTTATAATCCTGAACTGTTTATTGCTATATGCGAATAAAATAAGTATCCAAAATGTTTTACACATGCCATTTTAACAGATTTCTTAAAGTGGCATATCTTAAAATGGCCTTCTCTGTCTGTGATTACAGCCAGGCGCCCCGTTTTAACAGCATCCCTGTCTCTGTAATTGCATGCATATTGGATTTTAATAATGGTGTAGAATATTATCAGACAGTGAACACGCTGATAACGAGCCTTGTGCTTTGACTGTTTGACAACTCAATCTTTCACTGCCGTTTACTCTGCCTAATGCCATTACGCACACGGAAGAAGGAGGAGGAGTGATACATTTAGAAAAGAAATCATTGTTTGACTGCATGTTATACCCTCTATTTCTTATTTCCTTCATTTTTCAACAGCCTTTTTCATTTCATTCAACCTGCAGCGCCGTGTGACCGCATGGAGCTAGAACAACCACTCTTCTCTAAAGAATGGCTCGTGCCAGTGGTTAAACAGGAGACATTTTGATTAATATTTTCCATTTGTTTAGCAAGCTTTGAGCTAAAATTAGATGGCCACCTCGACAGGACAGCAGTGACTTTGGTTTCCCCCACTAGGCCAGGCTGACACGCACACACACACACACACACCAGATCCAGGGAGGAGAGGAAGGGAGGGAGGGCTTGTGCGGGAGTAATTTCAGCGGATTGTGAGCGGACAGTAGCTCCGCTGGGAGAGCTGGCAATCATGGGGGAAACAATGTTTACATCGATCAGCTGTCAGGAAGATTTATGGCCTCATTTTGCTGTAATGGAGAATTAGTGGGGAGATTATCAGCGACTCAACACCACCGCTTGTTACCCGTGTCCAGGCCTGGCAATTTGTCTCTCCCCAGGAGCTGCCCAAACACTTGTGACAGCACCAGCACTTGCCCTAATTCAATCAAGAGAAAATGTTGGAATTAATTTGTTACAAGAAAATTTAAATATGTTCCAGTTGAGCAGTGGCCTATAGCCACTTGAAAAAGCAAAGGGGAAAAGAGAGAAGGGGAGAGAAAGCATCTGATTTATTGTGCTGGGCAAGATATTGATCCAGTTCGATCCTGGCCTGTGCACAGAGGGTTTAATGTGTAATAATTTCCAATTTAAAGCTCCTTCTCAAGATCATGGCTGTAAGGAGAGGAGAGGAGAAGGCAGGCTGGGGCTGCGCAGCCAGCCCGCTGATTAAGGAGCCTGTTGCTAAGGCTTTGTCAAAAGCTCCGTTTGAATGTAAATGTGGGGTTATCTGTCCCGGCATCTCCCACATGCCTAACACAGACTTTATTTGTCTGTCATGCAGACGGGCACGAGGACGGGGTGGATGCTCAAGACATGTAATGACACACAAGGAGGAATAATTCAAGGTAGCCTGTCTGAGTCTAGTAATTACCCAGACAGATCACAGAGAGTGAAATGCAAACTGTCAATATAGGACTGTTATATGGTCTTGTTTTGAAACGCACACATGACAAGCATATGTATGTACATCACACTGATGATGATAAAGAGCAGAAAAGAAGAGAGAAAAAATCTCATATTGCGTTCCAGTGACCTTTCGTGAGCCTGTTGGTTCAGGTTTTGGCATCAAGCTTTGAGAGCAGTGACTAAGAGTTCAGAGTACTTAGGTTGTTGAGGTTAGGGTCATCTGTTAAGTGAGTGTTTTCTGGGTTTTGTTCATCCTGCTTAGGTGCTTCTGGTGTCTGCGGGATACATGATCACCCTTAACTACCCCCTTCCTCAACCCACCCAGTCTCTCCCTCCACCAGGACCCTGAGGACTGCTGTCAGCACGCTGACCTATTGATCAAACTGTCTGTATGCTGCTAAGAGTCCTCAATGTGAGCAGGCTAAGGTTAACAGAACACAGCAAGATAGCTAGATAACCATCGTATATATCAGCAGTCAGATGACACAGGGCATGTTACTCGATGCTGGATGTTGGATTTTATTTCAACATTTTGCTTTGGCCTGAGCTCCGCTTTATTTTTCAGCCCCTTTCTGTTGGCGCCTGGATACTTACCATCTACAAAAAAATGAGCCACAGACAGAGATATAATTGTAGATTTTACTGTCAGTCTGACGCCCAGTGTAGAAAACAGAAGATTTGTGCTCATGTATGAAAAGAATCCATAAAAAGGACTACATAATGTGGTAAACTCTTTCTTTATCTCTGTATATATACTGTATATGAATACATATATGCCAATTGCATGATCCCTTGACTTTTCTCTATAAACAAGACAACCAGTGTTCTTTGCTACTGAAGCGGCTAGCCCACTATTAACACAAGAGCTGTTGGAAACCTCTTGGCAAAAGAGAGCGCCGAGACAGAGGGCTCAAAACACACACACACGCTTTCTCTGAACTCTACCTTTGGGGGTTCCCTGCCGAACCAGCAGCCTGTTAAGAGCGAAGCAACAAATAAACGCCTCACTTCCCTTTCCTCTCCCTCCATCTCACTTTCTCTGTCTTTCTATGAATGTGTGTACGTGTGTGTGTGTAGCTTGCAGGCCATTCCAGGCCAGGGACACACTTAAATGAAGAGGAGAAGCAAGCTCCAGCGCTGTGACCTCTGCAGGCCACATTCTCCTCCTCCTCAAGCTTTGTTTATTAACATCTCAAGGCTTTTCTCTATTCCACTCTGATTTCATATTTTTCTGTGTATGAGAGAATAGCCTACAAGACACTGTCTGTTCCCGACTGTTGACGTTTCTGTGCAACAGTTTTTACAAATTAGTTGACAGGCGGGCTCTTAAAAAAATTCAATGCATACACATTAGCATGAGTTAATTGATGCCTAATTAATTTCTGCTGCCATGCATAAATTTGGGCTGCCTTCTCTCTGTGCCACAGGAGACCAAGACAAGGGCGATGATTTCCAGGCTTCCCATAAATAAATGAATAAACATTCAGATTGGCCAGAGAGAAGCTGGTCTCGCAGAGTAGCCAGGTGTGCAAGGTTAAAGACCAACTATGTGGGCGTACACCAACACACACACATACACACGCACACACGCACGCACACACACACACACACATACAAGCAGCACACAGCAAAGCATAGCAGAAGCAGGTGCAAATACAAATGATCTTTGAAATTCACTCGAGGTGCCAGGCTAAAGCACTAAGGCACAGTGCTAAGTGCACAGCACAGCAACACATCCACAATGTTAACAGCATCCTCTCTGAACATCACACCTCCTGCAAATGCACATCACTGTCCCTGTTTTTTTTTTTTTTTCGTACCTCCTTATTTATTCTACCTGAGCATCCTGCTACATCCAAATCCCACAGAACTGTTGAGAAGAGTGTGTGGAGTAGATGATAGCAGTGGCCTCTCTCTCGCCTAATTTGTAGTAATTGGTAGCTCATTAGGTGAAGCAGGTCAGTGTCACAGGGAGCAGGCTGTCAGGGCGTGAGGTTAATAACAGAGAGGAGACACAGACAGACAGATTAAAAACTCTGCCGCCTGCCATGCCTCTCCTCTGTCGGCTTGTCTCTAGCCAAAGGTCCAGCTGTCCACCATATGCAGAGCTCTGAACATATCTTTGCCAGCACTCACTGGAAAACTTCACTGCAAAGTGGCTGCTTTGTGATGACCTGATGGTTATGCTCTTTTCACGTTACTGCTTGAGAGATAGAGCTTCTTTTCCAGCCAACCCTCCTTCCCGACCTGCAATCCGACAACGCAGGTTGAAGGCTGCCCCGCTTTGGTGAAATAATGTTTCCAACTCGAAAAAAAAAGGAAATTATTTTGACAATACTGACGTTTAATTGTCATTTAACGGACTCCCCAAGGAAGTAGGAAGTGTGAGGGTGTGGGCTGACAAGAGTGATGGACCTTGTGTATCAGCAGCGGGAGAGAAGTGAAATTGAAACTTGTATTTGGTTGTTATTTTGTTTCATATGAGTGGGTCCAAGTCATGTGTATGAAAGGGATATTTGAGTCAGTTATTTAAACCTATAAGGATCAACTTCAGGTGATTTCAAACAGTAAATATGTGTCTTGGTCAGGTACCCCACCTATGATTTACTTTTGCAATAAAACCGTTGAGATGTTTATGTGAGACATGCTAAAAGTTAAGTAACAGTAGCACAGCTAGAGAAGAGTCATTAAGGCATCTAGAATTATGTAGCATTCACATGTCATGATACGGACTTAAATCACATATGGCTGCATCTCAAAAACCCTTCATGACTTCGGCATCAGTGTTTTGTGTCTTTTTTTTCTCTCCTCGCTGATATTCAGGACGGTAGATATCGAGAATTTCTGAAAGCAACAAATATCTAACACACTTGCTAAAAAATAAAAAATAAAAACTGGTGGCAAACTTGCTGCAATGCCTCCATTGTTTGTAATTACATCTTATATTAACTTATAACAAACAGACTCAGTTTAGTTGATTGAAAAAGAAGTTGTACACTGTTCGTTTGTACCTGGTTTGTATCCGGAGAAGAAACATCTTCGAGGCTCCGTTGGTTGCCTGGCAACTGATCCCAGCCAAGAAATAGTCCGGCACATAAACCGCTGTAAAACACAAAGCAGTTGTTTTTACACTTTGTTTTTTACACTTTGTTTTTTTGTATGAAATAAACAACCGAGACATAACATTTAGTGAACATTAGAAGTGCTGGTAGGTGGATTTTGTTACATTTGGACAGAGTCAGGCTAGGTGCTTCCCTCTGTTTTCAGTCTTTATGCTAAACTACGCTAACGGACGGATAGCTTCACCTGCATATTTACCATAGAGACACTGGAGTGGTATAAGACTTCTCATCTAACTCTCATCTAGAAAGCAATAAATGTATTTATATCAAACTATTTCTTTGAAGAACTATGTCAGAAAATATGTCACGTTATAAGTAGGTAATTGTTATTACCTTGTTACCAACAAGACAAAACAACTGTGTTTAAACAACGGACCTCCATCTGTCTTTTCACCTTGCGTACCCTCTCTTCTTCTTCTCTTCCTCCACACTGCTCTACTCCTTCACCCTCAGTCCTCTCTAGTGGCAGTTACCAGGCCACATATCTACATGGAAATACATTACAACATCAGCCATACAACATACACAACAGTAATTTAGGCCATTTACCATTTATTTGGTGAAACAACAAGGGTATCAATAAAGGTGACTATTTTAGATAATGTGTGAAAGCTCAAAAGATAAAATGCCATTTTTTTTCATTCTGCAGGATTAGCTAAATACTAGCCTCCACTACCTTTTGGTCGTACTAAACCAGGTAATGTGTAGCAGCATTCATACATTAGGTTGCATGGTCATTTTTTTTGTCTCAGCAGTTCAAATTAGCCGTCCCCATCGACGACAAGCATTCAGTGACAGGAAGAGTGATGTCACACTGAGTCACCGCACGCCTGGTGGATGCACGCTCATGTTTGAATATGTGAGACAGTAGGAGTGGGTTTGGGCCGCTATTTATTTCTCCAGAAATGACCACAGGATGCATTAAGTGAGATCTATTAGGACAAGACAGCGTTAACCTGATAGTGAGACGACAGTAATATACAGAACTGAGGCTGCACTTAGCATGTGGCCTGAGAGGACAGCGGACGGCACTTCCACATCCAGGTGGTATGAATATGAGACAGAGTCTTATCAGTTCTACTGGAGCGTGTGTGTGTGTGTGTGAGTATGTGTGTGTGTGAGTGTGTGTGTGAGGTCACTCTGTGTTCCTAATGGATCACATAAAGAGCGTAACTGTGTAACTTAAGAGTGACGGCTAAATGAATGAAACTGAGCTTGTAAGAGCTCTTATGGTTATGTAAATCTAACCCAAGAATCTTTTTCATTTATCCACCTTACATAGGCCTTTTCCCATCATAACTTGGAATAGATTACTGTACCTAATTTAGATTGTGTTTCATCAATTTTCTTTTGCAAAGATTCAAACCCCGGGCATGAATTGTGGGTAATTATCAGCTGCCAGTTTCCCCAGACATAATCTGGTACTTTTGACAGGTGAGTTATTAAATTGTCCTCTGTACCTGATAAACATATTAATTTATTTCAAGATAGATAATTTCATCAATGCAGGAGTCATATCATATATGGGGTAGACGATACCCTCTCCTTTTTAATTATACAAATATCACAGTCGTCAAAATGACAGATTTTTAGACATTTAGAGTCGTCAACGCCTATTCTCCTCAGTGAAGTTTTGATTAAAAGAGAGCAACATTGCTCGCACAGTAGTATTGTTTGCTCACAGCATCATTTTTATGAGCTTTTTGCCAGTGTGTTTTATTCAAAATATCCAAAAGCAGTGAAAACTGTCCTGATCAGACTTCAGCCACATGTGTTTTCCGGGATGATTTCTTCACAAGAATCATTAAGCCTTCAGCCAGCCCTCACTTAGAGCAGCTCTTATAAGATAATCAATAATGTCCTCAAACATGAGTCTAGCCTGCATCAAATTAACTGAAAGTTATTGAGTTCTGGTAATTCTATTACTCATGATGTGCTTTACATGTTGCTGATTTAGTCATACATCTTTAATGATTCAAGCAGAAGAATGTTCCCACTACAAAGCGCAGAATATATGCAAACAAAAAGGCTACATGTGAGACACGAGGTTGTCTTGTACATTGGCAAGGAAACCTTTTTGAAGCTGTGACGCGCCAACAGGATCAATGCAGTGTGTTCTCTAAATTGAATTCTTGATAACATTATTTACTTCCAAGAGATGTACCATCTGCCCAGCAAAGAAATTGGGTTTGAGATATTTGTCAGACCTAATGAAACCATTTGGACCATGTCAAAAATGCATCATCAAGCCGAAGAGAGGCTCCTCTTGGATCATACTTTCACTTCACAATGACAGTGTGTATCAGGTATTGCCGGTTTGTAGTTAAAAGATGTGCTTGCTGTTATTTCCATTAGGTTAGCTCTACCAGATAACAGTATCTGTTCACAGCGAGGGAGATTGAGCTTCAGTGAGAGTAAAGACAATTCCCTCTGGTAAATCCAAATGGCCCACATTGTAAAACTGCCAGCCCATCCCAGCAGCATGTGTACGTGGTGATGTCCTTTTTGCACGCCGCACATGCACATCAGAAACATACAGCCTTTATACATCTAACCCACAGTTTGCGTCTTTATTCTTGACTCAGAACTCACAATCACAGATGGGCCGCTTTACATTCGCGATTTCGCATTATGCAGCATGGCAATCAGTGCTGACATACACACATTACAACATACTGCTTGTGTCTCATCGACAGAAGAACAAGACAAACGCACTCATTCACTGAACATGCTGACTTTGTACATAACGTTGACAGAATGAGAGAAGAAGTCGGTCCAAAAACAGTAGGAACATTAACGTTTCCCTGGTGCAGAGCTACTGTTTTCCTGTTGTTGAGTGTTTCTGGTGGCTGTATGCTGTGTTTTGAGTATGATGACCCTGCAGCGATGGACCTCGGTGTGTGTGTACACACAGCTGTGTAGCCTCTGTGCAGGCATTGTCCTACAGATTCAAATGTTGTTCCTGGACAAAAAGATATCTGGGATCAGCTCAGATGTTTATACAGCTCATCAGCTGTGTTAGTTTTAGTAGACACACACAGACATCCAGGCACACACACGCTGTGCAGCAGTGGGTCACGTCCAAAAGAATGTCAGCCAAATGACAGAAGCTTTGAAGGAATAGTTTGACATTTTGGGAAATACACTTTTATGCCTTCTTGCTGAGATAGAGATGAGAAGACTGATACCACTCTTGTGTCTGTACAGTAAATATGAAGCTACAGCCAGCAGTGCTTCAGCTTAGTTTAACACAAGGACTGGAAACAGGCGGAAAGAGCTAGCCTGGCTCTGTCCAAAGGGAACAAAGTTCACCTTCTAGCACTTCTAAAGCTCACGAAGTAACATGTTACATCTCAGTTATTCAATCTGTACAAAAGTGTGAAATCGATCGAAAGACAACCAGGAATTGTTGTTTTAACGCTTCTGTTTTGTCCGAATTAAACACGAGCACTTAAGTGTATATCTTAAAATATTTCATTACAGAGTCAGTTTAACACTATTAGTCCCACTATTAGTCATTCCTTGTGCTATTTACACTATAAATGACTTAGATTTATTCCATAATGAGATTTTCACTATTTGATCCACAAGAGTCTTTTTTTAAAGGATAGAATAATTTGTGCTTCCAATTAAGCTTTTTTTTTTATATATATTTGCACACTTTGAAATGATAACGTTTTCTATTTCAGAGATGCAAGCTTACAGTGTGTTAACATTGTTTTGTTTGGATGATCAGATTCCAGATATTGTCTGCCAACAAACTGGTGTGTCATTCCATCACAGGGCTCTGGAGATCATCCTTGAGCCAAGATAAATTAATAGTTTCATTTAATAATTTGTAACTTTGCTGGTTAACACAATGTAGAGCTCGGCCAAATTCTTATTTAGAGTCCTGTTCATCCCAAACTCTTCCAATTTGGAGGTCTGGGGGTTTGGGATTCCCTGCTTGAGGTGACCCCAGCAGACCAGGCCTTGGACCGGAGCAGCGTGATTGACAGGTGAGGCTGACCTCATCTGTGGAGGTGGGTCCCTGAAGACTGATCACTATCACACAACATGGGACAGACAGGATGAAACCCTCACTAACAACACCACTGACGGGACGCCGCAACACCTCAAGGGTTCCTCTTTTCCTTTCCTTCTTTCTTTCTCTCTCTGTGCTTTTCCTTAAATTCTTTCTCTTTCTGGATAATTCTTACTTTGTTTATCTTCCTCATTTGATTATTTCTGCTCTTATACATTTTTATTTTCACAGGCTTGCACATACTGCTCCAAAGCAAAACACATCTTCGCATCATACATCTGAAGCCTTTACATACTGATGTAAGGTGAAACATCTCCCATCTCATATCTAATGACTGCATGAAACTCACACTGATGATCACTTTCTGCTGCAGACACACACAAGTTGCAGGTAATAACTTGGTAATAAATTGTCAAGTTTGAAATGAAAGTAGAACATAAGGTCTGTGCTGATCATTAGGTATCAATTAATCACTCAATTATCTAAATGGTTCAGTGTGTGCGCTGAGGCAGACAGGATCTAAGACAGCAACATCAGTTAAAACAGTCTAATGAACTGAGCTGAATTCATCATGAAACACCGAATAATTAGCAACCGTGTCTTAGGGGAATACTTCAAAAGGAACCTCAAAGTGGTTTGGTTTAGTGAAGCTTTCCCTTCAAAAGCAGAACATAAACACACCGCTTAAGACTACACAGGCAGGAAAAGCTGTCCCCCATGCCTTTCATTTACAGCAATAAATAATGATTCATCACCAAAAAAGTTTAGAGAGGGTGTATTTGTTTGCATCAGAAGACAGTGACCTTTGTGGCGCTTTTCAGAGATTAAAGTGACACAGCAGCCAAACATGCTCAGAATCAACAAATTAACATAAACCCCCGGCCTGTCATAGCTTTGGTTGACAGGGAGGAGAGCTCAGTTCGTTGGTTTTTGTAAAGCTCAGCTGGGACCCGGTGCGGTAACATCTATGGCAGCAGAGCTAAGAGACTGAAGGATCACTGGTGGCTCCACTGCTGGGGACCACAACGTAATTAAAATGACACAAACAAAGTGAATCTAATTAGGAATCCCTCCGCTCTAGCTCGTTAGCGCCCGACACTGCTAAATTATTTTCCTCCATGGAAATAAATGAGGCCACTTGTCTTTGCAGATTTGGGGGCTGTGAGGTGCTCAGGGATGGAGCACATACTGAAAGTAATTATTGAAGTGTAACTAGCGCAGCCGAGTGCCTCTACGCAAAGTCTTATGCACTCACATATGCTGACATCTATATCGGTCAACGGAGGCAGGCGTCAGTACAAGAACACACCTGAAAACACACGTTCTGCTGGCTAGCACAGGTCGTCCGCTTCACGTGAGCTCGACGAGTAGGTGGCTGTGAGAATATAAGACTTCCAGCTCTCCCATCGAACGCCTGCATGTCATTACACAGAAAACACATAGCTCATCAGAAACAGTTGGACCTCCTCTGTGTTTCTGTGTGTCTGTCTGTGGTCTAGCTTTCCTTCTCACACCTACTCTCACCCGTTCGCACAAACACACACACACACGCTGCTTTCCCTGCAGTATGCCACGTCCACACCACTCAGACCCCCCACACACACACTGGTTGGTGTAGTGAGGTAAGTGAATCCAGTGGCTGATAGTTTTGAGGGAGCCAGGGGAGCCATTGAGAGCCCATTAGGAGGTTAAGTAGAGGAAGCTCTCCATTGTTCTGCTGTTTGATTCCTGCCCTGTGACCCACACTCTCCTGACCAGAGCCTGGGAAACCCTGTTAGTGATGATGAGGGGGGATAAAGGACGATCACACGTGCACACAAACTCACACACAGCAGACATACGCGAGGCTGGAACTGTACAGAGCATTGACAGTTGGATGACTCTCTGTGGACCGCTGGCTGTCTGTAAGGGCGGAGAGGTTTCCGGCCAGACGACAGTAGCAGTGCATAAGGCCAACGAAAGGGCAAACTCAGAGCTCACTGTTTACGTAAAGAACAGTACCACATTATCAGTGGCTAATGAATCATTTACTCATGCTCTTTAGTTTAGTTATCAACCAAAAGTAAAATGTTTAGCAGGTATAATACTTACCATCCTACCCATTATAGTTTATCATGTTAGCATTTGCTAATTTGCAGTAAACACAAAGCACAGTTGTGGCTACATGGGTTTAAACTGACGGTTCTGACGGTCTAGAGCTAGCTAAAAAGACAAATCAAGTGTCATGTTGGTGGAGAATAAACACCAGCCAGAGAAATTTGTCACAACCTGGAAACCCAAAAGTGGTTCTTATTAACTGCTTATAGCTTTAAAGCATTAGTAAGTTATTTATTAACAAGTAATAAGCCATTATTTAGTATAAAGCCATTTCAAGGGTGCCTACTTAGAAAAAAAGTGGTGCCACAAGAAATCCTAAACTGGTGTTTCAAAAAGCCCCAGAAATCTGTTTGTCATCATGTGCAGCACAAATAAGAAGATCAAACAGCATTCCTCTCCCCATTTTCAGGCCTTTAAAGCCTTTTGCCCTCACAGCTGAGGCAGATCATCTTTAGGGGAAGCTAGTGGAGGTGTAGCTAAGCAGGAAGGGGTTCATGGGGACCACAAGGTGGAGGAACGCAGGAGGTGGAGGGGAAGAGAGAAGGGACGGGAAGAGAGAAGGGAAGGCAACAGCTGAGAAAAAGGAGGACGGAGGGTAATGTGGACGATGTCAGCGTAGAGGGTGGGGGCAAGAGGAGGGAGAGGAGAGGGGTGGGGGGGTGGATGTCTTGTTTGGCTGATAGTAATCTGACAGCTATTAGAGAGGGGAGAGTTAGAAACCTGCTGGCTCGGGGTGGTGGGTGGTGGTGGTGGTGTTTAGGAGGGGGGTGTAATGGTGGTGTTGGGGTGATGTGATATATGCTCCCCTTCACACTGAGACCAGTGTGTGTGTGTGTGTGTGTGTGTGTGTCTATATTACTTCATTCTTCTACATTCAATTCTCTCTTAGCCTCAATGGCCTCTCTCTCATCTCTTCCCCCCCTCCATTTTCTCGCTCTCTCTTTCTCCATCTCCTCCTCCAATCTCTCCTCTTCCTCTGGCGTAGCGGGTGCCACTGTACATTTCAGTGTCTCGCCGCGTTACAAGGCTTGCCCTTAATTTGACAGTGTCACGGGGATCCATCTTCATTCTCTCACTCTTTTCATAATCTGATCCTGTTCTTCGAGCATGCAATTAGTGCCCCTCCCCTTTTTTCCTTCCTCCCGTCGCTCCGTCCTCGGTCCCCTTGCGGCCCCGAGCAGCGTGCCGCTGCCCCCGCCGAGCGGCCTGGATGATTGCTACAGCTTTCCCTGTGCAATCCATTTAGAGCCTGGGCCCTGTAATGAATATGTACATTGAGAGGGACCTCGGCAGGGGGGAGGGTCACGAGCAATCAACCTTGAATTCAATTATGCCAGTGAAGGTTAATGACTGTGCTCAGTGGTCAGAGGCACGCGCCACATCGCCCATTAAAGCAGCTTGTCAGAACTGACAACGTGGGGGCAGGGATGCACTGGTTTAGAGGGAGAGCTGGGAGAAAGATAGAGGTGGACGGTGGGGGGTTGGAGGGGTTGAGAAAACAAGCAAGAGAAAGGGATGAGAAAGAGTTTGCGGGGTGGATGCACACCGAAGAGGTAGAGAGGGTGACAGAGCAAGCCGGTGAGCAGGGGTGGAGTCATGTGACGCACGCAGCCAGATAGATGGACAGATAGATAAAACGGTGTCAGTCGAAGGTGCTAGATTACATTGAGTTCCCCCGGACAAATCAGATTGTAAAGTTCTCCAACCTCCACCGCCGCTGCCTCCCCCCCCCCCCTCCTCCGTCTCCCCCAGGGTGAAGCTGAGCACGCTAGCTGTAATATGATTAGTCTACATAAAGACGTGTCTGGAGTGTAATTCACTGCTCACTAATGAGGCCCTGTCTGAACCCAGGACAGATGAATCCCCCTGGTGGCACACACTCACCTGCTGCTTGAATCGCTCCCTCCCACCCTGTCTCAGCCAGTCCCTTCAGTCCTCCGTATATACCTGCTTCCTCACCCTAACTTCTCCCAATCTCTCCCCATCACCTAACCTACAAAACTCCACCCAGTTAAGCACTGTGTCTTGAGCATCGACTACCTTTGACTCTTGACCTGCTTCTTGTCTCTTACCATATGTCTTTTCAGAGCTGTCGAAATCCATGTGAAGGAAATTCAAAGACTTGTTTCTGAACACATTATACAAGTTAGAAAATAAATGCTAAAAATGTTAAAAGACTATTTCATGCTGAATTGTAGAGTTGGCCATCAACATCAACACCATTTTTGTGTTCAGGAATTTTTTAAAATCATGACTCGATGGTACACTGGAGTCATACTTAGCACGAGCACTAATGATCCCTTTTAAAGTTTGTGGAAAGTTAGGTCCAAATTATAATATCTGACTTCCGGAACTCCGACAAGCCTAAATGCAACCTGAGATACTCTGATAGGTCATTGCTGGCCATTCCTTGGGTAAACCTTAAAAACTAAGTGTGACTGGGCCTTTTCTGTTTGGGCCCCTCAGTTGTGGAATGACCTACTGGAGGGGATCAAGTAAGTTAACACATTGTCCGTTTCAAGTTGCTTAGACAAACTCCTTATGTCAGGTACGCTCTTTATTGATTTGACTGTTTGTTGTATTGTCTTTCATCGTAGATTATCCCAAAAGTTGATTAACTCTTTGTTTATTGTTATTGTTACTTACTACTATTATTATTACAATTATTATCATTGTTATGTTAAGTCAATCAAAGTATATATACAGTAAAATCTTAATCAAGTCATTAAGTCCAAGTTAAGTCTCTAAATATCTGTACCCTCCAAACATATTTCTTTCTTTCTCACCCACTATCTCACCCTTGCGTCACCCATCTTTTTCCACACATTGCTACAACCATGCATTTTGACCTGCATTGTCAAATGACTCAACAATGTTCTTCTTTGTCAAAACATTGCACAAAAATTGAGAGAGAGAAAGAAAGATTGAAAAATTACACAAATAGATACATGAATCTATTTTGACCTGAAACATCCATTTCAAAATTGTCAAAACATTTTGAAAAGATAATACATTTAAATAAACAGAGAAGCTGCATTAATAATATGGGAAAATCAATAAAGAATAAAACAAGCAGAACAAATTACGAAAGAGTCTATTTTTAAAATGGATTTTTGGAGCCTGATGCTGATTTAACCAGTCGAAAGTTCAATTTTTTTTTGAGGGTTCAGAAGGTCTGTCAGCGAAACCCTGCTCACCTTTTGTCCTTAGCCTAGAATTGGGAGCAGCTAACAGAGCCCTGCCTGAGGACCTATAGATCACCTCAGGTTCATGAGGGGTTAAAATGTCAGGGAGGTAGCCAGGAGCAGGGCCTTGATGACCTTTGAAAGTTTGCATTGAAATACTAAAATTTGAAGATGCCAAACTCGGTGCAACGTGGTTCCTTCACCTTCTCTTGGTCTTCTGCAGCAACGTGCCTTGACTTGTTACGTGGTATCATTGACAGGGAATCTAATTTTCCCAATATTTTTCTAGTGGGATTGGGTGGATTTGTTTAAAGGTCCCATATTATGCAAAATGCACTTTTTTAAGTCTTTTCAACATAAATATATGTATCAAGTCAATCTAGAGACCCTCAAACTATGAGAAAAGACCACCCTTTCTCTTATTCTCCAGCCCCATCTTTCAGTAACTGTGTGGGAAAACAGTTTAGATTTGACACCCCTTATGATGTCATAAGGGGATCTGTTGATCATGTGACCTCCTCCACCTCCACAACAGGCAAGCACTGCTACTGAAAACCTCCTGAATCCACCTTGCCATTGTTTTTTTTGTTTTTTTTTATCTCCCCAACATCAGCAAATGCAAACACGAAGATGTCGGAAGCGAGAGCGAAGCAGCAGATTGTTCCGTTCTTCTAAAACTAAGAGTTCAGACAGAGGATTAAAACAGCTGCTATGAGAAAAATAATGTGTTTTTTGAATATTAAGCCAAATAAACCTGTTACAGTAGGGCCACCAAGTATGGACTTAAGTATGGTCTTAAAATGAGCTGAATATGGGACCTTTAAATAACTATAATGCAAACACAAGTCCATGAGCATCTCCACACACAAAATTAGCCTGTATGTGGTGGTTTTAGCAGCAGGTTGGGGTCCATCTGCACATAGATGCTTGTAGAGAGATAATGACATTCTCTGGGACCGAAGTCTTTGATGGTGATACAATACAATCCTGCTGTACTGTTTTCCACCTTTGTCATACTGAGCTGCTGGCTTTTAGTACCAACATCTAACCAGTCATGCTTAATGCGGCTATCGTTTAAGAACATCAATCTAATGTGCTACCACATAGATCTAATTCTCATCACACCATGTATTATGCCCAATCATCATTCATCAGACACAACATATGAATGATGGGCACCACATGCACATACTGCAAAGAGATTCAACATAAAAGAAACTGGCCTTCACTGAAAACCAACAGTCAACTTTGATTTCTTCTAACCATGACCTCAATGATTCCAGTTTTAACCAAGTTGTTAAAAAATAGTATTAATTAGAGATGCACCAATCGATCAGCCAGTGACCAGAATCTGCCATGACTGCAATGACTTCTGTGCCTGTCAAATTTACACACACGTGTAACACATGTAACACACACATTTAGCTGGCTAGCTTGCTCATCCAGGCTCTAGTGCTGGGGTATATTCTGCTGTTTTGAAGTGAGAAACGCTGATCAGCCCTTTTATAGATGTGGCGAATAAATACTTTTGTTTTATTTTATTTTCCTTTTCAGCAGACATGGACAACAGTAAGGGTAAATTCCCTCATATGAGCGCTATGTGTCAGATCCTGGGGGTGTGGATATGCCAGAAATGTTCGGAAAAGGTGGGATCTACTATGAGCATATAATTGAATTTTCCATTGAAGTTCCAAACATGTTCTTATACTAGTAGAAACTAGTACTAGTTTTTTTTTTGATCAAGCAAAAATAGGCACAGTACAAAACAGATCAGAATTAAAATGTGGAAAAATAGTGTGATCAGATGTTATGTGTCGGCAGAGAGAACAGGCCACATTGCTAACCATATAAACATGTAGAAAACAAAACAAAGGGAAAATGAAATTCCCCTGTAATAATAACCATCCAGACAAACGTTGAGAAGAAAAAAGATGAAAAAAAAGGATAGAGAGAGGGGGAAAGGTGTGGGGTCCATCACTCTCGAGACAGAGATTGGAGAGAGTTGAAGAAAGTCAGTAAAGGTTAGTACGCATATTTAAAACATAAGAATAACATTTTCACGGTGTCTTAACGTGTTAGCGAACAGTTACCCATTTACAAATCCAGGAAACATGGAGCAACATTAGCATTCATTTGGAGTCGTGTTTCTGGCTGCTTGACAAACCTAAAATTCCTTTTGCTTGTGGCTCTATTTGGGTCTCCGCCAACTCCTGAGACATAAATCTCTTTGGCTGCTAAATGCTCCACTATGTTCACCAGTCTATCCGTCTTACGTGTGATGGTGGACAGGGAGTGTGCAGTGGGTTTATAAGAGCTTTCTCTTTAAAAACAGCTGCCTGCTGCAACTAGAAACAAGGCTGATGAGAGTGCCCGAGTAAAAATGAATAACAAAATCAAAACAATGAGCTGAAAGTTGCTAAAATGTTGTGTAGAGCTGAGGGGATCCATTGTTCCTGTGAAAGTATTGATCAGTGCAGCTCTAACCCTGTCCACAATATTTCCCAAACTGTCACCACATTGTTGTCAATTAGATTCTTTTGTTATGGCGTTTTACTGCAATGTGTGTGTTTCATATTATGGACGTGAGACAACACATTAAGGTCAAAACAGATGACTTCCACACTTGAGAGACCAACTCAGGACTTATCAGTACCATTTGATAAATAAATAGATTAGTCTTTGAAAAGAATTAGACCAAACTCATGAAAGTAAATGATTTATAAATGGAGTATGCAGGGTCACGGATGTTCTTACTGGTGTGTGTGTGAGTGTCCCCCCCCCAGTGTTTGTACTCTAGCTGTCCAATATGTGAATCCCTCCTACGCTGACTCCTGCTGTATCCATCCCGAGGGAATATCCAAAAGCAAATTTAAGGACGGGTGGAAAAGTTTGCCACACCAGCATCCTCCTTAAATAGTTTATGTTGTTCACCGATGAAGAAAATATCAAATTCCAGATGAAAATTTATGGAAATTAGATCAATGCTATTACGGCGGCGACTTTTTAAAGCAATATATTCTTTCCAGCGACAGTCTATGTGCACATGATAAATAGTAGGTAGTCAGAGAGAGTTGCGAGGGTCTTTCCTCCTGTGGAGCGGACCTACGAATCTGTTATTGCATTTCAGTCTAACAGGATCAACATGCATACTAAAAAATGCAGCTTCCCTAGAAAACCCCCATCCCAACATTCCCGTCATTCTCTACCTCTCTTCCTCACTCTCTTTATTTGTCATCAAGAATCTAATACCATTTTCACCACAGTGGAGTGTCAGGTTATTGTAAATAAGATGATATTTTCCTGGCACGTGTGTGTGTGTTTGTGTGTGTGTGTATTTGGAAAAGGAGACTTTATAATGTTGATTTATCAGCTTGTCAGAATCAAGTATCTTTTAGACATAATAATACGCATGTGCACGTCTGTGTGTGTGTGTGTGTGTGTTGGAGTGACAGCACCTCATATGCACTTGCTCTGATCCTGTCACAGTCCCATGATCTGTCCTGGCTTCCCATCGGCTTGTGTTGACGGTTGGTTCAGTCACATCAAACCGGCCTTAATTCTGATCATTTATTGGCTGCTCTCTCGTCGCTCCAGTTAGTCGGCTGGCTGAGCAGTATTGGCTTTCCAATCAATGTGCTGATTGTTATTGTTGAGCTTTTGCTGTCTTTACAACCTCCTTTGACGGCACATGACATTGATTTTGTATTCCTCACAAGCAGCTGGTAAGTTTCTTCTTTCACCAATAAGCAGCTGTTAAAGTAAAAAATGATAATATGAATGGAAGTGAGGCCTCCATTCTGTGACTGTATTACCTGTTTGTACTACGTGATCTGCTGAAAAAGATTAACAGAGAGAGGAAAAAGACAAGGACATGAGCCGTGTATCATAATCTAAGTCTTTCTCTTTTTCTCTTTCTAAATAATGCATCAGTAGTGCAACAGATTACAATTTCATGAATTCAGTTGACCACCACACTGAGGCAAAATGGTGATTTTGACTTAACCCAACGGTGCATTACAGTAATGTGATTATGAGTCATGTAGGGAATTACAATATCAAATTCCATTTAACCTTTCAAGTGTACAGTGTTATGGATTTGATAACAATACAGGTTTTGGGTTAGATTTTCATCTTTGGTAAACATCTATCATTAGACCTTTCAGTTCTGTACAGTTTCTGACAATTACAGAGCGTTACCCTACTATTGTATTAAGGTATGTATATATATATATATATATATATATATATATACACACACACACACACACACACACACATACACACACACACACATATATATATATATATATATATATATATATATAAATATATATAAAAGCAACCTACACACAATCAAATGACTAAACTGACTAGTATATGTCACCAACTGCTTTCCTTTTTTTGCGGTCGGCCTGCCGGCTAGCTGCCTGGGACAATGAGGTCCCCAAATGAATACAGGGAAGTGTGATAATTACTGCTATTCTGAGAGGCAGACACAGAAGGCAGGAGAAGGAGGGAATTATTGTTCTGCAGCTAGGGAGGGGAAATACATGTTTCCTTTCCTGGACCTAAATATTTACCCTCTCCTTCAGCCAGCTGACTCACGCTCAGAGGACGGTGCACACGAACAGGCCCCCTTCGCCGGGTCCAAGTGATGCCTAAAAGGCAGAGGCATGAGTGCCATTAGTGCTCCACTGAGTTTACCTCACACACACACACACACACACACACACACACACACACACACACATACACACACATACACACACATGCTTTCCCTCTCTGAGACACACACACCCAGCTTCCTGATCTGATTAGTGGACTGTGGTGCCCTGTTAGCCTGATGATAGCCCATTTCCCATTTTCCCATCAGGCCACTGTCCTGCCCTCGTCCTGCATGGGACATTTGTTGCAACAAATGACAAAAGATTTTAGGAAGTGAGACTGAGTGTGTGCTGTGTGTGTTATGAACTTGCGCCATCAGGGAGATGTTGAGATGTTTTCGAAAATGTAGATGAGAAACAACATTTGGCATTTTGTTGCCCACCAAGGATTCTGAATTTGTTTTTTTTTTGTGAAGACAAACAAAGGCAGTTTTAAAGTCAACTTGTTGTTTAACTCAGTAATTCAATGCAAGTTTCCCAAGAAGAAAAGGTCTTCATGAAAAAAAGTTTGCACATTATACCATCCTGCTAACCTTTTCAATTCAGGCAATCTAGGGAACAGGTGGTCAGATGTTTTCATCACACTATGGTGCCACCTTATAGAGAATTTGTACTGTATTATTAGTGGGTGGTGGCTGAATTAAACAATAGAGGAAGGGCTCTGTGAGCATGCTTTCGTGCTGACCGTAGTGACTTGAAAGCTGCAGTCCTTCTGTCACCTATGTATGTTTTTTTTTCTTGTTGTTTTTCTTGTTCCTTCCCAGAGTGTGTGGTCAATCTGTCTTCATGACCCTAAAGCACACGCACGCACACGCACACACACACACACACACACACACACACACACACGCGCGCTTTGCTATACAATATTGCATGACCTACCGCCTCTTCTGTTTAAGCCTCTGCAGTAACTGAGAGTTTCAGATGTCAGATAGTTTACAAAGAAAGAGTAATGATCCAAAACTAATGGAACACAAATGAGAACTTCTGAGAGAAAAAAACATTTATGCACTAAATTCAATGAATGCAGCCTCTACGCTCATAATTCGGTGAATGAAAAGAAAATTTATATGCATAATAGTGAAATGTATGAGGTCAAAAAAATTTGCATTTAAATATTTAAAGAATCCATGTGCATTTCCATGGCTCTAGGCTCAGATTGTTCACTGTGATTAGCTCTTGGCCATCCTGAAACGTCACATAGCAACTTTCCCTTGGGAGCAAGAACCTTTTTAGGAACTTGTGGACTTTACCTGCTTTTTAACTGGAGGCCAAGGGACTATTGAGGCAGGTTTGAGAAACATGCAGCAGAGCTAGATCACCTGCTGAGATCAAACTTTCAACAAAAAATATTTCTCCAGTTCTACCCAAAGCTCTGCTCTGTATGTGTTGTGTGTGCGAGAAAGGACGAGAAAGAAGGAAAGGAACTATCTTTCTGTATATCGCTCATTTTGTCTTTATCAACTAACAAACTAAATGTGTGTGCATCAGTCAGTTTGTCTTTTTCAAAGAGAGCTCATTGTGCAGCTAACGCTAACTGCTGTATTCAGTGCTGCAATCCAGAGTGAAAACAAAAGAGACAATAAATAATAAATGGCTCTCTTTAAGCTGTGTTCCTAACATCAAAAAGTAATGCCTCTAATATGCATCTAATATCCCATATTTTGTCCTCAGTGGAATCTAATGAATAACAGAGCTATACCAATTAGGTGCAGGAAGTTACTGTTAATTACATTTCTAAGTTCTATTATGTAGTTAGCATGCATTAATCACAATGTTATTTTTCCAAATCCTATTTGTGGTTAAAGCAGAGTCAAAGTGAATTTGGAGTGGATTCTGATTCTCAATTACTTGACATAAATTTCTCAGATAAACAGCAGACCAAGATACATTTGAGCTGCACGTTATCAGATAAGAAAAAGCACATTCCTGGAGCAGCATAATTCAATAATCCACATTGTTACAGTTTAAATATTTATTCATAAAAGCTAAGACTAGACAGGACCATTATAGACCATTATCATTAGGGACAGAATAAAGTAGAACAATATTTAAAGTTTTACCAAACTGGAAGAATTGTTTTGTAATCATGTATTCATATTTACAAGATGTTCAGTAAGAATATACTAAGAGTCTGTGGTCTGTGGAGTTATACTTGTAGGCACAGCACGGCCTTGAACTACACTGCAACATCAGTAGGTAATGTTGAGTACAACGTCTATCATCATTATTCATTTTCATAAACCAAAGTAAACCAAAGGACGGACTGACCAACCAACCAACTGACTGACTGCTAGACCGACACTACCATCCATAGAGCCATGCTGCTGGCTAGAAAAGGTTAATAATAACTATGCAAAAACAATTACAACATCGGCCATGCTGAGGAAAGTGACGTGTGAATGAAGACTGGAGGGAGACAATAATTGTTTTCCTCAGGTCAAAGAGAGAGTGTATAGAGACCCACTTCCTTCTAATCAAATCCAGTAAAACAGTCTCCAGTTTCCTCCTCTCTGCTCTGTATACTCCAGAAGAAGGAAATTCTTGCCTAAACAGGAAATGGCAGATTATAAAACCAGGGAGCAAAAGTTAGATTATCAAATCGCTGAGGAAGAGAAAGTTTAAAAACTACGAGACATTCTGAAGCTCAATCCCTGCACACCCTACTGCCTAGCTTCAGATCCTAGTTTTGTTAACGCAATATAGCCGATCCATCCATCCCATGTTCACTCCTCTCTCATCACCCTGTCACTTGACATTTGAGGGAACCCTTCTCCTGTAAACTCACATCTACAGGCAGAACAAACCAACAAACAACGAGCATTTATTTTAACAAATGATGGGGACAGAAAGGGATTTTTCAGAGGCGATGCACAATAGAGCTTGTCAACATTTGGATTATTTCTAGCCATGCAGCCCTTATAAATAGACACAAGCGGATGGAGGCGGAAGAGGTGAATGGAAAGCAGGACGCTGTTAAGGAAGTGGAGGACTGCATCAGTGTAACCATCGCCTCTGAACCTAATCCACTATTCAAGAACCAAGACAACCTATTGGCATCCATTAATCCTGAATTGGCTTACAATCAATGGGCTCCTCAATAACTCCTTATTCATTCATTCATCAATACCTAAAGACTACTCCTGGTCCCCATGCAGCCCACCTGTCACATGCTTGTCTCTTCTCCCCAGGCACCACCCCTTTGCCTCCATTTTTTTAGCCATATTGGCTATATTGGTTGGTTGGTTCGCCACTTTGGTCCAGGTTGAAATATATCAACAAGTATTGTATGGATTGGATATCATGGTTCTCAGAGGATGAATCCTACTGAGTTTGGTGACCCATTGACTTTTATTCTACTGTCACTAGCAGGTCGAAAATGTACTTTGCATTTTGATCAATACTTTGGTTTGATCAAATATCTTCAAAAATAATGACTCTTCCATCAGCCACAGTTGTACTTTGTGTTAGTGCTAACTTGAAAAACACACCTGCTACACCTGCTTAAGATCGACATGTTGTGAGCATGTTAACATCATAATGTTAGTATTCAGCTCAGTGGCTAAGCCTCACAGAGACACTAGCATGGCCGTAGACTCATACTAATTATCATTAAAGAGCCCCGCTTTCATATTTTGTTGTTTTCAGAGCTTCTTGAGTTGTAATAAAAATGTAATGACTTTGGGATCCCCCAGCAGACCCTTTCATGTCACAGCTGATGACCCATCTGTGTTTGTATCATCTGTGTGCGCTTGTGTGGGTGGGTTACAAAGGAAAGGGGGTTTGGGGGCACGTGACAGTGACACTTGGTGATCACATGCACGTGTGAAGGGGCGTGTCGTTGTATACGAAGTAAATCAATTAAGCAGAGGGAATCTCAAGGGAGAGAGAGAGAGAGAGAGGTGCTGTTTCCTGTCCCCAAATCCCCAAAGACCCTTAAAATACACGTCGCCTATAACTTAAAAAGTAATCTGCGTTTCCACTGCAAAGCCTTTAACCATAATTTAGATGCATGTCTGTCTTAATGGTCGCAACTGTTGAACCCCATAACACTGCATCCCACAACAAAAAATCAGCTGTGATTATATTTTCCCTGCTGCATCTTATACTGGTTATAACCCCACTCAGTTTAAATTATGATGAACCATTAAGTCTCCTGGTACCTCAGGTGTTTCAGTCTTATATGGTAATTATTCCAATAATCCCAACTGTTATTATTCTACATCATTCTAAACAAAGGCAAATATTACAGTGATCATTTACAATGAAACCACTGCAGTGCTGCGCAGAGGTCGTGAAGCCAAACCCCAGCGCTCAAAGGTTGAATTTCCCCAAAGGGGAGCGGGGAGGGGTTATGGCGGGTGCATGTGGTGTGAACGGGGTGGGGCGAGCGTCTAGGGTACGCTTAGCCTCTTCAAGAGGAGGACCCAAACCCTGCCCCTAAGAGGGAGGTCCACAGGGACAGACTCACCCCGTTTTATTAGGGAATTCATCAATGAATCTGGCTCATGTGCTCAACCTGCATGAACATAGGATAAACACATAAAATGCAATACAAAGGTGCAATGTTCAAAGCAAGAGATTCTGATTGGATCTTTAGACCTAACACAAATTACTCACAACAATTCTGCTTTACTAAAACATCCTGGAGCGGCCCGGCCCTCACCCCGCCCTCTCCTGCCTCCATTCTCACCCTGAACCTTCACCTTAACTCCCTGAGAGGCAAGAGGGGGTGCAGGTGGGGGACACGGGCGCTAGATGAGGGCAGTGAAAAAGAGCAGTGTTTTAATTGACACCCTTTAAGTTATCTGCAAGATAATTATGGCCAACAGCTGTAGACGGTGCAACATGCAACAATGGGACTTATTTGCATTCTGGTGCAGGTCTGTCAGGGAGTGCCAGACCACATGACGCTTAAACAATGTTGATATGTGGTATATGCACACACAAATATGTATATGTTTATAGATGGTGGAAATGTTCATACACAAAAGACATACACGCAGGCATGTATTGACACACAAAAGCATCATGCTGCTTTGATAAGAGTGGGAAAATGGTCGAAGAGACGCTGCAGCTGATGACTTTTGTTATTTTGTTACATCATAGCTCTTTAAAATCCACACTCTCCAGTTTGCCTCAAAGCAACAGCAGACCCCACTGAGCATAAGAATATGTGCTCCCCATTTTAGTCCTAATGTGAGAATTAATTATGAATTAATTAACATTACACTTAAATCTCTCCCTTTTTTCTCTCTTTCTGTGTAGTCAGGAATAATAGGAGCCAAAGCCGGAGACAGACAAAGAGGAGGGATCGAGATATGGACGCATTGTGTTCTTATGTCTGAGGCTATCTCCAGGTTATGAATTAGAGAATGTGTGTAGAGTTTGTTTCTCCCGGCGAGCCATTAAATATTTCATGGAGGGGGATAAATACTGGGAGAATGCCACCCCCTCCCAAACTGATCCACACTGCAATTAGAGGCCCATTATCCCTCTCTCAACCCTCACACTATGTACAAACTGGGCCTCAAAAGCAGCAATAAAGAGCCCTGTGATGAAATATGATCACAGAATTGATGAACAGAATTCTTATCTTTAGGATTTATAATGAAATTACATAGTTTTGCTAACCTGTGTATTTTTATAGGTCATTTCCCGCTAAACATCATCAAAAAAAAGGAGGAAACCCTCCAGCTTCACACTATTGGGTTTCATTCATTTCATTTGATTTGACATATCATGCTTCTGTGCCTTGGCAATAAGGACACAACATTGCAGCATATTGGCAAGCTCATTTGCTTTTCATAGTGAGCGTTGTGTCCAAAAAAAAGTGCCCCCTGGGATAAACACGTGTACGGGGACTGCGGGCTCGCCGCCCCAGCAGCAGGTGGCCCATTGCTGCCTAATGAACACCGCAATCTGTTACTATCGCAGCGGTGCTTTTCACCAGACAATTAGGCGACTAAGCATGTCATTATTCCAGGCCAACAAGAAGAGCCTCTTCTCTAATTTCATCTTTTCATTCCTGTTTACTCACCCACACTCCCCTCATTAATGAGAGATTTTCCAGTCCATGCTAATTGGTTTCAATAACATTCATTTTAGTTGAAAGGAAACGATTCTGTTAATTGAGGAGCGCAGAGAGAGGAGAGAGGGAGCGAGGAGGAAAAAAAAGCGGGGCTTCTTTTCATTTTCAAGTGCGTCCATGAGATGACGCTTTTGAAAAAGCGCTCTACAGGTTCAGAGCTAATGAAATTAAGTGATGCCGGCCGTGGCAAAAAGGAAATCCCAAATTAAAAGCAATTTATTTTCATTGAGGCATGTGGCACTGTTCGGGCACAATTAATGGGCTGAGCACAGACACAGAGATATGGAGAGAGAGAACAAAAAAGAGACAAAGATACAAAGAGATGACTGGTGGAACAGATGAGTCAAGGGAGAGCAAAGTCTAGACCTGGACAGATTAACTGTAACGATTTGTATTATTGTATTTCTAGATCTTTTTTCTGTTTTGCTAAGTTTGTAGAAAATACAGGCGCTGGATGTTCAAATATTTAATATAATCTCAAATGCTGTAGATGTTTGTCTAAGTCTGGCACAGAATAATACTGTGTGTGGTTTGCCATCAGAATAACTACAATCAGGACTAATTCATATTACAAAGGCTATGGTTTGCCTGCAGAGGTAAAAACATCAATGTATGAAAATATTTGGTTCAAAAATGATTATGTAACCTTTTCCTCACTGAACACAATGTGGATTAAAATGATCACTTCATCTATATATATCACCATTTCTTATGTCTATTTCCTCGTAATTATACTATCATACTACATTTCACACTCTTTGCACTATTATCTATATTTAAGAAATGACTTTAGTTTTCTAGTTCTGGGTTCTGGAGCTTTTGACCCTATCACGTGATCTTCGTCAGTGGATGGATTTGCCTTATTATCCTGGAATTATAGCATTATAAGTATTTGTTGATACATTAATTAAAAGTTAATTCTTTCCTTGCTTCATTTAAATCGATAAATTCCTGATTTAATTAATTTTATTAAAAGACCTAAAATTCCATGACAACGGGGAAAATACCATCTGGTAATGAAGACCGTGTGAAGTAATTGAAAGCTCTAGAAGAGATACCAAATGGACCTCAGAATCTAATGCTGTGATAACATGACTTATAAGATCATGGGTGTTCAAAATTAACACTTAAATCATGATTAATCAAATAAACAAATTTCTGAAATGTTCAGGCAGAAAAAAGGAAATTTACAGTTTCATGACAAACTTCCTTCCTTCTGGTGACATTAGATGTTGATGATGTTTTCTCATTGACAATTCACAAGGTCAAGACTGAACTTTATGCCTCTATTTAATATACATGTTCACTGGCTACTAGCATGACTTTCAAGTTCTGCTGACTGTTCAGTCAAGTAAGGTTTATTTATATATAATCTGTAAAACATATAACGCCGCCTATCCTTGATAAGAGGAAACTCAATAACCAATATACACAAAATCATATCTTACTTATTGTACACCACCACTAACACGTCTTTGCTTGGACTTCCTGCACACTACAAACTAAAATGGTAAATGTAATTTTGAAAACCCTCCAGGCAGCGTCACCAAAGCCTGAGAAATGAGTCAGTAATCTTTCCGGGAAGTATATCAAATGTTAGAGCCTAACATCGCTGCCAATAACAGAGCCACGGTGTGGGCCATAACCCCTCCACAGCATTCAGATACGGTCAGTCAGCTGCCTAACCAGCCGTTGTATGGTTGTTTAGTGACGGCAGAGTGAGCGTGCTAATGGCCCATCTAAACAGCCTCAGCTGGGGGTCACAGTACCGGGTGGGGAGGGAGGGTGAGGATGAGTAAGACAGCCCTCTGGCTGCTCTGCAGCCTCGAGGTGTGGCAAGCTGTAGCCTGTAAAGGCATCTGGAGACCAGAGGAGGAGAAGACAGAAGGGATGACTCAAGCAGCTATAATCATTACTTATCGATATGTTGACAAGCACAGAGAAAGGCAGGACGGAGCTTGAGATGGAAAACAATTAAAAGAATTATTTGCAGTGCTGTCTGTTTCCTGGCTGAACCATCAGTATATCTTTTCCTGCCTGTGTTTCAGCCAATGAGATACCAAACTAGTATAAAGTATGACTAAATGCCCTGCTAGTCTCCGAGGAGCTCTGAGTACGGAGCTAGCGGGAGATCAGTGCAGTTAATTTACATAGCATTTGCATTATGTCAGGACATGAGCTACAAATAGGTATGAGTGTGTGGCTTAATTAAAAATGAGCCAGGCTTTTCAAAAACACCCTTTTGCATCATAATTGAGTCAGTTCAGTGCTGGAGTAAACGGCAGTGAGTGGGGGAAAAGATGCCTGTTTCTGAACACGCTCAGAGATGATTGGCAATTATGATACACCTACCTAGGCTCAGAGCAAGTTGTATTATTTTCATACAAAACATTAGTGTGCGCTTTGAACTGCAGCAGAAGAAACTGCCCTATAATATCTGGGTCAAAACAATTACATACATGATAAATATTGTATAGAAATGCTTTGTATGCAGAAGGGGTGGGAACTTCAAGGTTGCCAGTGTTTCAATACGTGGGCAGTTTTTGATCAAGGATGCACAGAAGTTTGTCTCAACCACTGCTAACATCAGGAGGTCTAAAGAGCAAGTATAAATTACTACATTTAGGACAAAGTTTATGTGAATATTTATTTGACATCTACTGATGAAAGATTATTCAGGCGAAAAGCGAAAGCATGACCATGAACCATGAAATATCTGGAGAGAATAAAATCCAGCATCAGGTACAGACGCAGTAATTTCCTGAAACACCTGGGCACTGTAGTTTTTGGCAAACATGACTCAAACATGAGTAGAAAGTGAATTTGTTGGGGACTAATTTCACCCGCGGATTGATACACATTTGGTGCAGTACTGAGCTTTTACAGCTGCAGATTGCTGTATGTGGGATTAACTCAAAGTAAATTGAAGTACCTGCGTTAATCACAATGAGGGAACATGACATTCTGAGAAACAGTGTAGCTCAGTTATGGGTTTTTAATAGTCTTTAGCCAATAATGAAGCTCTAACGAACTAAGGAGAAAAAACAAAACAAAAAAAATAATTTTAGGGTGTCAGGGTGAGGATTAGGGTTAAACAATCAGTGTCACGGTTGACAAAATCACATTTCAAGGACAAGTGGCGTCAAACTACGCCAGAGGATGCCATTGACAGGAATTGCTTCCACTGGGCAACAGTTTTCACAGACGAGGCCTCAGCCAAGCCACAGAAACCCCAAATGACCATCTGAAGCTGATCTGTGGCCAAGGGGTCAATAACTTTTGTCTCACCTGCATACTGCATCTCTTCATGTATTTAATAGCCTCTCATTAACTATGTCTCTATTTTGATCCTGTCTGCTCATGTGTTGAATATGGCTTTGAATATTTTTGTCTTTGAGTGTTCGACGCTGACTGCGTTAATGTCTGCACAACCTGCTTTAAGTGTGTGATGTACAGTATTTTTTGTTTGTGACAATGTGTGCGTTTGTATTTGAATTTGCCAAGCGATGTGCCAAAAATGGGTGTGTGTTGGGGAGCTGGGGCGTTCAGAGTACCTGGGGTTACCAAGGTTACCCAATTGAATCGTCCCCTCAGACATGCCTGATCTACATAATTCGGTGGTATCATTCACAGCGTCTCACGGCATGAGTGATGAATGGCAGCTGCAGATGATAATATTTCTGCTTGGATGTAATAAATCTTATGTAAAGTGCTTCACCGCTTATATAGCAATGGCAGAGATGTGGTAGAAAAAAGACGCACTCCTTTTTTTACTCTCCCGCCATTTCTCTTTTAGCTCTACTTTTAGCTCAGTTGATCCCATGAACAACAGGAAGTCCAAGTTGTATCTCCAAAGGTTGAGTCATGATCCACAATGTTAGTCACTGATTTCGATGGTCACACTACAATCACAAGAGTAATGTATGGGAAATTTCACTTTCACTTTTCTTCAGACACAATAAATGTATATGTTTTTCTACGGTGTGTAGTTTCTGATAACGCTGGTCTCCTCAGAGACATCTTCCTTCTGCTTCCATCTCTGCTGCTCCCGTACCTGTTGTATTGATCGCAGCCCCAACCATCCCCTCGCAGACAGCCCGCAGTGTCCTGCTATTACTAAACCAGCCCCTGGGTCGTGAACTCGTGACCTCCTGCTGCTCAGCGCTGCTCAGCGAGGGGGCATGACCCCCACAAGGGGCTGCTGGGAGCCGAGGGACACTCTGGATAGCTGTTCATGTTATTCATAGCCCCCCCCCTCAATCATCATGTTTTTGCATGTGTTTATCATGCATTAACACTCATTAAAAACACAGTAAAACTGCGAACAGCTTTGCGATAGAGATCCAGAGTCAGCTAGATTCTTAGTGGTATAACAAAGCATGCAGCAAAGAGAAATAGACGTGGAATGGGTTTGTGTGCATACAGACTTCTGAGCACTTTGTTTGCCTGTGTGGAAACAGGAGCATATGCAAATTAAATGCAAACTGTGTGTGTTACTTGTAGTTTAATTTGATATGTGATAACACTGCTCGAAAAGTCAAAGTCAGAAAATGTCTATTTATTCCAAAGGTTACTAATCACAATTGTTTACTAATTAAGTTTTTCGATCTCCTTCCTCCCATTATGCCTGTTTTTAATAAGCTGAGAGTCAGGTGTACTTGACAGTAATGAATGACTGATTTTAGCTGATCGTTATTGCTGCCCTCCTCTTGCCTGCGATGCACCATGTGTGTGTGTGTGCACGTGTGTGTGTCTGCGCGTGCTGCGGCTGCCTAATAAAAGGGATAATTGTTCCATCTTTGCTTGCAGACACATAAAGCAGTGTGTATTGACTGCTTGACAGGCTGTGATTCCAGTAAAGCTAATGGCTTTCTCAATTCTCCTGCTCCATCCATCAGGCCCCGAGAGCACCCCGTCATGTTTTCAATTAATGAAGAGAAAACCATAAAAAGTTAAAAGGCGGAGTGACACAGTGAACGACAGCGTGTATACACACTCAGGCGGGGGCACATACACAAAATTTGTAATCACCAATATGAAATATACACACACGCACACACAGACGCAAAAAAACCAAAAAGAAACAAACAAACTTGAGACTTGAAAGCTCTCACGGCTCTTTTGCCATGACACACACACACACACACAGGCAGCAAAACAATCCTATCTTTTGTCTGCTGTGGGTCTGAAGCTCGCCTGTGTCTCAACTTCACACCCTCAGCTTGTAATCATAATGTATATGTATTCTGGTGGTGGGCCTGCTTAGTTTGGGTGCAGCTTGCCGGCTTTATGTAGGAGATAAAGGGAAACTTCCGATCTGCCTGGGTGAGCGATAGTAAAGCCCTCCAATTCAGGCAGGAAATTATGGAGTAAGTGGCTTGGTGGCTGATAGTCAAATGAAGCCAGGGCGGCTGGATGCCTGCTCTAATTAACCGGCTGGCAGGTTTCAGCGATATCAGGAATCCTACTGGCTAACCTGATGACAAGACCAGGGTGCGCACAGGGGTACAAACAGGCACTTGTCTGGAAATACACAGGATAATATACACACACACACACACACACACACAACTGCGACACATGCTCACAGACATGCACACAAGCCCACACAAATGATTATCTCAAACCTCAAATTCAATAAATAAAAACCCAAAGAAAACTGTGCTTCATACCTTTGACCTCGCATTGTTTACGCCATAGAAAATAACGCGAATGTGCTCAGATCAATTTGCATGTGCGATGTTTTCTTATCGAGCAAATACCCCGGCTATATTCTTCCTCATCATCACTTTCCAAATAAGATCAGAAAAGGAATGGGGAAGCGAGCTGACAAATATTAAAACTTTGCATTCTGGTTTCAAACGCAGTCAGCAGAAGAAGCCATTTTCTATAAACAACTCCCCCCGTTCCCTAATGACGGCTCATGTCTGTAGATCAACAATCTAACAATCACATCATCAGACGCTTTACAGAATTAATTTTAAATGATTGACAGTCTTTTATATGCATATCACTAATCTCTGTAATTCCCCATTACCTTATTGGATGGAAATAGGGAAGGAAAATGGGGGGGAAAAGTTAGCAGAACAATTAACTGAGGAAAAAAAAGACTAAAAATATGCAGAATACACAGATCAATTACAAATATATATGTGTATTTGAGGGACCTACTGCAATATCTAAGCATTCAGGTCAATCTATTTGTGACTACAGAGTATAGAGTTACAATACTGGGGAAAAATTAGACCATAAAAACGGTTGGAGAAGGTGTATATTGGCCGGCAAGGAAGAGATTTATGCCTCTTCTTGTGTTTAATTTGCCGGTCTAAATCACCAGTGACATGATGAGAAAGTAAGCTAAAAAATAAATGTCACAGTGACAAGAGTGCCTGCTGGGAAATGTTCTACATGACTGCCATATTCCTGAAGTCTGCTGGCAGTGTTTACTCCACATAGACATATAAAACATTTATCTCCGCTGCTGGTTTCACTGAAATTAATCAGGAGAAATGCTTAAAGAGGAGACTCAGTACACTGTAAGCACATGATTTACTGAAAGGGAATATTTCTGGAGTTTTCTCGTACATTTATGCTTGACGTTCCCCTGCTACTGGACCATACATGTGTGGGTACCTCTGACTTGCTGCAACAGGAGTTCACACCCAAGGACTTTCTGTTTCCTGACCAGTAATAAGTTTAATAAGATGAGAATTTAAAGTGGTTAAAAGAAGTTAACTTGGTGAGAATGACTTGATAGAAATCACATGAGCATCCCGTTCTGCGCCTGCACGCCTCTTCACTTAAACCAAACAGAGCTGAAGGTGAGAGAGCTACTGGAGGATAGATGAAGACAGCGTAATCATGCGTGGGAGTGAGATATAACCAGTGCTTGTCAATCATCATCAAGCGCCCTTCTTGATGCCTGCAGTTTGACTTTCCTCATCGTTCAGGATAAGTTCCAACTCGACACACTCAAGGCTTTTTGAATTTGATGTACTTATTTTTCACTTTGCTCGCGCATGTTGAATGTGACACATACCTTATTCTGTCTCACTAACACACATGCATTTTCACGGCAATGTTTTTCAGAGGGGAGAAAAGGAGGAATGGCAGCTGAGGATAAATGCATTTTTCATTATTATAGATTCTCTCCACTTCTCCGCTGGCAGTGAGAGCAACCTCTGCTTAAACATCTCTTCTCTGCCCCTCGGCGCTTTCTCGCGTTTGGACGCCGGCCAAGCAAAAAGTAATTTAAACATTACAGGAAATTAAATCTCACATTTCCAATTTTTACCCTAAAGTTTAAGTACAATGAAAATGTCACCCATGAATTATGGAATCAAGCTGAATTTCTCTTCCAAACTTTAAACTGTAAACGTAAATGCCCTTGACAACAAGGTGGGCACTCAGAGGCTTTTGCCGCTCCCTCCCTCTGATGTGGTGCTACAGCCAATCAGAACCAGATAAAAAAAAAAAAAGCAGAGGATAAAACCATTTTGCTGGTTCTCTGCTTCAAAAATGAAAAAAAAAAAGATCAGATGAAAGTGAGATTCAGTGATTCGTATCGGCTATATTTTTTGTCTGATTTGAATTTGTCTTGCAATAGAGAGAATCTCACACTCAAACTTAAGGTTTGACATACATTTTCAGGGCAAAGTGTTGAATCTCTCACAAAGCCATCATCTGCTTGACATCATCTCTAACAGTATCTGATGTTATACCGTATTGTACCTTATCTAAAACATCATACCAGTCTCCAGTGTTCTTAGTTATCCTAAGATCACCTGTTAAAACATGTCTTTGGGATATTTCATTCGCTAAGCACAGCATTACTGCAAAGATAATACATCCACTTGATATGTCTCACACCAAGACCAAATTATATTTACTGCTAAATCACATTTTTGGTGGTGCTGCGTTATTAGAAAATTGCATGTTGTACGTTTGATTTATGTCCTAGCATATCTAGAGAAAAAAAAAAAACCATCCACCCACCCACGCTTGCAGGTGAGATGAGTTCCTGCAGATTGCTGTTAGTGTCATCCTCCGGGCTAAGTGTTGTATATTAAAGAGACATCGCAGTGGATTGTCACGCTGGCGCCCCACCACCTAGCAATGGGCCATCTTTAATTATGGTCCAGCGGAGGTGAATGCATCAGAAAAGGCCTGACAGAGCGGCCACTGTGTAGATTATTTTAATTTGCGCCCCGCCCCTAGGTGAGCGATGCGGCCGGCCTTGACCCTCCTCTGACTGCATGGATTAATGCCTGGTAATGACTGCTGAGGCTATCATTGCAGCGGGCATCATTAATTATCCTTATTGATTGTTGCTTTCAGAGATAAAGCGTTCTGCTGACTGGAAAATACCCTCCATAAGCAAGGTCAAGGTAAGAAAAAAAAAAAGAAAAAAAAAGGAACTTAGATAATCGCATAGGGGCCACCACACCTACAATAGAAGATAAATATGGCTGCCGCCCATTGCACCCCCATACGACTAATGTCTCACTCTCTCTGTCCTGTCCTTCGCTCCTGTCCCCTGTCTCCTCCTCTCTCCCTCAATCTGTCTGTCTCACTATTTCCTGCTCCTCCTGTCATTTTCTCCCAACAGGGACTGTAAGAGAGTCCAACAGGAAACTTAAGCAGGTTACGTTATGTGTACACTGGGAGAAGAAACATACAGTTTGTGCATGTATGTGAAAAAGACTAATGACATGACAGAAAATCTGGTGAGAAATGAGGGAGTCTAAGTGAAGGAAGATGCTGAGAGAGAGGAAACAGTTGGAGGACGGCAGGAAAGAAGCGCCGGGGAGCAAAGGGAGACAGCAGTGAGGTAGGCTGGCTGGCAGCTGTAGTGCTCAGGCAGATTAAGTTTCTGTGGCTGCCATAATGGAGGAGACAGCAGGAAGTCAGGGTTTTATATTTACACTACTCTACATCACCCTGCCCTCAAAGACACGGAAACAGGCACACACACCCTTGTTACCAATATTCGACTCTCCACCCCAGCACACAGTCCGCTCTGAGCGTAGTTAAAGAAATCGCACAAAACCTAGAAATGCAATTGACATATTTCCAAACCCATCGCCAAACAAGACCATCAATGTTGGGCGACTCTGCAGAAACCACGTTTACGCTCAATGAAAAAGTTTTTTTTACATTCAAGGCCAGTGTTTTATAAATCCTCAAATTCTTGTTAAAAGAAGAGTTTGACATTTTTGGAAAATATGTTTGTTTTGCTTTGACTCACTGTCATGTCTGTACAGTAAATGTGAAATACCTCAAGCAGCCAGAACACACTATATGGCAAAAGTCAGCGGACACCTGCCCATCACACCTATATGAGCTTATTGGACATACCATTCCAAAACCAGGGCATTAATAGCCCCCTCTGAGGCTATGACGGCCACCGCTTTTCTAGAAAGGCTTTTTGTAGTCTGCTTAGTGCATTTGTGAGGTCAGGCACTAATGCTGGAGGAGAAGGCCTAGTCCACATATGCGTTCTAATTAAACCCATAGATGTTGAGTGGTGCTAGAGGTCAGGGCTCTGTGCAGGCCAATCGAGTTCCTCTGAACTAAACTCGTCTAACCATGTCCTTATGGACCCTGTGTTTGTGTACAGGGGCACAGTCAGTTAAGGGCCTTCCCTAAACTGTTGGCACAAAGCTGGAAACGGCAAATTGGCTAAAATGTCTTTGTTGCATTAAAAAGATCCTTCATTGAAACTGAGGGGCCTCGCCCAAACCCTGAAAGCAGCCCGAGACAGTTATCCCTCAATAGGCAGAGGCAGAGCGGGCACGTATTAGACAAACTGACTCGTGGCAAAGTTCCTATGACTGTGCCACATTTACGGTCACTAAGGTCTACATTCTTTGTCTGTGGAGATGTGTATGACTGAAACACTCAATAATTAGGAGAAGTGTCCACTGACTTCATATGGTGTAACTTAAGCGTAAAAACAACACACTCAGTATACGTGTAAATATTCTTCATCATTTGACAGTGTGAGAGTGGGCTTGTTTTAAGCCTACCACCTTCACGAGATGCCTGGTGTGTGTATAGCTGCTTGTCTGTGTCGGTGAGTGTCTCCGCTTCCCGACTCAAACGGGCTGATCCAGCAGACGGGAAGTGAGTGTGACAGAAATGTATTCTCCTTTCAAACGCTGGCTGGAGAGGCTGCCGTAGCGCCTCTCTTGTCCTCTCTCTTGTCTGTCTTCTCTAAGCCTGTGATTGGCATGTCTTCATATGTGGATCCTGTTCTTCCTGCGACTCGCTCCTCTGTACAACTAGCCCGTGTCAAACAACAAATAAGTAAAACTAAACCCATCCCAGAGAGAGGCAGCCACACTAAAGTTGTAGAATATGCAGGCACTCATTTATAAAGGTTCATGTAGTCCTTCAAAAGAACACCCGCGTTTCTCTTGGTCTTAAAATTGATATGAAGGATACATTTAGGCACACTCTGCTGGTTTTGGTGGTCTTGATCCATAAATGCACTTTGTCTGGGCTTTATGAGGCGATAGAGACACAGACAGTGGAGGTAGGGAAAGATGAAGGAGTGGTCTGTCTTTTTTTGTTAGTACCTGTTTGAAGTGTATCAGAAGGAGCTTTCCAAGGTCTGGAAATTCATTACTGGACAGGAGCTTTGAAAGGGGTCTGTTAGAAATATATATGTGTGTGTGTCTGTGCGTGCGTGCGTGCGTGCGTGTGTGTGTGCGTGTGTGTGCGAGCCTGCAGCCCATTGTATTCAGAGAGGAATTGCTAAGCAGTAGCCTGAGGCCATGAAAAGGCAACTATGGCCAGGTATGGCTAGCCATTACTGCAGGGCATCAGACTCTATCAGACTCTCTGGAGAAAAGATCATACAGGCCATACACACCCATATAGGTAGTGTGTGTCTAATTGGGTGAGTGTGCATGCATTTCTGTGACAAAGACAGACAGAAGAAAGACATAATCTATGTCTACATTGTAAAGCTGTTACAGGATCCAGAGCATTTGAACTTTGATTGTGATCTTATTCAGTGTAAAATTGAATTGTTTGATCTGGATCAAATGACCCCGTCATGTGTATACGTGTGTGTGTGTGTGTGTGTGTGTGTGTGTGTGCATGTATGCAAGCATATGAAACAGAAGGGGAAGGAAAACCGAGAAAGAGAAGTCAGACCGAGTTGTTCAACAACTGCTGGCAAATCAATACATGACCACAACACAGACAGGAGAACCCAATCAGAGTTCAAAGGCTGGAGATACAGCACCAACGCTTACAGTGCATACACACATTTATACCAAATGGTACAGTAAAGTGCTGTGGTGTGGTGATTCATCAGCTCTTCTCTTTTCTCTTCTCATAACGTTGATCAAACATTAGAGCTGAAAGTGGCTTTAGTTTTCATCTGGAGAGGAGATCCTTGGGGCAAATAGACGCGACAATTACTTGAGTCCCGGGCTGGAGAAAAAGTCATCATCCTTGTTACTGCTACATGCAGTCCATGCCAGCGTGTGCAATCCTATCCGGTGTTCTACAGAATGTGTATGCTGCTTGCTTCAGATAGTAACTGGGGTGTAATTCAGTTCTGCACATTCTATATGCAAAAGATAAGACAATAATCGTATTACACCTACAGTTTTGATAATATGATATGAACTTCTTTTTCTTTTGTGCAGTATTTAAAACGATCTGACATATGAAACGGATTTACATGTAGGTAGATGTGATGTGTTTTGTGAGCACACACATTTGATAAACACACACACACATGCAAAACAATTTGAGGGGTGTAGGGGGGGGCTTAGGTATCGTAGCATGATGCCCATCTATCTTTCTGACATCTCCTAACCCAATCCCACTGGGGCTAACTGAATTCAATCCTCAACATTAGATAAGCACATACCCCCTCCCTGCTTGTGTGTGTGTGTGTGTGTATTTGTGTGTGTGCGTGTGTGTGTGTGTGTGAGAGAGTGTCTGTGTCTATGAACTTATCACACACATAGCAGCAGGTTTAGATTGTTTCTACAGTCAAGTGTTAGTGTGCAGGTCACATAGCAAGAGGGGGAATGAGGCAGAAATCAAGAGAAAAAAGCCAACAGGCCCAGCAGACAAAGAGAGACCCTGGCGGAGACAGAGGGAGAGAAAAGGTTTGACGTTGCCTGTCCGGTGGGAGTCCATCCTCTCTTCCCTCACCCTTTCTCCCCCCTGTATCTCCCTCACTCTCTACCCCCTGCCTTGTACCACCCCCACCCCTCCAGTTCTCCCTTCTCAGCAGCTCTCTGCTGATTGTTTGGGCTTCTTGGTGCCTATCAGGCCCATCGCTCTATGTTTCCATCAAACACAGCATTTATCTTATCATTGCCTTGACAACTGCCTATTAGTCCAAAAGAGTCTGCAGGCTCTGTGTTCCCATGGCGATGACATGGTGACATTGCCAGACAGCTCTGAACCACCTGCTGAGATAGTGTACCCTTTTCCTCTCCTCCTCTCACCCTGCTCTTCCCTCGGTCTTCCCCTTTGCCCATCCCTTTGCCTCCCTTTTGCTCCTCCTTTGGCAGCAGCCCCCATCCCCGGAGCTTACAACTCTTTGAGGGTGTGTGCACGTGTGTGCATGTGCAAACATGCACGTTTAAGCATGACAGATGGGAAATTCTCCTGCTCAGTGTGTCCTCCTGCCTATGTGTCTATTTGCCATGTGTAGTGTATTGTATTACTATCACCAAAGTGGGGAGAATAGAGGCTCCAGGAATGTTCAACAAACACCTGGCGAGGACATCCACAATCTTTGTGTTTTCTGTGTTCTGTATCAGTGTTTAGGGCAGTATGGTACCTCATTAGTGAGGGTCTAGGGACGGTGAAACATCTGACGCAGGTTTATACTTTCTCTATTGGAAAAAGAGATTCTGTAATCGCATAAAGATGAATCAAAAACAAGGACAAATGATTGATGCAAGTGAGAAGGTATGCATAGACTGTACATGAAGTGGCCTTACAGCTGCATGACTCTGTTCCTGATACTCATCATCTGTGGTAGCATGTGTAATTACATTTCAGTCTGAATAGCACTCCTGCATCGGGGCACATGGAGAATTTTTAAACCTCTGCCCTATTTTTTTCTTTACATATCTTGGGTTTGAAATCACTGGTACGTACAAAACGGTTTGGAAATGGTCCAGTAGATCACCTCAGCTGGCAGCAGTGAACAGGCTACAATGGCTGTTATGTAATCCTTTGGGACAACTACGCCTGTCAAATTACGACCTCTAAAAGGAGTTGTTTTTGCCAGTGAGTGGGTCAGATTGCTATTCTAACAATCTGTGTCGGTGCCTGACACTGACATTTGTTCAGCAACAAAAATTTTAAGTTTTGGGATCGTATTCTATTATTATGTGTTATTTATCTTCTTCTTTCTAATATTATCATCACTAGTAGTATTGTGGAGAGGTTCCTTACAGAGAAAGATCTGTAAGATTGTTTTTGTACCTACCAGTCAAACCCAAAATAAGTTAAATATGGTCCAAGTTTGAAAATACAGAAGTTATCCTATAACTTTGATTCACTGATATATTCTGAGCCAGATGGCCTAAAATGTGCCTTTGCACCGCTACCGTTACTAATGTTGACATCACTGGCACTACGGCTTGCATCCTTTCAGTCTCCTGTGTTTTTTTATGAGAGGGTTCAATTTCAGATAATGTAGATTTACATTTCGGCCAGTGGTCATATGTTTTTATGCTTTCAAGTTCATATTTTTCAAAACTTGTCTGCATATTGTAGCAAGAGATACTGAAACTGAAGCGAAATTAAGTCCCTGTTCATGTTATGCACAGACACAGATGAGTAATGAGAAGGAGTACTATACACACACACACACACACACACACACACACACACACGACAGTGTTGGAACTTGCATTGTGCTGACTAAACTCTGTTTCCACACTCCTTTTACTCACTTCCTCTTGTCCTGTTACTGAGCTCCTAGGTGTGTTATTATGAGTGCTGTACGGCAGTTTATGAGGTTTACACGCAGACTGGGTCATCTAATCTGCTGCTATTTCTACACACTTACACATTACAGTAATACCGAAATGTTTAAAATTACATCTTCTAATTTTGTTTGCCAGGAGGGATGAAAACACATAGACACAGTGACACACACACACATTTATGCAAATGCTATGATTATCAGTATGTTATCCTGTGGACAGTGATTCAGTGCATTAGCTGTGATCTGGATGAGAGAGGAAAGGGTCTCAGAGGGCAGCTCAAAGCGGCCCTGCTCTAATAATAGAGTGTAAATCTCAGTCATTACTGCTCTGACAGGACACTGTGTCATCATTGTCTGGCGCACAAGTCCATTTGAGTGGAGAAGCTTTAAGTTAACTACTGTTTTTTATTGTGGGCAACTAAGAATCACTTGTAGTTTGGTAAATGACAGTAGGGGGAGTTATGAGGGCAGCGCAGTCACTGCAGGATGTTTGATTCAAGTTGCAAGAACAGATATTATGATTTGGTACTGAACTTTGACTTGTTCCCTATCGATCCAGAGAACTACCATGAGACCAAAAAACTTTTGCACTATTGAAAGATTTTCCTGGATACAAATGTCAAGCAGAGTTATCCCAACAAATCTGAAAACTACTGTTGCTACACCAGCACTTTATAAGACCGTTTTCCACTGTTAAAACAGCATGCCAGTGGGACTGACATTCCATATCCTGTTAAGCAGGAAATCATCATTGGTCTCAATAACAGCAGGCCATAAAATCACATTTCAGCATCCATCGATTTTTATTTCATAGTAAATGGCAAGTAACAAACCACGGGGCCGCTGAGCGCTGCAGTGTAAATGCACCTCTGATAAACAGTTAAAGAAGTTCATCCACTCTGCTGAACTGCGGCTTGGCGGCAGAAAAATCAACACTAATCTGATGAGAGGCAGCAAAACAAATTCTACTGTTGTGCTCTCAACACAGAACACGCAGAGGAGAGGAGAGGAGAGGAGAGGAGAGGAGAGGAGAGGAGAGGAGAGGAGAGGAGAGGAGAGGAGAGGAGAGGAGAACCAAGACTAAGGAGAGGGGAAGAGAAGACATAATAGGAAGAGTGGAACAGGTGAAAAAAAAACGAAGAAAGGAGAAAAGCTAAAGTAAAAAGGCAGCAAAACTACATAAACAAGAAAGGATTAAGACAAAGTGAAGGGAAGACAAGAGGTACAGGAGATGTTTGGAGACAGAAGGGGATAGAGAATATGCATAGAAAACATAGGGTAGAAAAAAATAGGCTTCATTAACAAAATTAATTTGTAGGTTTTTCTCTCTTAATTGAATTAGTTTGCACTTTTCCTTTAATTATGAGTAGTTCTATTGCTTGAATGACTATATTGTCATGTGTTTGCCCCAAAACTACAAGTCTTGTATACGTGTAGAATATCAATTAACGACCATCTTTAAAAATGAGTCACTACTTTCTGTATAGTCATTGTTTATTTTAAAGTCATTGTTGCTGTCAAATTATTTCAGTGCAAACCAGACTTGCTTGAAATAACAGTGAACTACTCCCTCCTGAAAATTGTTTTCAGAGTAGTTTTAATCATCTTGAATGCAAGAACCTACAATCTTAATTTATCCATTTCACAACACGTGTGTAATCACTGTCTTTCATTGTCAATTCATTGACATGAATTCAAGAGAAAATGGCTGCCTATAAGGTGGGAAATCAATCTAAAACCTCATAGTTTGCTTTGGAAATGGGATGGGAAATGCTGAAGAAATGTTACAGTATGTGCAGGTTGTGGATAATGGGTTCAAACATCAGTTTAAACATGCAACAAATACGAATATGCAAAAGAAACGATCTAGTATGTTCTTTTAACCCATTTCCTTAACTCCCTACATTCTCCCTTGCCTGTCTATTTCCTTTTTTCCCCATTTTCTTTTCTCCTTCAGTCTCTCTCGTCTCTGCACTCTTTTTGGAGAAAAAATGCCAGCTCAACAGAAACGTCACATCCAGGATAAGGGGCTTACTTTTGTATCTTCTAATTGAAGTGCCTTCCTACCTTAGTGTCTGACAGCGCCTTTTGACAAGTGATGTGTTTTTTGAAAGTGAATCAGCTTTCTTTGGCTCTGAGTGCTAAAGACAGCAGAGATCAGTGAGGGTCAAGCTGAATGCTGGGCTCTATACTGACTTACTGCTGCCTCCTGCCATCACAAAGCTTGTCATTTATCTCATCGTTAATCCGGCCTTCTTCTTTCAGCAGATACATTCCCTTCATGAGTTTTTTTCCTCCCCTAAAGTAGCAAACAAGCCAACCAGGCTTGCAGTTCTCCCGCATGGTTTGTTTGATAAATGTTTAAAGCTCCAAGTACTAATGAATAATTTTGGAACAATGGATCAAATGACCATGTGTAACATGAGGTACAACGCTTGTAGTGACCAACCCACAGAAAATTATCACCTGACTCGTGCAGACTGTGCAGCATTTTAGCAGCTTTCAGCTCACCGTTTTGGTTTTATGGTCTGCAAACGTATTGTTTTTTCTCTTTTCAGTGAAAAGGTCTAATAAACCTGCTGTATGCTACCTGCCCAGCACCAAACAGCACACAGACAAAGTTAGCAACTAGCTGGTGAATAACATAGCCTTAAGGAGCTAAGTAGTGGCATATCTCTATCAGGAGTTGGTGGAGACCAAAACAGAGATAAAAGGGAAGTAAATATTAGACTTAGACTTATTAGGTGGACATAAACTCAAAATGAATGTTGGTCAGTTTTCTAGATGACACAATATATTTATAAGGTGATAATGTCTCCTACCAGCTTTTGCTGTTGGTTCCTTCTAGCTATGACCACAATCTTCACCTGTCCATAACCACAAAGTTTTAGTTGCCGTCAACACAACCAAATCTGACCACAGAGGTGACAGATTAAAAACGCTTTAGGGAATCATTTTTGGGATGGTCATATAAGTTATTGTAGAAGACACTGACAAAATACTTTATATTAATACTGTAGTGACCCATCGATCAAGGGCACCTGGTTGCTGATGGTGAGGATGTTTTGACTTGTGTAAATAACATGTCCACTCCACTGCTTCGTTCCTTGATATGGTACTGTTTATTGTTTACATTCTTTAGTTTCCATTTCCTTCCAATACCACTCTGACCTTTACGCACTTCTCAATAGTGTCTGCTTACCAATGCAGATCCCAGAATATGCAGTTCAGAATCAAACAAACAACCCAAAACGCCACGACACGTCACCTCCCGACACGGTCTAAAACTGTTTGCTTCTCTTCCATCAGTCAACACCTGGGTGCATCACCTGGATGATTATATGCCCTCTCGCATGTCACAGCAGGGATGCCCCCAGTGGTGGGAAGCTCACAGCAAAAACTAAACAAAGATATCTAATGCAATACAAATGCACAGAAATGGCTCTTACAAATACTTTAATTTTGTCATTGAGGTAAATGTAGGTATTTAGGTTTACTGGTTGCAGTTACAATGTATCCACAACAGGTGGCAAAAATTTGTGTTGGCTCTAATCTTTTAGCTAAAGGCCCACCTTTACATAAATCACCACAGTACTCATATTTAGTCTTTTTGAAGTCATATGTCATGCTTGTATGACATATGACATGATGTCTCAGACATTCATTCTTTGGTGTATATTTTGTGGTTCTGGTGGTGCAGCACAAAGCTCATCCATACCCTGTAGCTTCTGTATGTATAATCCCATTTTAGCCTGCACTGTTTAGCATTGCTCCATCAACAGCTAGAGGGTGAACCTTCAATTATATCTTTGACCGACACACACAGCCAGTACTCATCACTGGAAGTCAGCCACATCCACATGGAATGGAAATATGGTAAGAATCAAGTCGTTTTGTCTGGAAAATTTCCTAAATTTGACTCCCTCTGCCTCTCCTTGGCGTCTTCCCACTTTCCCACTCCAGCTCTGTGTGTGTGATATTATGAAGAACAGATTTTCCAGAAAGGAAATGAAAGGGCTTGTTAGCAGAGGAGAGAGAGGGAGCGAAAGAGGGAGATCAGAGGGCCAGTGCAGAGGCTGACAACAGCCCAGCCTCCCAGCACCATCAACCGACCCACCCAGCAGCTAGCCAGCCTTCACAGGGCCGCATAAATCCGCATGCAGGTCACATTACTGCTCGCCTTCATCAATGTTTACTGGCATGTTAAAGATTGTAATAACATTGGTCAGAACAGAGATTTTTAATTTAGATGTTTTTTCTAAGGGTTTGTGACCCAGCTGTGGTGAGTGGAGAAACAGTCAGAGAGAGACAGATGCTGGCACAGAGGAAGAGGTGTAACCACATTTGGACAGAGATGAGAACGGGGGCCTGCAAGGTCATGCACTATAAACACTCCTCAAATCAGGATGCTAGACTTTTGTTATACATACCAAGTTCAGTCAACAATTTGTGCATGTCTTCATGTTTTCAGTGGTCATTTGAGTTAAAATAATAAAAGCCGTTTGAGTCATGACAGTAAACATTTGGCTGCAGCAGGGAAATAACCTACAAAAACTGTGCTCGGGCAAATCAGAAATTCCCCTTTTTACAATCGCCAACATCTCTCTGCCTCTCCCTCGTGCTATAACGTGTGTGTAAAGGCTCAAAGCAGAAACACGGTTTGTCAGTGTATTTTCTTTGGGTAGCGGGCCATAGCTCTACTTAACTTAGATATATTGGATTTTGATCAAATACTTGAAAAGTGGCACAAGGACGCTGTGCTTATTTAAACTGTAATGTTGAATATACAAATCAGACTGGGTGCTGTGATGAGGCACACACACTCACCCACTCACCCACACACTCACACACTCACACACACTCCTCTGCCCTATACTGTAGATTGTTGCTGGGCTGAAGCTTGAAGAGCCTTGCCTTGTTCAAGGTTATACACCCACTGTTCTGTTCCACTGAGCTGTGTAACCATAACAGTTTAATGACATGGTATTACAGGGCTATCACACTTAGAGCATCATGTTAACACCACAACCACTGCCTCAGACCCACACACACAGTAGGCTATATCAGATTTAGGCCCTAATCCTACTCATTTGGCTCATTGTTTTGTACTTTCACACGGACTTTCTGTCTTCCTTTTCTTCTTTTCTGTCCTTTTTCCTTACATGTACATTTGTACATTACTTTTTCTGAGGTTGTAAGTTACTTAACTACTTGCAATTTTATATCTCTATTCCACAAGGTTTCAGGGGTATTTTTTTTCCTTTTACTCCATTGAATTTATTTAACAGCTACAGTTACTTACTTTGCAGATTAATATTTTAAATGGTAAACAGTCCATATAAATTAGGATATATTGCTAGACTATACATTTAAGTGCCAAATGGTATACTAAACAATTAAATTGTATTACACCTTGACCAAACTCACATTCAAATGCTGCTTTCACTTTAGTAATCACTAATAAAATAATTGAAGGGGACAACTTTGAATATCGACATTTTCTTTTATGTTTGATAAAATAATGTGATGGTAATGCTGAACAAGGAGAACTTCAACCACAAGAGTTTTACTTTCTACTTTACGTAAGTAAAATGATTGAATACGACTGTCTCTTCATCATTCAGACGCAGTATATCTTGTCCCTCAGTTTCTTCTCAGCATCCAAACAGCAGAAGACAAAATATTTCTTGTGTAGTCTGGTGCACACAACAAACAAAGCTGGTCTGCCTTGTTTGTTTTGATACATTAAACCTGACCCTGAGAATTGGCCACAACAGTAAACCCATGCCAAACCTCGAAGCAGAGCAAGTCGCTTATGATTTATTTCATATTTCCATTTGATTGGGGGCTGTTTTGGGGTAATCAGCCTCTGACAGAGGGCCCTGTGCTGTGGCTGAGCTGTTTACATAGCTCTGCTGGAGACATGTTGACACTGAGGAGGGCTGAGACGAAGAGCCGAGCTGCTCTCAAGGTCTGGACAGTATTTGGATCTGAGTTGGTCTGTCGTTGGGAAGGATGGGTCAAACAGGGCAGAGTAAGGGTGAAAACCTGTTGAACAAGGACAGGAAGAAAAAGGAAAATAGAGTGGAGTCTTGTATTGTGTAAAAAAAAAATCCACCCTAAAACACTTTTACTAGCAGCTACTGGTGAATTCTTTGAATTGTTTGGCCCATTTTGTGAGTTGGTGGTGCACTGTTATTCTTCCCACCAATAAGTATTTACAATTTGATTACAAACATAAGTTTGATCATGTAAAAGTTCAATATTGCACACCAGGAGTGGGTCAAGAACAGCCATGCAGGGAAAATGTCATCAGAAAGAGGCAGAAATATCAATTTCTCCACTGAAAATACACTGAAAAGATCGAAATGTACATCAGCAAGTTTGGAAAAGTTAAATTCCTGAGATAGAACATACAGCTGGAGCTGTCACACAAGCATCTCCTCTTTTCTTCAACAGTTAAAGACCCCAGTACAAAAAAAAAAGTCAACAGCCTCCCTTTGCACCTGCTGCAGCAGAAGGCCCCCGGGTCACTGATGGGAGGAAAGAGAGACAAAAAGACACGTTTGTGAACTTTCTAGTGTGAGCGAGTGGAATATTGAACTTTTCACATTGAGTTGCATCAAAAACCTGAAAAGTTTGGAAAGCCTAATCAATTTACCAAAAGGTTTTTGTTTGACTGCAGAGCAAGAGTCAAATCTTTTGAAAAGCAGAGGCTGACATCCTTAAAAAATAAAAAAAAGGCATGCACTGAACCCACGCCTTTGTATTCTTTTGGTCTTTGTTTGTAGAAGGTTCGTACACGGAGGAGGAGGTAGTTGGCTCTGAGTATCAACCTCAAGTAATATCACACACACATGCACGCACACACATTTGTTCAGCCTTTAAAAGAAATGTATAATGCTGTTAGATATTATTTTAAGTCGAGGTAGTGATTTCAATGCCAAATGTCAAATCAGATGTAGATGACTAGGAGGGTGTTTTATGCTAATAAGGTGGTTAATATTCTGATGATATGTCTACATGAAGCCTGAGTGTGTTTTAATATCCCAGAGAAGGTGTGTGTGTGTGTGTGTATCTACCTCCACATAGAGACGGGGATGGTGCACCCAGGGGCGAGCCAACGCACTAGCTAGCCTGTGTCGGCTCGACTGCAGCGCATTGCTGTTTTACCGCAGGAAGTAACACAAAAGAGCAGCAGGAATGTTTATGAACACCTCAATCCCCGAGGACCTGCGGGCTGACCTGATTATCGCCTGTCTGTAATTCCACAGTCGGCAAGGTGCTGCTACTCCTGGAGGGGTTTGGAGGGTGTGAGTGTGTCTGCGTCAGTGTGTGTGTGTGTATTCCATCACTGATAGGTATCATTAAACATCATTAGAGGGTTGGAAGAGTCTCAAGCTGCTTTGGTTTTTGTGTGTCAGACTGTTTCTGTCAGACGCACTCTAGGAAGATCACTAACAGCACAGCCCTCAGACACATACACATGCATACACATTTAAACACACACACACACACACACAGTGAAAAGAGGGTATTTATCAGTCAAGCTTGTTTTGTTATTGCGTGCATTCTTTTGACATGAGCTCTGACTGTGGCCTTTGTAAAAGAGGAAATCAAATAACAGGGCCAACAGGAGCAGAGCTACAACCCCCTCCAGCATATACAAACAGAAATAAACCTCGGTTGTCTATATCTAACAATAGGACAACAACTTTTACTTCAAGGCTATTGCGAAGTTTGAGCAGTCATTTAAAAGGTTTGTGTATATTTGTCTACTTGTGTATTCGGAGATGGCTGGCATCTCCTCATTCATTTCCCCAGACAGCTATTCGTTAAGTTATGTTTAGTATTCACTGCCAGGATGTGTCATGAGTGATTCTGTTGATCAGCTGTTGATTCGTGGGCCGATCCAGGAATGCCGCGGTTAACTGGTTCAGCATGTTTAAATGTAGAGAGCAGCAGAGAGGACCAGGCCCCCAATCAGCCCAGTGACCTACACTGTGTAGCGAGAGCAGCCACGAAACATCTCTATCTATCATTGGACGCAGCATATCCATGAACACACCGATGGACACAATAGAGATCAGACGAGGCCAAAGCATAGCTGGGTGCTGCCATCTTCTGGCCAGGCGCCACATGAGGAGATTCATTTTTTTTTTTTTTCCATTAAATTGCCTACATTATTTTGCAGTTTAAGCAATCATGTGTAATTGCCAGTGAGATAGATGCTGCAACACTTTCAGCCATTGAAACCATTGAAACTTATATTTGTTACAGCTTAAAAAATAATTCCAAGACTTCACCCCCCTCCTGCTGCAAATACACCAAACACCTTCAGAATGGGAGCAGGCTCTAATTTGCACACTGTAATTCTATAATTTGTGCGAAACAAGCGATCCACGATGAGCAACCTATAAAACTTCAAAGCTTCAATAAGCTGCATTTCTTTACAGCAGAATATGCTGTATCTCCTCAGGTGATACAGTAGTACAGAGCAGCTGGAAAAAGCTCCTGGCTACCTCTCTCCACCCTGGCTGAACGCGTCAAGCTAATATGTGGTGACGCGTGGTGAGTTATTGCGCTGAGTACCAGGCCGCTGGTTCTGCTCACAGGCCTGGTTTGATCTTTTATTTACACTCCTTTTTGCTCAGGATTTCAGGACAATTTTCCCAGCTCTTTACAGTCAACAAACTACAAAGCAAGAGCCCCGTCTCTGGGAGGCATGTTGAGTAGAGAAAAAGACTGCTGGTTTGACTGCTTGCTTCAGAAACAAAAAAACTAAATCGGTTCAGCCACTTTGGACTCCATGTTGGCCTGGTAAATAGGTTGATCTGAGCGTGACAGCTTGGGAGAGAAAGGTGGGTGGATGGATGGATTGAGAGACAGCTGTGAAAGACAAGCATGCAGACAAACAGGCCAACAGACTGAGGGACAGACACGTGCTGCAGACAGACCCCCCCAGACCATTACATAGTCAAGGTGGAGGACAAACCATTTTGACTGCGAGTAAGGTTGCATATTCACTCAAGTGGCTGTCTGCATCAGAGAAATAGAGCCAGTACCTAAAACTATTATTCTGCCATTAGTTTTCTGCAGGTCACGATTGTGGTATAATGCAATAGCATTCATCTATTTCATTCATTTTAGTTCTTAGAGAGCGACACACAATTTAATTACCATCCTCCTCTTTGGCTGTGGGAGCGGGAGCAAGCGCCTCTCCCCCCTCCCTCCACTCACTCACTTCTCGTAAAGGATCGAGGGTGCCGAAACAATGATGGATAGAGTCTGAAAAGTGCATTATTTCTGATGCATTTTTGATTATTTCTACCCTTTCCGTTTTTTTCAGGTAATGCAATAAGCCTGATACGCCCTGAGTTCTGTCAGAGACATGGATATTGCAACAGCTCAGGCATCGCTTTCTATCGGCAGGAAAGTCATTGTTTCTGAAACAAGGAGTACTCTGTTTTTTTTTTTTTAATAGCTCTTTTACTCTTTTTCTCCCTTTTTTCTTTTTTTTTTTGTCTGTGTCTGTCTGTCTTTTTTCTTGGCCTTTTTGATTTTGTCTGTCTGTCTGTCTCCAGCTTGGAGACATTCTCATTTGGACTGGTGCCTTGGATGCCCCAATAGACTGCCACAACAGTTCCTCATCGAAACAATTTCAAGGACCTCTTCAAAGTGAATGAATCAATAGTGCTCATATGTGGGGTTAAAGCAGAGGTTACGCTGATATTGTTCAACTCCAGACACTCCCTTAGCCCCAACATGCTAGCCAGAGCCCGTGACCTCTTGTTTGGTTAATATAATTCATTCTGTAAATAGAGAATATCAATCTCTCTAAATATAACCCCACTTTGCCCTAAACAAATAAATATATATTTAAAAAACACAAAGCACAGCACGAACCTTAGGGCTAATACTCTTATGTCTAAACTTGGTTCATCCACAATCAAACAATGCAAATGTTTCTGATGTCTGAAACGTTGCTGCTGCCAGCCAGAATTGATCCCATAGTCCTCAGAGCTATTCTCAAATAAACCAATTGTGAGTGCAGTTCTCTTTATACAGATTATTTTAACAATATTTTCCTCGCTGCATGTATCACACTTTCCACACTGTGATTTCATTAGTCGCTAGTGATGCACAATGCTATCATTTTAAAATGTTATATTCATGTAAAGATATTACTAGATCACTTATTATGAATGTTGTTTATGAAAATACATTTTTTGAATAAGAAATTGTAAGAAATCATTTAGAATTGTTATCATTAGTTGGCACAGTAGGTTTGTCTCTGTTTTCTAAATATATACATAGATACAGATGTAGACTGACACTTTAATAAAGATTTCTTAATCTTAATACATGAAAAATATGATATAAATCTGATCTCTCCAATCTGCAATCTTTACACAAAAAAGACTGGCAGAATGTTTATGGTTAAAGTTTTGGGGATTTTTGCATTACTGGAGTCTGTCAGTGCATTGACAAATTGTATGTTTTCCAGAGCCTTCTCAAAATAGCTATCTTTGCAATTGATACTTTTTAATTGCTGTTAGCTACGTTGGTTTAGAGTATTGATTGCATCGATCTGTTCACTGCTATGTATCATCAGCGCTCCACATATAAAACACATAATAATGCTGTAGTTGTCCAATAGGGGACTTTCAGGGAAGACATTCACGTCACGGTATGAAAAGCACACGTGTACATAATAAAATTAATGATGGCTGAATTCCATTTAGCTGCTTCAGTTTCAGGGTCCTGGTTTTGTGCATGCTGCCTCACTGTGACACTGTTGTGACGTACTGGGACACTTTAATATAACTGAGCCATTGTCAGTCTTAACTGTATGACTTTAGTTTCACGAATCAAATAAGAGGTCAAACTAACTGAGCCAGTGGAATTACTTTGGAGAAAATCTAAATCAAAATCTCTTTTTATGTAAGTTTATAAATTCTGTACTTGTTCCAGGTTTTTGTGGTACAGGGGACTCTTTGGGGTCTAGGTCTCTGCAGTGCTTGACGGCAACAGGAAGTTGCTCAATGATGCTCTGATATTCCAGTCTGCTCTATATAGACAACATCTATTGCATGTGAGATATCACTGTTGTTTTAGCCCCTTTGGCACGTTACAGGGTTCTTTGGTAGGTTTTTCCTTTCCTTTCCTTTGTTTTTTCTATTTGGGCTATATTAATGACACTGGAAGGTGCCATAAATTCAACATCAACATCAACATTTAGACATCTAAACGTCTAAAAAAAACAGCATAAAATGCACTTGTTTTCATGTTTGGTAAAAAATGTCTCCACATACTTACAGCAAAGACCCATTTTGATGTGTGACAGTGCTCTGTAGTGATGATTATGCTATATTGTCAGTACAAGAAAGAGGGTCAGTTTCACACCAAAAAGCTCGCCAAAGAACCACCATTTGGCATTGTTGAGCTTCTCTCATTCTGTGAGTGTATGTCCTGCACCCCACTAACCTTTTTCTTACATACCAGTGTTACACATCACTTTTCTTTGATTCAGCCAACAGCTCTACACATACAGAGCTGCTATGCACCACTGGGTCACAAGCACAGGTGAAGCAGTCCAGGTGAGCTTGGCAGGAGAACGCAGACGGCTGTCTGTAGGACGTGAGACTCAGATGGGCTCTGAAGCCTCATCTTGGCATCCCACTTCACACGGAAACACAGTGTAACCCAGGTAAGGTAACAGTATACAGTACACAGCATTGGCCAGGCTCCATCGTACATTTGATTGGCCAGAGTCCTTTTTTTGTAAAATGCTGTGAAAAAAAAAAGATCACTCATTGTTTAATTAGTGCAAGTGAAGCATAATCATTCAGGGTAAGACCCGAGTCTGCTGGATGTAAATTGATTTCCTGACGAATTAATGAAAGTATATTATGGCTTTATTGTGTTGTGTTACTGTTAGCTGACTGTCTCTTAACCAGCCTATCGGCTGCTGCCATGATGGCATTATCTTCATTATCTCCATAGTCTCCAGGGTCTGATCTCAATAGACGGAGCTCAACTCTGTTGCTCTGTAATACAAAAGTTGCTGAAATACCAGCTGGTAATAAGGTTAGTCAATCATCTGCTGCTAAATGAGTTAAAGGGTCGAACTGTAAGCGAATCACGAAATTGACTTGAATCAGAACTTTCTTGCAGCAACTACACACAAATACACAATCCACATGTAGTCCTCTATTCTAGCACAACCATCTTCTTCTAGATCTTTTGTTCTCTCTTTCTCTCTCTCAGACACACTTGCACACTCAGGCGCTTAACAGGCCCGAGGTCTCCTGACATAGTCTCTCTAGTGACATTTCGTCAGAGGGTGAGTGTGGCATCCCAGTCGTGTTGATGTGATTGGCTTTGTGCTTTGCTGTCTTAGTGACCGGGAGAAGATTGATCGTGGGACCGTACGGTATGTGTGTCTGAGTGTGTATTTGTGTGTATTTGTGTGTGGGCGTGCATGTGTGCGTGCGCGTGTATTTGTGTGTCCGCGTGCGTGCATGGAGGTGGGGGTCTTTTAGACAGGGGACAGGCTGGAAAGGTCAGGCTCTGAGGTGAAGCCTCTGATATTGACTCTAAAAAGGTTCGCTCTGATGAGAATCTAATACCTGTGATACCCACAGCTCCATGGTGCACGCGTGCGCGCGCACACGCGCACACGCACGCACGCACGCACACACACACACACACACACACATAATCATAATAAGACATGCAGTCAAAATAATGCTGCTCTGAGGATTACTTTGAATTGATTACAGCAATACTTAAGTATAACTAATAGCCTAGAGCCTGGAATAAACAACAGATTATTTTCCTCTAGTCTGTATTGATTTGCAACAATTCAAAGTGCTCAAGCTATTTCATGCCTTAACATCAGAAACACCCCAGAAACTGATGCAACTGGTGCTGATCTTTGGCCCATTGTACTATCCATGCCCATTCAAGTATAGGAGCATGACTGTTGTGCTGTGTCATTTTGGCAGATTTTACATTTTCTATCTTGCTGATCTCTCTGAAAAATCCTCAGACATGCGTCCAGTGGTGGAAGAACTACTCAGATCTTTTACTTGAGTAAAAGTAAATCAGCAAAATGTACCTAAGGTATCAAAAGTTAAAGTACTTGTTAGACAGAAAGGGTCCTTTTGGAGTGGGCGAATTTTATTACTGTAATATTGATGCTTTAAAATGTAAGCAGGGTTTTCAATGTCACAGCTGAACTGAAGACAGCCAGAATTATTGCTGAACATTGTGGTGTTATGAACAATGGTGCATTCCAGTATTGTTACATGTGCTGAGGTGCATTTGAACTACGACGCAACCACTTCGCTAAGAAAAAAGCCAACAAACCACCTAGTCAGTAACCACTTGTCTTTAAATTACTGAACGAAACTATTTGAATGAGCAAAGTGATTCGCAATTTAAACTTTTCCCATCGACTGCGGTCTCGTTACTGTCCGTAAAACAATCCCTGTTTTGTGGAGCAGTTTCTACTCAGACAGAGGAGAGTAAAATAAAAATAGAAGTAAAAAAAGAGCGCAGCACAGCTAAAACTATGGTAGCATCCTCCATGTTGGCTCTCTGGCTCCCTTAAAGGTCAGCTCTGCCACGGAGCTTATTTGCATGTCGAAGTTCATCAAAGTAGAACTGGACATGATGAATTTGCTTCGGCCCTGCAAATGAATCTGCTGATTCAATCCAGTGATCTAAATTAATTTATTCATAAGGACTATTGCAACCCAGCCTTTAATCGGGAAAGTAACTGGCATGTAATTGCACAAAAAGTAAAATTTTCCCCCTACGAAATGTAGTGGAGTAGAAATTTAAAGCAGCATAAAAATGAAAATATCTAAGTGACTGAAAATCATGCTTAACTACAGTTCTTATTCCTCCACCGTTTTTTCTTGTTAGTGTTTCGCCATCTCAACATTCTTTCCTCTTTAACTCCTTCCTTTCATCTTTGTCCACCGTTTCTCTCCTTTCCTCCCTCTGTCTTTCTTTCCCTCCGTCTTTCCAGCCTTTTTTCACCACTGGCTGGTGTGTTTTTCTCCAGGACATTTCCTATCATTGTTCTTCAGTTCGCAGCACCGTGCCTCTATGTTTCCTGCCCCGTCTCAGTCTGTGCCCGCACCCATTCGTCTTACGGCCACCTGGCAGCGCGGGCTGCCTCTCAGCATTTCCTCGTCTGATGCTGCTCCTTGGGGCCAGGCCTTCTCACTCGCTCAGCCCCGTGCCCAGGGAACCTGCCTGACTAATTAAAGGAAAACAAACTCTGCGCTTTTCAACCGCTCTCTGCAAAGCACTGCTTATTAAGGAGTACAAGTCAAACTTCATGATTCATTAAGAAGAGGAAGTCTGAGCAGACTGGACAGATCAGTGAGACTGGAGAGCAGTGGAGAGATGGAGCAAAGGAGGAAATGGGGTTTGGGAGGGTATGTGTCTCTGTGAGTGTGTGTGTGTGTGTGTGTTTAACATTATTTAAGTGTGTGGGTGGCAGAACCCAGATTCATCCCAAATGGTGACTGGAATCCACTTGATCTAATTTGGATAATAAATCCCCGCACTAAACTGGACAATGTGGTTTTTAGGGCTGCCCTCTAACAGTTGAACCAACATTATTCGATGTGAAGAGTCTTAGGCGACCAAGTTTTCATCAGTCAGTTGGTGGCAGGAACAAAATAAACTCAATTTGGAACCTGCACAAAATTCGACATGGCTGGACTGTCTGTGTCTAAAATGCTAGAGGGCATTTAATCTAAAATGACAGACCCAGGAAGAGGCGACACTGAGTCACTCTTATGTCGGTCACGCACAGACATAAGCATTTACACGGCTAGTTATTAGATAGTTATTTACTGATATATGTCAGGCAGGAGTGTGGGATCATTTTGAGGAGGTAAAGAGTAACCCCAAGAGAGGGCTCATTTTTACAGTTTTGCATTTCTCTGTAATGCAGCACTGTGTTAACAATGTTAGTTATAACATTATTTCTGAGCCTTGGAACTCAAACCATTTTGATAATCAAATAAATATCATAAATGTGCGACGACAAGTCATTGAATGGCTTGAACTAACAGCTTCTAGTCAACTAGGAAAATCTTTGGCCAGGGGCAGCCCTCGTGGTTTTACTCCTTTTTGACTTATTGATTGCAGACACAGACCAATACCTTTTCTTTCCCCCTCTACCCTCTCAGGTCTGTTTTAACTTCTGTCCTCTTTGTCTCCAATGTGAGTCTTGTAATTTCCTTTAGGAATGTGTTGAATGAAATATTGAAGTGAGTGCTGAGAAGCTATCCACACCTGCGCTGGTGTTACAGTACAGAACAGATCAAGTGCAGCAAAGTGATGGAAGCGCAGGACTGTTGTGTGGAGCAAAGGTTTTTCAGCATCCACTGATTTGGGTTTTTGTCTTAAGTTTGTGAAAAGTACTCACATATAGAAAAAATAAAAAATTAAAGTTTGAATTTTAAAGTCAAGTATTCACCCTTTTGCCACAGTTCAGACACACACAAATCCTTCCTCATGATTTCATAACCAATGCTTTTAATGTGAACTCTTGCATGTATACACATCTTTTAAACATATTAAATGTTAAAATATGTTCCATTAGTACATCTTAAAATAGATGTAATGCTAGAGGACTTTCCATTATAATCTTCACATTGGCATGAGTAATACAGTATGTTATGATGGTGTGAGTCCTGCCTTTTTACTATCAAAGAGCTTTCATGCAAACATGTCTTGACTAATTTGTAGTAGTAATTAATGTGGTGTTTTTGCTGTTTTATCAATCAGACTACCTAGTAACTGTAGCTAGTCCAGGTAAGTGTACTGCCAACTGTGAGGATATTTACTCAGAAAGTAGATCCTGCAATCACCAAAGCACAACAACAGCAAACACCATCTCCTGACAGCAAAAGACCTCCACAGGTCAGTTTGTGAACTGCCCTGCAGTATCAGGATGAAAACGTTATCAATCCAGCTCTTGATTGGCCGTCTACCTGCAGTGACATCATCATCGTCAATTGTTTCCAACATTTGGTTTGGACTGAAACTATAACTTAAGTCACGCTATTTTCACATTCATATTCTCCGCGAACTGCTCCTTCCATATTTCAGCGTACCACTTCGTTGTCACTGTCAGCAGACTGCAAGAGTTTGTCACAGTGAATTAACTATTTCAAAGGTTACAGATACAGATTGTGAATATAAGGGTAATATACAGCGAACAGCGGCCATTATTGCAAAGCAGACCCCGGCAGAGTGATGCAAGGACCCTGACGTGAAGAAGAGGATCATCTTGAAAGGGTTCATTTTGCTGTGACGACCGCCGCTCTTTGTACACTATTCCGTTTATTATACAGCGTCTTCTTAAAGAAATCAATAATTTGACATCAAATATAAATTTTAAAATTATCTGATTGATTTCAAAATGATTTATTGTTCCCACTATCAGAACTGCGTCCATCATCAGTCTGCTGTATAGAAATAACAGGCCGTAGAGTGCTGTAACTGACCAATCAGAATAGAGTATTCAACAAAATATAATATATATATATATATATATATATAATGAAAATGTTTAAAGCCCAGGATAACTGTTTTGTACAATACTGACGCCATCACAGAATGAAAGTTAGGACCACTGACATTTTTTTAAATGAGGTAACAGTGCTGTATATCTATGTGTGTGCGCATGTATATGTAACTGCTTATGTGGGTCTATATGTGTATGAGTGCTGGTATGCATGTTTACATATGTCACCAACATTTAGGAATAACAAAGTCATGTAAATACAGTATCAATAGATGTGCCAGTTAGTGTGAGTCTTTCAGTGTGTTACAGTGCATGAATGTGTGTGTGTGTGTGTGTGTGTGTGTGTGTGTGTGTATGCACCCCATTCGTCTTTTCTCTCCTCTCCTCCAGCTTTCCTCAGTGTGATGTTTTCCTTTGGCTCTAATGAGTTCTAAGTGGCCAATACTTTCTTCTGCAGGAAACTCGTGTCAAACTAATTAACTTTTAATGAGAGGAAACCCACTGATTAGAGTGTTTTTCTTGGCAAACGAGCCTATTAATTCTGTTGGTTTGAGCAGCAGGGCTGAGGAGTCGGGTAAGAAGAAGGCCTCTCTTCAGCAGTCTGCACCACTCCCTCCCTCTCTCTCTCTCTCTCTCTCTCTCTCTCTCTCTCTCTCCCTCCTACACACACACACACACACACACACACACACACACACTTCTGCCTGAACCCCTGCTCAGTCTGTTTGGCCAGCTGCTGAAGCTAAGGCTCTTTGAGTCCACACACTCTTTTACATTCTTTATCTTTCTCTCTCTCACACACACACACACAATTGGCATCTCCCCTCTCATCGCTGAGCAATACTGCTCTCTTGTGACTGAAGAAGATATTAAGTGATCTTTGCATGTGTGTGTAATAGCACTTTTAGCGTGTATCCCTCATAAGCGGACTCCTCGCCTGTTTGAGGAAATTGAGGAAAATGAGAAGAAAACAAGAATATATAAGCCTTTGTAAAGTTTTATACCAACTCATCGAAATAACTAAACAATCCGGGAATAGTTATTTATTAATTCCTTTTTTCAAATTATCATTCCTTCAACCTCCTCAATCCTTTCACATCAGTTTGCTGTATATGAGCAACAGGTAGTCAAGCAGCAACCACCTTGATGATCAATTAAGCATTTTTATAATTTCTTCAATTGTGAGGATTTGCTTTCTTTTCCTTATGTGACAGTAATCTGGATACAATGTCTATTCATCTCTGCTGGGTCAATTATCAGCTAAGACAAGGAACTTGGAGATAACCTGACCTATTAGCATCACTAAAGTTCTTACAACAAAACTTTTAATCAATTAACCTAGACTATAATCAACAGATTAAACAATGTTAAATATATTCATTGGTTGCAGCCCTAATTAGAGTCAAAATGTTGATGCAAAGATAAAGGCAAAGTGATAACATAATATAACATGGCACTCACGTATTAAGAAAAAAAAATTACTTTTTTTGACACAGTTGTCAGTTACTCTCATTGTGGGGCAGCATGTGTCAGAATTAGCCTTCCTGTGTAATGTTAGACTCCCACTCACATGAGGGCCACACATAAGGGGGAAACATTTCAATGACAATGACACATTTACATGACGGTAGTGGCAATTTTTTGAGTGTGTCTGTGTGTGTATGTGTCTGTGTCTGCTTCACTGCGATCAGCAATGGGCCTATTTGACTTGGATTTTCACATCAGAGTGAGTTTAACTGCCAATAGACCACATTAGAAAGTACTAACATCTTATTATGGCTGCATTTAGATCCAGTGGGAGCAGAGCGTCGCTCTCTGCCATTCCCTGGAATCCCGAGTGAGAGCGTTTGATGTGCCTTTCGAAGTGGGCCTCTCAGAACCTGGAAAATGTGTCTGTTTCATCTCTCAATTACTGTCAGGGTTTGAGGTACTGATGTTCTACCTTTATCTGTCACAATATGGCTCAAGTTTGTTGAAGTATCTGGAAAAAAAGGCAAGCCAGCGAGTCCAAAAGAGAAAGAGAGAGAGACAAGCAGGCTCGGCAGCTGGTGCTGTTTCAAAGCCTGCCCAAGCCCTTAAAGATGAAATCCATTTTGTTTCAAGTTCCGCACCCAGCTTGCCTGATGAGGGCTCTAGGGGTGAGGAGGGAGAGAGAGAGAGAGAGATGGAGAGAAAGAGAGGGAGAGGTAGAGAGAGAAATCTGTTTGATTTGTCAGAAGTTCTTTAATTTAATCTACAGCTGTCAGGATGCTGACGATCCAGACCTCATCACTGCCTTTTATCTGCCTGATTTCACCCCAGGCACCAGACACTCTCCTCTAATACACACACACACAGACGTGCATGCCCACACACACACACACGTACAGACTCACACACACACACACACAGTAAGTGAATGAGAGAGGGATAAGAGAGGATGAACACTATTCATTTATTAAAGAACACAAAGAAAAGCTAGAAAGTAGGAGTACAAAACAAATAAAGAAGGGCATGTCATCTACTATTTGGGAGTCTATGTTCACTCAGATTGACGCTTCACATATCTGCTTGACTTTGTAAAACTCCAGAAAGAAAGAAAGAACAAAAAGAAACTAAAATAACTGGCTCGCAGTTGCATGCCTCCGCCAACCAGTCAAGTTGTAGTTTATGTCCGCGCCTGCTGGGACTCGTACAACATACTGCATGTAGTGAAGATTAAATTGTATTTTTAAGTGTATTCTTTTAGCAAAATAGAAGTTATGTTAAACTACATTGACAAGTATGATTCCAGTAAGTAATTCAGAGACTATTTTAGACAGAGGAGTTACAGGGGACTGAGAGAGAGCTTTGTCATATGGTGCATCGAACCATATCATACATCATAAGTTCATTGAGAGAAACAAGTTCCTTGTATGTGTTCACATGCAGGAAACACACAGTTGTAGCCATGAGAGGAGACAATGCCTCAGATGTTAATACCAAGAAGCTACAAATTCTAAAACAAGGATGCTTCTTCAACCCCCGATCACAGATTAGTGTCACCAATTCAGTTTCTAAACCAATAAAAAAATATGGTCACAATCTCCCCTTCTGTTCCTGAGTTGTGGCGATGTCAGTGTGAGGTCAAGCTTTGACCTTTTGGATATAAATACAAAATACATAAATATTGATCACTTCATCATGTCATCACTTCATCATTTTATTTTATTAGACATACATGTGAAATGTTCTCATGAACTAGCTTGTGAAATCTTGAAATTGAATTTTTCAAAAAGTTCGAGTGGATGCCAAATCTGAATAAATTCCCTCTCAGTGTTCCTGACATATAGCGTTCATTAGAATGGGACGGACAGACAACCTGAAAACATGCCTCCATCCACAGCTGCTGCTCGAATGGAAGCACAAAAATAACCAGAGGATGAGAGCAAGCTGTGCATACATGCCAAAGCAAGTACATTTAGCGCACACATTAGTGGATCAAGAGCACATTCTCAAGTTCCAGCTTCTGAAATATGAGGATTTGCTGCTTTTCTTTGTCTTCTGTGGGGGCAAATTGTTTTAGACTGATTGGGAGGGCTGAACAATTAATTAAGAACAACATTGTAACAGAACACAATATTCTAGTCGCATGGCCGCGTGCGCTCATGCTCCCCTTTACACTCCATGTGACACCTGTGAGTGACAGTACATGAAGAAAACGGCACTGAAAACTTTGAAATGCCGCGCCAATACTCAAGCTTGGACACCATATGAGTGTCACAGAAACGGTATGTGGGTTGTCTAGACATATTTTGGGTTTACGATGACGTTCAACACAGTCACATATTATACAGAACATGCCTTGCTACTGTGGCTAAAACAAGCAGCAACACTACACATCTGTTCCAGCACTTAAAAATGAATCAACATGTACGATGTCGTGTATAATGATCATGTGGCAAAAAACCTGACTACCACCCTGATGACTGACTGACTGATTCAAAACAGCACTGTGGAGTTACCCAGACTGGGTCATACACCTTGCTGACAATATCTTGGCCTTTAGGCAATTTTAATTGCCAATTTTAAAAAGATTTTCTCACTAGTCAAGTAATTGATAGAAGAATTGCCTGATGATAATAAAAATAATGCAGTACCTGAGTGTTGGTACCTTAAGCAAAATATGTTTTAAATGCCTTGCTTTGAGGAGTTTTCTTCCTACAAACTGGAGTAAAACTTCTCAGAAGTTGAATGTTCTAAAGGGCTTAAAACACAAGCAGTCATACAAGACCTGCCCCTGAAAAACTACAGTTCAAAATTAGCAAAAACATGATTTAAATCAGGAACTATCCAAATATAAATAATATATGTTTAGAACAGTTTGTCTGTATTTGATTCATTCCTTTGCCTCTCATATTTGCTTTGCTTACTATGCCCCACTACTGTACACTGAGTAGATGTGCAGATTGTTTCTGTTCGCCAATATAATTTATGAAACAACTGAGGTCTGAGAGGAACTCTGCACTGTACATTTATTACCGCGTGGCTCTTTATGAGCTGATTCATCTCTGACAAACACATCAACCCATCAACTTACTGTTTACTGCATTTGCATTTGATGGCTACTTTGCAAATCTCAGGTTATGAAAAAAGTGATAAACATACATATTTGCTCAGTGTGTGTACATGAATCAGACTGTCAAACCTCAAGAGTTAAGATTCCAATGTTGGAAGCACGCAATTGTATCAGAGTTGGGGGTCAGATGTGATTCTCAGTGCAATGAAATTAAGTTCATTTGGATGGAAGAGGTAAACTGGGTTGTCGCCAAAGCAGCTCCAGACTTTGTCTCTTAAAAGCATCACAGACGACAGCTCCTCCATTTTTTTTTTACCTTTGGAAAGGGGTTGCTCTGATTCATATCTATTGACTTAACTGTCTGACATGTTTAAAATAAAAAACATCTAACTCCAGCGACACAGTGGATTTTCCCCTTGCCACTCACTTGTTCTCCACAGTTGGAGGCCCGTATGTTCAAAACTGTCAAACGTCCACATGTTATTTGCAAAGGTTCTTTTTTCATTTCCCCCTCCATCTAAGCCTCGCTCTGTGGTTGTATATCCACCATCAGCTTGTCCTCTGCCGCCAAAAGCTCTCGTTTCCCATACTCTCTCAATCTTGCGCAAGTCCAGCCACTAACTCTCCTCCGCATTGTATCCACATCTTTTAAAGAATCTCTCACACATGCAAGCATCAGACCCTCACACCCTCACACCCCTACACACACCATTCTCCTCTTTCCCATTGGGGGACCCTATTTCAGATGGACATGCACTCCTTTTTTGTTAGCTTGTGAAAGAGGAAATTGGAATTAGACACTCGGGCAAAGCCTGGCTTGGAGAAACGTGATCCTGCTGCTCTTCCTGAAGGTTTCTAAATGGTCTTTTTTCTCTCCTCTGTCCTCAAGATAGTCTTGCATTGAGGAACCTGCGGACGCTTGAGAGTGCTATCTTGTTATTGAATCTGAGGACTTGAGAAGAAAAATAGACTGCCTAAAGCTGCACTATGTCCAACCCCTGCCAGGAGAGATCCAGTATTTCTTCAACCCTCTTCACTCCCTTTTTTTTTTTTCATCTTGGCTGCTTTATTTTCTCTTTTCCATATCCTGCATTTCACTTTCACCTCTCAGTTAACCTTCACTGTCAGCCATACAGGACTGGGATTAGAGTAGAGCTCACAATGCATTCACAACTGTCTGGCTGACGTATTATGAGATGAATCAATCATTTATGAGTACACCAGCACTTATTTCTTGGCTACTTTACATGTCTTCTTCATTTCTGCTCTTTTGCCTCTATCCCCTCCTTTAAATCCACCCCTCCCCATCTGGCTGCCTCTGAGGTGAGTCTAGATGTCTGTCAGACCGCACAAGATTTTGTCATGTGTCCAAATAGCATTTCTACTTTCTGTGGCTACTTTATTAGTTGATTATACTAGCACTATGGAGGACTGATATACCCACAGAGCAGTGTTGGGCAAGTTCAACGTGCAAATCACACACTATGTTTTTCACTTGGAAAAAATAATCACATAAATTGACTGATTATCCGTTACACAACCATGCTCCCTCAGAGAACTACTAAAAGCTCCAAGGCCATCACACCCACACACTGGAACTTTGCTGAGCATGAACAGATAGCACAGGCACACATGAAACCTCAGACACCCCATCCTCACAGCTTCACACAACCTCCGAACTTTGAACAAAACCCAGGTGATTCTTGGATAGACCGGTAGTTAGCTAGCCAGCCAACAAGACAAATCGCAAAACACAGCTTTGGAGTTGCAAAGCACTGAGGGCATTTTCAGCCTGTTTTGGCAGAGGCTATCCTCCTGCACCACTCTTCAGCACCCATGCTGTGCTGAGGTGGATGCACAGAAATCTGTGACCCCCATCAGATTTAGTTATTGTCTCACAAGACGTCAGGAGTCAAAGTCTGTTTCCCCTCTTTGTTAGCGCTTAGGTTAGGGTATGGTTAGGCAAGCTGGGGAAAGGGCTAAGGTTGGGCTTATGTTTTAAGTTTATGTCAGAGAACTGGGATTAGTGAAAATAAATCCCTTACTGCACTTCTGCACTGTAACACATGACTCCTAAATATTGCAGGAGGCGGTATTCGTCCTGGCTTGGACTCAACACGAGGTAAGAAATACTTCCCAGCAGCCAAGCTTAGATGGTTGAATCTTTGTGGTCCATTTGTGATGGATCAAGACAAGAGACTGCACAGACCCATTAGATTAAGCTATAGTTGCTATCATGTTACTGGAGCTACCTTGATTATATGTGCCTCTATGTGTGGGCAGTCTGAGGCTACGAAGGATCCTGGCTGTGTAATTCGAACACCTATCAAAGAGCCAACAAAGGTGAAGGTGGCGCACCACTAAACCAACAGCAGCCGGTTCTGTATTAACATTTAGTAATCTATCCACGGATAAACTGATTTGGACTGTCGAGTTATAAATACAGCTCATGTCGGCGATGGAGTTATATAGTGAAATACATGAGAATTGTGCATGAATTTTGGATATCTGGATATCAGAGCAACACACCTATAATCTGGGAATGCGTATGAGGCCATTTTACTTCTGTCATTGCGTTAAGGTTGCTTGCACCATACGCTCATCTGGTTAGGCTATTGCAAAAGTCTCTGTGAACTCAAATTTTCCTGGCCTAGATAGACTGTAATAAACAACAGTTAGAGTTAGGTAGGCTTTGGCCAGATCACCCAGATGTGGCCAAAAATAATATCACTATCTATTTAATTGCAATCATGATCCACAATCTAAATTGAAACAAAATACACTCCCTTCACTGGTATGACAAGAGAAATTTAAGTGTTCCCAAAGCCTTCACTGGGAACACACTGTAAGATTTAACAGATGTTTTTTTAATGTCATACATCACATATCATTCATCAATATTGTTGGATTGGTGCAAATATCACATTGATGGTTTGTTCCGCTCAGATACACGGGTTCATCTCAGGCAATACCTGATGTGTTACTGCCACCCAGAGATCAAATTTGGCACATCACATTTCGACTTTATTTTATGGTGCTGTTGACTTGTACTGTGAGGAGTTTCTATTATTTTGTCCATCATTATTGATAAAAATGGGGTGCAACATACTGAAAACACATCTCATTATAACACAACATAACGTAGTAGCACCACAAACTGCAGCCTTCAATGTGACCTCTCTAAAACATAAACACACTTTATCAAAAGTAGAATCTATTGAGATGCGGAGCTGTTGCATTAGACTGCATCACAGTAGCTTTAGCTGAGTATACTGCCATCAAATACATACATACTCAGCATCCTTATGCACCAACACACACACACACACACACACACACACACACTCACTCACTCACTCACTCACTCACTCACTCACTCACTCACTCACACACACACACACAATAAGACAAGCAGTCAAAATAATAATGCTGCTCTGAGGATTACTTTGAATTGATTACAGCAATACTTAAGTATAACTAATAGCCTATTTTCCTCTAGTCTGTATTGATTTGCAACAATTCAAAGTGCTCAAGCTATTTCATGCTTTAACACCAGAAACTGAACATATATACTGCTGACTCAATAAATATCACTGCCTTAAAAGTACACAAATTAAAACTTCTCAGCTACAACTAGCAGGCCTTTCGCACAGACTCACTCACAAACCACACACAGTCCACCGGAAACGGGGCAAATAGTAAACGCTAAATGAGAAAAGTCCAAAGCCCTGCAGGCACTTTCTCTGCTGATTGGGTAACAAGCACGCAGCCTGGGGGGTCAAAACTACAACCATTTACCCACCAGGACGGAAAGCAGCGAGCACAGAGACCCACACTCAGGTGTATCTGACTCACCTGTGCTGATTGAGACGTCCAGTCTTCTTGCCCCCATGGAGGTGAAGTATCCACGCCATATTGAGTCCAACCTGTCCTCTTGTCTGGGATGGTGGCCATTTTGTTACCAGCCTCACCAAACCACGGCAGCAGGTAGCAACACTGGGACACTAACATTAGCTCACTTTAACAGGTTAGCTACCAGGCTAACTTTAACAGGTTAGTTACCAGGCTAACTTTAACTGGTTAGCTACCAAGCTAACTTTAACTAGTTAGCAACCAAGCTAACTCTAACTGGTTAGCTACCAATCTAACTTTAACAGGTTAGCTACCAGGCTAACTTTAACAGGTTAGTTACCAGGCTAACTTTAACTGGTTAGCTACCAAGCTAACTTTAACTAGTTAGCAACCAATCTAACTCTAACTGGTTAGCTACCAATCTAACTTTAACAGGTTAGCTACCAGGCTAACTTTAACTGGTTAGCTACCAAGCTAACTTTAACTAGTTAGCAACCAAGCTAACTCTAACTGGTTAGCTACCAATCTAACTTTAACTGGTTAGCTACCAATCTAACTTTAACTAGTTAGCTACCAGGCTAACTTTAACAGGTTAGCTACCAGGCTAACTTTAACAGGTTAGCAAATGTTGCTGGTTGTGTTGGCTGGCCAAACTGTGACTGCCCCCACAGTTCAGTTCATAGTTGTTAAATCAAACCCACTTCACCTCACTTCACTTCCCGCGAACGATCCGGTTCTTAGAGCCGGCTCTTTGAAGTGAACGACGGGAGCCGGCTCCTGATTGGGAGCCAATATGTTTGTTTTTCTTGTCTTTTTTCAGTTAAAGCCGCACGTGATTGGTCAAGATGTGCGGTGGTGTCTGTATGTCCATACTGAGTGGGAGGGGAGGGGTTACAGACACACAGTGCAGTGAGCACATGAACTGGAGTGAGGGAGAGACGAGAGTGAGAGAGCACTGCTACATAGTCAGACTGCAGGCAGGACAGGTGACAAACATGAGCATAGTAAAATTTGGACACATTTTAATGTAATTGATAGTTCGAGGGCAGAGTGCAGACTTTGCAAAATTTAAATTTCATATCAGGCAGGCTCCACAAACAACCTGCACAGGCATGTGTGTTCTGTTCACCCATCAATTCAGTTAGAGGAGGAAAGACAAGCAAGGGAACCTGCTGTTAATGAAGGTGCCAGTGTGTCTACAGTATCATCCAGGACAACACCACAGCCACCAAAACCTGCAGCCCAGAGCTCTATAACCCCAGTAAAACTAAATAATTTCAAATTAATAAGGCAATATAAACAATAAATATTCTATATAATGTGTTTTTTACATTAATATTTCTTTTTACACATAATTTGCTAATAAATTTATTGAAGCAACAAAAAAATCTGAGGAGCCACTTGGGAGCTGAAAGAGCCGGCTCTTTTTAGGGAGCCGAGCCAAAAGAGCCAGCTTTCTAAAAAGAGCCGAAATTCCCATCACTACAACAGACTTGAATGATCCCCATGACTGTGACAGTGCTATAACAACTTTGACCTGGAGGAGCGCTGTTTCTCTCATTTCAGGAAATTATTGAACATTTTATTTTTACAAACGTATGAAATGTTTCTACTAAAATAACATTTGTAGATTTGTTTTTATGTGTGGATACTGAGGAATTATATTGTTTTTCTGCAGAGATGTGGTGCAGCTGAGTTTTCCCATTTGAATGTTATTTTAATGCACTAAGCACCTTAAACTCCTCCGTTATATTACACTTGGAGTCTCAGATACCTCAAAGCTCTGCACATAAAAACAAAGATAAATATAATCATAATCATCTTTATTGATACAACTAGATTTGTTGTGTTTTGGGTGAACTGTCCCCCACTAGCTCACTCTTTTCATTTTACACTGCAGTGTTGCTCATTCACACAAGAGGGAGGCACAGTACAACTATCCTCATAAAAAGGCAGTGTGTGTGTGTGTGTGTGTGTGTGTGTGTAAGGAAATGTATTATTAATCCTCCTTAGTTGATCTCAAAGAAACTTAAGCATCTGTGGAGCAGCATGATCATTTAATAATAGCATTTTAATTACAAACGGATGCCAACTAGGTTTTAAAGGAATTTACAAATAATTTACCTTTGTATTTTGGTTCTTAACAATAAACGTAGTAAGAGAAAAGAAAAAGATAATGAAAGTACTGCAAAAGTCATGAATAATAAATAGAAAATAGAAAAATCTAGTAATTTTCAACAACAAATACAAAAAAAAAAAACATATTTAAAACATATGTAGCTATATTTCATTGTGCCTCCTAAGTATCGTGGACCTCTCTGAGTTTCAGGGGCTCACCCCCCTTTTAAAGTCACCCTGGGGTGATAGTAGAGTGAATGTCTCTTTTAAAAGGCCTTAACACCGTCCTGCCGCTACGTGCCGCTACTGGCCTCTGAGTCTCCCACATCCTCTCAGCTCCACTGTAAATGCTGCTCCATCCTCCCTCAGTCGTGACTGGACTGCTGATGAGTAGTTGACATTTCAGAGCTCCCCTTGGGATGCATTATGTGTACAGTATAGCCTCAAACACCCTGATCAAATCAGTGGCACGTGTTTAGACTGATGGGCTGCTGTTGAATGCTGAATGAATGAAGGCTGCAGATACTTTTGGCTTCACTTTTATTTGGCTATATTTTTTAAAATATATATATTTATATTTATATGTGGGCTGAATGGAATATAATTTCAATTGCAGCACTATGAAAATCTGTTTCTTTTCAACTATCAAGTCAGCCAAAGATAAAGAAGAACTGCACTAAAATTTGGCGCTTTTAGCCTTCAAAATTAAATGCACCTCTGTCAGTGTGAGATCAATGTCACTCAGGGCTCGCCGAGTGTGTTTTAATATGAAAGTCGTAACCGGAAGTGCTGTCCCAGATGATCCAGTCCAGTCTGACACCAATTTCAGCGCACAGACATCCTCTGCACTCCGCGCGTGTGGACCCACGGTGTGATGTGTGTGTGTGTGTGGGGCGTGTGTGCGTACGTGTGTGTGTGAGAGAGCGTGTGTTTGCGTGTGTGTGTGTGTGTAAACACAGCACGGTCGGCTCATGTTAGGAGCGAGGACCAGGTCTGAGCGCTGCAGGATCGACCAGGCTGAATCGTGCTCGGTGGCCGCTCAGATGAGGAGATGGCAGCCGAATCGACCCGGAGATTCACCAAGAACCTGCTGAAGCCGGGGAGCGCGGCGGAGATACGGCAGACGGCGTGCAACGCGGTCAGACGCTCCACTGTGACGGTGAGTGGACCCGTATGAATTGTAAAAACATGGTGGTAGTGAAAAAAACACGCATCACCACCTGTGGGCCCGAAGCTTTTCGCTGCTCTGAGCTTTGAGCGTCACATCTGGATGTGAATTTAGATCTGGTGTCATCTGTGCCAGCGTCTGCGAGAGCCACGCCGCACCGCTGCACCGTATCTCTGGCAGAACTGACATTGGCATTCACGTTGCATCTTTCTTTGCAGTGGATGAGCAAAAGCTGCACGGTGCAGCAGAGCAGTGCAGCCCCTGTCTATTGATCCTGCAGGGGGAACAATTCAATACGTTTGAATGGAGAGACTAATGCTCAGAATACGCAGGAATCGCCACATTTCTTTCCACCATTGAAAAGATGTCGCTTATTGGCTGGTAATGTGGCTGTAAGTCACAGAGCCTATCATATTCCCTTGTGGGTTGGAGTTTATTTCAGTGTGGCTGGCTGAAGTGAATGAAATGCAGTAAATAGAGGCTTGGTAGTAGGATAGTGGGATGCGGCATGACACAGACAGCGGTTTACATCTGCACAGCGGTGCAAAGAGACACCAGGAAAGATGGAGGGAGGATCAGTGAGGGGCATTAATTCGACCACCAGGCTTGATTTACGACTAATTCTATTATCAGGCTATTTTCACATCCTCAATTGTGGAACGTCTGCTCCAGTGGGTGTGTCAGGCCTTATAATGAGAGGCTATGATTGACACATAAGATAGTGGGAGGAGGGGTAATCCAGGAAAAACCAGCCACACACACAGATGTACGCGCGCAAACACACACAAGGAGGAGGATTTGTGTTTTGATGATGTCCTTTTGATTCATCTGGCAGAGGACAAATCCTCTACCTTACGTTTTTGCATGTGTGTGTCCATTCTGTGGAGATTAGCATGGAGAAAGGTCACTCCACTCCAGTCTCTTTGCTGCTACTCTACATCCTCTTCACTCTGGTGTTAGTGTGTCAGTGGGACACAGGCAGCGCAGAGCATAGTGAGAATAGATTGGAATTAAGAGGGAAAATGTAGTATTGTTTTTAAAATGGGTGCCTGGCTGAAGATGGGATTAAAATGGAAAAGAATTGAATAGGCTCACAAAAATGAATGAAACATTGCTCTAGATTAGAGTTTTTCCCACTAGAAAGTAGATTTTTTTACGTGAGCAGCCAGATGTTACCACTAATGCTGGGTCAGCTGGATAGAGCGGAATACAATATAATAGGACAAGCCTTAAAAGTAAAGGTTTACTGACAGTATGCATTTGTCATGTCCCCAAATGGAGTACAAGAGAGTAGTGTTTATTGATTCCTTTATTGGATATAGAAATTGACTGGTGAGTCACCTTGTGTTGGTATTATTTAGGACACTGATACATGTGTTGCACAGCTGTAACAACCTCACTGAGCTTCTCTGGCTTGCCTGCAGCTGAAGTCACACATCGAGTCTGTGGTTTTCAAGTAGAGACACCACAGACAAGTGACAAGTTAAAAAGAAAAAGGAAGTGTGGGGTATAAACATGTATTTCCTTCTGGAACAAGAGGCACTGAAGTTGCCTGATGTTCCACCGTTATCACAATGTTTTAGTGCTTTCTCCAAAGAGAATATTTTCTACAAAAACAAAGTCTGATGTCCCACATGTATTGCTACAGATACCATAAGATATTGGACAACATGGATAACACCTTCTTTGCCAGTATATGTAAAGATAAATATCATGATGCAATGCATCATGCTCTTGATAAAAAAGTTCAGAAATTGTTGGTGAATAGAATAACCAGACGGGCACAATTGTTTTGGCTAATCCAAAGAATTGAATACCAAACAAGTCAAGCTACTTTATCTCTGACCATGTGTGACACAGACCACAATAGGACAATACACCATAAGTCATAAAAGGTACCCATATCGCAGTGTAAATAATAATAATAATAATAATAATAATAATACTTTTTACCTATAGGCGCCTTTCAAGGCACTCAAGGTTGCTTTACAGTAAAAGACAATAACATACATTAAAATGGCAGAAAATACATTAAAAACAGACAATGGACGGTAAGGATATGATCGGAAAGTACAGTGAGTCACAGGGAATATGCAAGTTGGAACAGGTGGGTTTTGAGTTTAGTTTTAAAAAGTGTAATGTGGTATTTACATCAAAATGTCATATGTTTGACAAGTTTATGCTGTCTCATGCATAAACTGACATATTGGCCGCACCTACACAGAATTTACCAGAACACACAACCATTTCATAAAACGGAAGTTGTTGTTTTGTGGCAGTGAGAAGTGAAATGGAAATTGTGACTGAAATGTGACAATGTTTGCAAAAACACCTGCTTTTTTTGTCTTTACCGTCCTCCAGCCTCAAATCCTTCCTATATCTAGAAAAAAGTAATGCCTCTAAAGTTGAAATAAGCCATAAAGAGCTACTTGAATTCATTTTCTGTGCGGACATAGGATGCAGAAATGTGGACAGAAAGGGAGGGGGAAGCTAGGTGGAAGAGTAAGCATGTGTGTAAATGTGCGGGTATAGCGCTTGTGTGCACAGGCTTAAGTTAAGTGGGTGTGTAAATGTCCATAGGCACATGTGTGTGTGGACGTTTTTGTGAGTGTGTTAATGCGTGGCCTTTGTTGGTGAAAGAAACCAGGTCAGCAGAATCAGGCCCTATGGCATAACATTCAGTGAAGCGTGAGTCTCTTTCTCTCTCTCTCTCTCTCTGACCCCCCTCTCTTTATTCATAGTAGCCGATAGTTTTCTTCATTCACTGAACATGACCCCCTCTCTTCTGACTTTACTCCCCGTCTCAACACGCCTTCACCGATGCAGATTCTTTTATATTTGAGGGGCCTCTGACACTGTTTTCCTCTGTGCTTCTCACTGCCCCACTGCTCTGCATGGGTCCCCAGTCAGGTTGGATCAGGTTGTGAAGCGTGTGTAAGTATATAGCATACATGATACCTGGTAAATCCCCCCTGGTGCATGCTGGATTTTTCTCTGATGAACTCCTCTGTGAAAGCAATCACTGCTTTCTCACTGCTTTACTGTTTCTCGCAGTGGTCAGCCCACCCACTCCTCAAATATGCAGGGAGAATGGATGGCTAGATAGATACAAGAATGAAGGATGTAATGGCGGTTGAGTTTTGTTTTAGTTGCTTCAGTGACCATGGGATCTTTTCCATTACGTCTTTTCTGGCCTCTGCCTGGCTCCGAGCTCCTGTACAGTGAAACTAAATATAAAAACAGATGCAAGATACATTTCACATATAAGATAATGGAATAGGTTTTGCATCAAACCTAACCTGTTGCCTTTAAACCAACTTAACAACTAAATTAACAGTATTTTAGACCTTTTGCTGGTACCAGAATGAGAGTGTTTATTATGACTCTCAGTAAAAGTGAGCAGCGTAGCTCTGTAGACACAAGTGTCATTCTTGTTGTGACTCTGGCTGCCTGCTGGGATGAACCACATGTCATACCATGCCTGAAGGATGGCAGCCACACTAACCACACAGCCAGAGATTGGGGCCAACATGTCCACACCGGCATCCCACTGGAGCTCAGTTTATTTGCCCAGTAGCACAGGCTTGCTTGTATGCAGTCACCAGCACTTGCTGCTTTAAGGCCATATGCATCCTCATGTATTTTCCACACTGTATCCAAATTTTGGTGTTATATCACGGTTCTTCTGTCTTTCCTTTGGCATCAGATGATGCCACTCCTTGCGCTTGGCATCCACTATGCCCTTATGGTGCTTCGTGCCTGATCACATGTTGACTATTTTTGGTGGCTTACCCCAGACTCTAGGCATTTGCTGGGAATTTTCCATTTCGTTACAAACCAGTGTCTGTTGTCCAGTCCAGAGATGGCCCTATAATCATATAATGTTAAGTTATCTAGTGTGTATAATCACTGCACAGAGTTTTTCCTGATTTAGCTTATGAATATTTTTTTTTTATTGCTGTTGTGGATCATTTTCCAAAGTAAAGGTGGATACAGCTGACTGTTTATTGCCATTGGCTATTTCAAACAGGTTTCAAGTCTCTGCAATTGATTTTCATATCATACAACCATGACTGCAACTAACAATTACACTCATTATCAGTGAATCATCTGAGGATTGTTTTGTCTCACAGTGCCCAAGGTAAACATCTGCAAATTCCTTGTTTTGTCCGACCAACAATCGGAAAACTCAAAATATAAGATTCACAACATTGTGAAATATAATTTTACAAGAATGAAAATCCTCACATTTGGCACTGGAATTAGTTTTGCTCTATTGGTTACTGATGACAATTAATAAATTATCAGAATATTATTGATTAATGTTCTGACGATCAACTAAATGATCACTCAAATAATTGTTTCAGCACCGTACAGGTACCAAAGGCTGCCTTGAAGGCAACTGAAACCATAGAGGTACTTAAGTAATTCCTTACCTCCCCAACAAAGCCCAGAGAAAATTAAGCTCAATTCTTATTGTGAACTTTTGATATAATTTTTTGATTCATGTCTCTTTGACGTTAAGAACTGCCTGGAAGGTATGAAATCACCCCAAAAGCGCATGCTTTGGGAAGTGGCTGACAGTGATGTAAAATACATGTGACTCATAGTTAATGGGCTTAAACATGCACAAACCCTTTGGTACGGTGGTCCTTTACCAATGCGGTTCACCTCCACGCTCATGTGCATGCTCCTGCTCTCCTAAACTAAATCGCCAGAGAGCCGTATGTATTTTTTGGCCTTAACGCTAAACATGAACACACACACACACACTCCCGCTGCAGCATATAGAAAAAAGCTCACACTGTGGTTAAAGTTGAAGTGCTTTTCCTCCCTGAAGTTCCTTCATGTTTTATGATCCAAAGCTTTCACTGGAGGTTCTCAGGTGTTCGTATTTCAGTGACTTCCCTTTAGCTTGCTTTTTTTATTTTTCAGTCTTTCAGGCTTCATCCCGTTTCTTATCTAACTCAAGGCGCTTAAAAGGAAGATGGGATATTTCATATCTCCTCTTCTTTCTTCTCCTCTCCTCTCTCCAGAGACTGTTTTTGTCTTGTCTCATTGCATTTATTTCACTTTCTCTGCTTTCTGTTAATCTGTATGCACACAAGCCTTTATTTCTCTGTCTTCTGGGCATGCACTAATCGTGTTCTGTCCGTGCATGTCTGTTCTTCTAGTAAAATACCACTACTGGGCATGCCTGTCTGTCTGTCTGGAGCTAAAAAGTGTGTCAGACAGCGTGACGCAGTCATTTGTTGGTGGGGGGTACGTCTACCCAGCTTTCCCCAGTGATGTGTTGCGGGTCTGTGTGGCCGTTGGGGGACATGCTGTCAGTCTGACTTTGCTCTCTCCTCATGCCACATCATGTCAACTGCCTGGGATGCATTGTACATGACTGCTGACCTGCCTATTTGTCCAGCATATATGCAAAGCATGCGCCTGTATGTCTATGTGCGTGTTTGTGTGTGTGTGTGTGTGTGTGTGTGTGCTACTTATACAACCATTTAGACTGTGTAAAAATCTTGTAGCATGTACAATAATATATCGCCCAATATACAATAATAATGAGCTTTATTTATGCAGCACTTTTTTTAAATGTTCCAAAGTGCTTTAAAACAATATCAGATTTGACAAGACAGTTAAAATGAGATTCAAACTAAAGGACAAAAGCGCATATGAAGTCAAACCAAATAAATAAAGATAAGATAAAGAGGAACAGTATAAATAAAAAGATAGCAAAATGTTACCCACAGCTGGGTGTATGGGTGCTTGAGTGTACTGCAACTCCTTTTAGATCCGTGTCACTGCAGTTTCATCTTGATTTGACCACAGTGCACTGCAGTTTCAAGAACAGTGATGTCCGTGTCGTGTTAGTCAGCCCCTGGCAGCATGTAACGCAAACTAATATGCGAGTCTCATGCGAGTTAGTCAAACTGATAATGCTGTAAATCAATTGTCCCAGAGGAGAGGAACCCGTTAGATTACCAGTAATTAGCCTACTCTTCCACGGTCATGCCTCTGTTACCACGGCAACAGAGAAAGGTCAGTCGGGATGGAATACTAACAGGAAGCGCTCTTATCGCTCATCAGTCCTCGTTTATCTCTACTTTTCCTCTTCTAGTATATCTTATTTCATCTCATCTATCTCTCCTCTGTTCCCACACTTCCACATATTTCAATAAATTCAGCTTGATAGTGTAGCCGCTTATATTATACTTATATTTAAATTACGTCTTCCAGCTGCTCTCTGAACACCCTTTTATTCATATGTTTTAAGTCTGGACAGTGGAGAGGCTGTAGTTGTTGGAGCAGACTTGCACCAATCCTGACATTTCTGTCACATGCCTCTCATTACATGCGGACAGGGCAAGGTAGGACAGGGACAGGAGTTGAGCCAGACTGGAGCTTATTAGGACATCACCAGTCTTATCATTTTAGAGAGCGAGACCATAAAGAGGGGGAAAACCAAGAAGAATGTGAGGGAGGAAGGGTGAGAAAAGGAAGAGAGAGATTCGGTAGACCTATCTCACCTCCCGGAGGAGTTCACACCGAGGCTCTACTGCAGATAACTTGTCCTCCTATAAACACTCTGTCTAATGTTTGTGTATGAGTTTGTGTTTTCTGCAGGCTATTGTCCAATTGTTATGTGCATGTCTTTATGTGCAGTATTTCCACATTAGGGTGTCTCATTGGCTTTAGCATTGTATGTACATGCCGTTGTTTGTATCTTTGTGCTATACTCATGCATCAGCTTGCAAGGTAGCAAGGTTTGAGGTCTCTGTGGACGGTCATGTAAGTGTTTCAGTTCTTGAAGAAAGTTGGTTTCTCAACACTTTAGGACAGAAAATACGCTCTGCTGTCGTCTTTATTCCCATGGAGTCAAATATAAAGCTGCTTCACAAATCAACATGTCCTTTCCCTGCCAATACAGTTATTCTCTTACATAAGTCGGGGTTTTGGAAATCAGACCACATTCGGGTTGTATAACCATATGAATAAGACTGTGAAAGAAAGAGAAAGAAACTCTCGCAGCAAGAACAATCAAGAAAAGAGCTTTTGGCCTTTCACATCACAGGGAAGCTGTTAAAGTAGCATTTTACAGAGTGATTATCAGAGTTTATAGTAGAGGTGGGTCACATCATCTAGAATAAAGCCTACCCCCACTAACATCATAAAACATGAAATTTAAGGTAAAAAGGGCAGAGATACTATTTCACAAAACAAATGCCCTATTTTTAGTGAATGTGGCTTCTGTTTAGACCATTATCTACTAGAAACATGTATCACAAAACAAGAGGCCTTATGATCCGAGTGGAAAAAAAACCCCTCTGCTAAACAATTTCCTTGGGGAAACCCTCATTATACTGAAACCCTCATTATACTGAAACTAAATTAGCACTGATACATGGTACTATATGACACTGACCATATGTCACCTCTTGGGTCCACCGTGTCGTGACCTATTGAATGTGAATGTGTGGTTGAAGACATCGTGGTTACCCGCTCCATCTCAGTTTGAGTGTATGTCATTTTTTTGTACTCTATATCTGTTAAACCAGGTTTTGAAAGTGCGCACTCTGACAATGTGGGACAGGATGTCGTGCTCGCTCTGTCTCTCTTTTTCTCTCACACCAAGTGTTTTTTCGTCTCTGAACAACTCAGCTTGCAACCTTTTCTGAGAAGCCGTGCAGCGCAGTTCTTCACGACGCCTTCGTCATGCGGTGCAACCTAAATGTGTGTTTCATATCAATTGGAGATTTCATCAGCAGGGTGACGCGTACTCATTCTGTTGCTCCTGTTAAACCTCCCCTCGCCCCATCTCCCCCTCTACTCCTCCCCCTACTTTGCATCTGCTTACCTCTCCCTCTTATATTTTTGCTTCTTACTTTTTGCCTCCCTCTACTCCGCTCTCTCCCTGCCTTTTTTCTCGCTTTGCCTTGTCTACCTCTACATGAATTCCCTAATTGCCTTCACTTCCTTTTTACTCCCTCATTCTTTCTCAAACTCAACTGGATTACACACACTCCACTCTTCTGCTCTCACTCCTTTTTATTTTGAGTGAATGCCTCTAGTGTCACCGGTGTGTATATACATGCAGACAAGAGAATAGAGAAAGGGATTAGAGGAGATGAATAGCTCTTTGACATTTGTTATGACTGAACTGCAGACGACTCAGCCGTGTTTGCCTGATAACAGTAGGACCGTGCACTGCCAGGCCTTGGTGTGCGTCTGTCCCCATCCTCTCAATGACTCTTTCAGAAAGGACAGAGAAATAAATGCAAAGAGAAGCAGATGCAGAAAGAAAAATCGGAGTCCGTCACTGTCACTAGTGACACTGTCTCCTGCTGAATTCCCCCACTGTTTGAACTCTGCGTGATGCTGCACAGTGATCTCAGTAGTGTGCATGCTGGGTTTGAGCTCAGGAAATTCATATTCTCCCCTGAAATACATGCAACTTTGTAATATCAGATTGCCATTTGTTGAATTGTATGAGAAGACAAAAAGCCTGTTTAGTTTAGGTAGGAAAACTTGACAGAGAGAAAGTATGTGTCTGTATGTATGTCAGTATTTGTGAGAGGTCACATGAGAGGAGGCGAGTGAGTGAGAGAAAGAGGTCCCCGGGGCTCCATGCATTGTGCCAATGTACGTTTACAATAGGCTCTTTGGAGAGGCTTCACAGCCAGTGAACTGCCCCATTCAGACTTAACTGACCAGGCTTTGCCTCACTGGAGCTTAACTTTTATCCTCTCTCTCCCTTTCTCTACTTTCTCTAAAACCCTCCATCCAGCCTCGCCATCCTGCCCTGTACCTTAATAGACACCATGTCCACTCGTCCATCCAGATTCCCTCCACGGCCCCCAGGGAGGGGAGGAGGGGGGGGTCCACTTCACATACTGGACTAAGAATAGTTCAGTGACTCTCTGCGAGTGAATTGCTGTGTTGTGTCTCTCCCTCACTCTGCATTCCAGAGTAGGAGGCTTGAATATGTAACTGCCATTACCGTCCGACCCCCCATGCCACGCTGCCCTCGCCCTGTTGTATCCACAGACACACACTCATACACACTGTGTGGCACTTATACGTGATGTGGACTTTCCCTCATTAACACTGGCTGGACAGAGTGAGACAGAGAGAGTACAGGAGTGATCTAATTATGTGACAAATTGGCAGGCAGGATAAAGAAAATGTGTCTACCATTTGTACAAGCCATCTTCAAAGTCTCTGAATCTTAAAACAGAATCATGTTTTTGTTAGATGGTGAAATCCTCTAAGATCTTTTTGTCCCTCTCTACTCTGCCTGTCTGACTGTTCCCTGTTAGCTTTGATCAAAGCGGCTGACCCACCAATAATCCCATCTGACCGTGTCTGTCCTCCTGGCCCTGGTGTCAGTAAGTAAAACTGAGAGAAGAAGAAACAAGCAGCCATTATTAATATTTCACCACCAGCACTCACTTCAGTTACCCACATCCACCCACACATACACACAAAGATGAAAGCACACATGTGCATACACCCATATTATTATGTCTGCAGTGCCTGGGCTCTTGTTACAGGTAGAACAGATAATTTTCACTTGCAGATAATGTGTCTTGAGTAGCAGCACACAAAAAGACAGAGCTGGCACAACTCATTGCACATGATAACTGGCAGAAGCCAAGATATGGTTGCTTTCATCGTGCTGTCAAGTGGTGAAACGCTGCATCATAATATATAAACTTCACTGGTGACTTTCTACCACATTATCTTTTTTACACTATTAATCAAAGGGCTGGGCAACGAGCTGAATTTATTAGGTCAGTAATGCTAGGAATGTGTTACTAGCCAAAATGTACAATAATCTTTCAATAAATATATTTAAACTAACCATGGCTGCAAAAACCAATGACATCTAACCAGGAGTCCAGCCAACCAACCAGCCAACAGCTCATCCTTGTTACAAGGCTGAGTTTGAGTATTTTGGGACATACAAAGAAAATATTTGCTTTCTTGCTGATAATTAGTTGAGAAGGTCAATACCAAGACACCACGCTAAACAAGAAGCTACAGCAGCCAGTTAGCCTAGCTTGGCATAAAGACTGGAAGCAGGCTCTGTCCAAAGGTAACAAAATCAGCCAAAAAAACCTAATGTAAAAATATCACGGTGTGGTTTTACTCTTTCTTGACCAGTGTCAAGCACTGTGAGCACTGTCTGCCTTGCAACCTCAGGGTGACAACAAAAGATACATTGTCCTAATTGGAGAGCTTTAGTTATGCGGGTAGGTGGATTTTGTTTCCTTTGAGCAGAGCCTGGGTACCTGTTCCCCCCTGTTTCAGTTTAGCGAAGGTAAGCTAGGCTAATGTACAGACATGAGAGCGGTATTTATCTTTTCAGCTGACATACACTGATGTACAAACAAACAAACAGTTATTGTTGTATTTCAACAATACTTTCATTTGATTATTTGAATGTTTCTCTTTCTGAGAATCAGAAGTCTTGAGAGGGTATGGTGATTGTATTGTCACAGATTTTTCTACCAGCAGTGGACATACATTTGACTCACAGATGCCGGTTCCACTCATTGCTATTCATGGCTGACCGACACAAAGAGGTGTCTCACTGACATGTGTCCCACAGACAAGGACTGAGGGGTAGGTAGGGGTGCTGAGGGGTGCTGTAGCACCACCTAAAATGAGACATAATAAAAATCATCAGTTCACACTTAGAATGACTTTCTTTTTCATTGGGATTTATATGCCTAATGCACTAGTATTTCTGGTAGGAAAGAGGTTTGACTTTGACTATTTTTAATTTGTTAGATATCGATATATCTTAGTTTATAATTACATTAAGGCGTTCTGGGGAGTTTAGAGTCTTTTCACGTGTCCCACTTTTTCAAAGTAACCAAAAACATCACCCTGTCAGACAGACCCAGACGGCTGAATCCAGCCAGCTACAGCTAGAGGAAATTAGGTAAGTGCTGCTGTACAGTGATACAGGTCTGTTCAGGCCAGTGGTACAACAGGATTTGTGGTTTGGTTATAGCTCTAGATTATGAAATATATCAGGTTACAAGAGCTTGCCCTAAAATTTTGAGATTTGGCAGAGTGTTACTTTAATTATGTTGAAACGTACTGTAATCCCCTGAGGGGAGAGAGATAACCTGATAATGGGTCAAATCTCTCACCCACATACAGGTACTGTCTCACTCCCTCTTCCTGTCCTTGCAGTTTTCAAATGTTACTACTGGTGTGTATGTTTGCTGTCTGCTTGTGAGACGCTCTAAAATTGTTGTCAGTTGCTGTTAATAACTATTTGACATAAGTCCCTGGCCTTTCAAATGAATGCAAAATGAATGTTGCACAGCATTTAGTATGATGCTATTGCATAGACTGCATTTTTCTCAGCACCCCCAACCTTGAATGACTTCCAGCATCCCTGCCCACAGGAAACCCTGAGCCAAAACGCTCAATAAGTGAAGATGGTAAAGGTGAAGAAACAATACTCAGATCCATGATTGTCATGCTTCAGGATGCTGATGTTGGAGAGTGGGAGTCTGTAGCATTTCTGCTTTATTTTTTTCTGTTTAGGATTTAAAGCCCTTCTATGTGTCTGTGCCGGCTCACTGTTTGCGTATTCTTACTTTTTATCTTTCTCTGCGCGTACATCAATTTTGTGTGCCTTAAATGTCAGCCAAAGAGCTGAAGGGGGATCTGCAAAAGAAATAAGGGAGGAAAAAAGCACCAGGAGGGAAAGAGGGAGACAGTGGAGTGATTTTGAGTCTGTGAGAAGAAGATAGAAATTGGGAAGGGTACGGGGGGAGGAAGGGGGAAAGGTACTGGAGGATAATACATATGAAAACGCATGAGGAAAAGTCTTCAGAGCAGCTGCGTCCTCAGTCTAAACTGGGACCTCAGGGAGAGGGAGCTGTGCTGAGTGGGCGTCTGGTAGATAGTTAGCGCTGGTGTAGAGGTTACACAGAGGTTACATGTAGGCTTTGTGTAGGTGTCATATGTAGGCGTCATGGCTGAATGATTTATTACAAACTAGGCATTCTAGTTGACTTTTTCTTTACTGTGAGGGTGTAGATTGGGGGTTGGCACAAAGTCTTGTGATTTATTTTTCACTCAGGCTGGAATGAGGCTGTACATATCCATTGTAGCTTATAACCGTAGTATCCATTGTGCTGGTATGTGTTTCTGGCATGTCTGCATAAAAGTAAATATTGGCTTGGGCCTGATTTTAGGATGAACATGGCAGGTTCAGAGCGAGGACATATTTTTCAAGCTAACAGAGTTACAGGAAACAGAAATCATTAGGGATAATTGCTTAAGGAATGGTTACGGTTTCCGAGTGACAGAGGCTCAGACGTGGAGTGGAAGTGGAGGAGCGTTTGGGGTATTTCTGAATTTGACTTGGCCAGCAGGAAGAAGTTAGGGAAGTGTCTTATTGGTTGGATGCTTACCTGGACAGGAAACAGGAGAGGCCAAACAGCTGTGTAAATGGCAAGGATAAGATCACAGAGAAACAACGCGTATATGGCCGTGCTGAGAGAGTAATCATGACTACTGTGCTGGACTGGTATTTATTATGTTGCTGCAGTACTTTTTCCAGCAATATCAGGTTTTGATGAGCAGATTAATGCTGGAAAACCTCTTCCCTCTGCAGCGAGGGTCCTTTTTCTGTTTCTAATTAATGTTCCCCCTCTTGGAAAAATCACAATTAAAGGAAGAGCTCTTTTGCTCTGTTTTCTGCTGTTACCTTAAACCTTCCCTGTAGCATGAGCAGATACTCAACAACAACATAGCAGCACAGAACCAGACCCCTGTCAACCTGTCAATGCACAGACCAAAAAAAAAAAACAAACTTAACTACCTCACGCATTTGAAGAAGGATGGGTATTATCACAAATACTTATTGTGGAGCACATAAGAAGCCGGTGACCTCAGCCGTCTATGTTTGACTGCTGAGGCTCGATACGGGACAGGAGCGGGGGAGGGGAGGGAGGAGAAAACAGCAGGGAGATGTGGAGAGATGCCACGTGGGAGAGTGAATTAATGAGACACCAGCTCTGTGACAGTACAGTAGCCGTGTGTGTGTGTCTTTCTGCTGCTTTTGCCGCTGTATGGCTTCTAAATGATACTAGTCTTCTGCTTGTCATGTTTTCAGATTTTTCCGTCATGCCGCAACTTTATGAATGTTTGAGTCAGTGAGTGAACGTTACAACAAAGCAGACGGGTAGAGAGGTGTATAATAGTTTTATTGGTGTTACAGTTGCCGCTGTTAAGTCCAAGCTAAAAGGAGTATTTCACAGAGTAGATCGAGGAACAATAACACACAGGCAAGATCACAATCTAAAATATGTTAAATTAAAATATAAACTTTTTAAAAAAGGAGGAAAAGGAGCAGTGAGTGTGATTACTAATCTACCAATTAAATTGACCATCAGACACGATTTCGGTGGCTTACCACCACAAAGTTTATTTTTTTTGTTGTTGGATCCCTGGATGTTAAATGTAAACTCATCTGTATTTAATATGACTCCATAAATTATCCAATAATCAAACAATCGATAACAAATGTTTTCTCCCTTTGAATAGAGTTCACAGTTCATGTTTGCAGCTCTTTATTTAATAACATTTTTAAAGACAAAGTAGCATCTGCTTCCAATTGCTCTTCCTTTGTTTGCTTACCATTTACAGCTGCTTCTCTGTCAGGCTCTGTTTGACCTATTATGGTGTCTGTTATAATAAAGTCTGTTCATTCAGAGCCCACAGATAAGATTTCCCCATGAACCCAAGCTGTGTGTGTGTGTGTGTGTATCTGCATTTTGTTTTTATATCCCCTAAATATTTGGAAAAAGAAGAAATGGTGTAATGAAAAGACTTTTTGGAGGCTAGGTGAAGTGGATGGACAGGAGGAAAGGTGAGATTGATTGTTGTTTGGGGAGGGTGGCTGAAGTTTAAGAGGGTGCTGTGTCTAAGAAGAATGAATGGAAATTTTTAACAATGTCCCCCCTTCCCGGCAGTTGTTTCTCACCAACTTCCCTTCTCCCATATTCTCCACCTCATCTCCCCTCTCTGGATCCCTCCCCCAACATCCCTCCTGCCCCAGGACTTTAGTTCTCAGTTAAAGACATTTTAATAGCTTCCTTCTCTAAATAAACCAGCTGCCAGACGACCAGATAGTATCTCTGGCACAGGGCGCCTCCTGGAGGTCATTCATTGAAGTCGTGGCAGTAAGAGCAACTGCCACACAGAGGTGTGGAGACTGGCACAGACCTCATCGGTCACACAGCCTGCTGTGTCAAGTCCTCAGCACTAGATGGCATTGGCAGTGTGCTGTGGCTCTGAGCTCAGTCCTTCCTGTTACCTTCTCCCAACTCAGAGTAAAAAAAAAAAAACACATCACACATTACACATGGTCTGTCTTCAGGTTCTTGCTGCAGTAAAGTTCCACAATCAGTCGTATTAATCATGATTTTGATTCATATTTGCGATTGCATTCTCAAGTTGTTTTTTTCTGCAGTATTATTGCATTAGGAGGGGGAATCCATTGCATCAAACCAAGTGCTTCTAATTTCTCCCTTAGGTCGCTTCAATAAACAACAAGACAGCTGTCTGTCATGTGACAGGCAGGCACTGGCAGAGGGATCGGACACGAAAACAAATCTGATGTTCAAGACAGAGAGAAGAGTAACGAAGTAAAGGCTCTGGAGGAGCAACAAAACCAAGATCAGAATGAGTCAGGATCAAGAAAACCCCTCTCAGTTCAAACAAAAATGTTGTGCGTGAAAAGAAAAAGTCTTACATCTGTCCTGTGGAGCTCTTTCAGATTCACTCTGACAGTCAAAAGCACCAACTTTCCAAGCACTATTTTGCCCCAGCTGCAGCACAGCAGGGTAATACCATACATGTGTACAACCACCTGAAACAGCATCAGAAAGTACCACATGATGAAGATGAAGCAGAAACAAACCAAGTAAACTAAGATTAATATCACATATAGTACCAAGAGCGTTTTATTGCAGTATTTTCTCTAAGAAATTCTTGGCAAGACAAAAAAAAAAAAAACATGCTCAGTCTAAACCTTGTCTGTCTTCCTGTTTGTGCAAGAGTAGGTGTGCTGTGGTGGTGCATCCGCAAGCTGAGGTTTTCCGCACAGCACATTAGGATCATTTTGAGACAGTATTACCACCACTAGCAGCACCACAGAGTTAGAAAATAGTGAGCTACTCTCTGCTGCAACCACCAGTCTCACAGAAACACACTGATCATTTGATGAAATTCATTCAAACAAAGATTGAAACGAGAAAAACTATTTTCTTTTCATTATCACCAGTTGAATTCCTAAGAAATCCCAGATTGAGTTTATCTAAAAGTTTTCAGTCTTCACAGTTCTCCTCCTGACTGCATTTTTCTTCAGCCGCTCAGTTCTTTGAATCCTTCTTTCCACCAAACCTTCTCCATGTCTGCAGCAGATCAGAGAAGAGCCCTGTGTGTGTGCGTCCTGTGTGAGAATGGGGGGGTGCAGCAAGACAGAGGTTGACCCTGTGTCCCTCTTGCTGCTCTGTGAGTGCCAGGGTTCAGACCCCAGCACCTTTGAATGACAGCATCCATCCTTCCTGTTGTGGTCACCATGGGAACAAGAGAGTGTTTTCCCAAGTAAACTCAGTGTAGCTCTGCACCACATCAAACACCGCTGCCATGAGTCAGCCTTAAGCTCTACGGGGAACCTAACTATAGCAGAGCTAACTGCTTACAAGGCAGTGTGCAGGAGTTTTAATGGACTGTGGTTTCCTACTTGGCCTAGTTGGCTGAGGTATTTGAAGTCAGTAAAATGTCTTATGTTTGTCTTTTGTCTAAATAGTTAACATACAAGTGTATGCAAGTGTATGCATCCTGCACAGACACGCATCAAACTCCTGCAAATCAAGAGTACATGACCGCTGCTTTGTGACCTTTGGTGTTGTTCAGTGAGTAACAGTTCTGCTGGGAACAACAGGATTGTAGAGACCGAGGCTGTACAGCTGGAAAACATTAACTCCACAAATGATGGCAGCACACTGCCCTGTACACCCCAATGATGTCATCCTTTACAGAGGTTTAAACTAACACACAGCTTAACTCCGGTCACACAGGGAACCACAAGGAGGACACACACTCAGGCAAACTGTAGGTCCAAAAAAATAGCAAAGATGCACACGCGCGCACACACACACACACACACACACACACATAGAATTGAAGGCCTTATTTTATTATGGGTCTATTTGATTCTTAATATAATCCTAAATTAAGCTAAAGAAAGCTGAGAACATATATAAGTGGCACAATAGGGTTAGGGTTAGATACATTAGCATGTCATATTTATTTTTCAGTTCAGTGTTTGTTTGATTTGGTGTTGATCAAATCAACTGAATGTACAAAACTATAAAGTCTCACTTCAAGTTGTGCACTGAACATTTAATTCACAAATTGAATGATTAGCTTATTAGCTGAACGGTAAGAAAGCAGCTCCGCCTCAACAAATGATCAATAAAATGATTCTTACACATTGATGTAAGAATAAAAATAATGACTACTTTAGATCAAGTAAAACTAGAATTAGACTTGAACTATTGAGTAGTGTTATATTGTGGTATTGCTACTTTTGTGTAAAGTAAGGAAAGGATTGAAATACTTCTTGTGGTCGGAAATTACAGGTGAGCATCCAATTAAATATGCCTACAGCTACAGAAAGACTGTGGTCTTCTATTGTTTACATTGTGTTTTTTCTCCTGAAATCACAGTCAGAAGCAGCGGATACTTACCAAGTGTACCAATGTAACACTATCCCATTTCCTTAAACAAAGAACACCATTCACAGAACTTCTAAGAAATAACAGCTACATGTTTTTACAAGAAAAATATTTAGGATATAGAAGACAATAGAATCAAGCATTACTGAAGATACTGTTAAGGTGGTTGCAATTTATTACGCATCCAACAGAGTTCAGAAATTGGCTATGTGAGTTTGAGATACTGAATCGAGAATAAATAGTGAGTGACAGAGGGGCAAAATAAAGAGCTAAAGAGCAGATTGTTCTGTCTAGTAGTGTGCATGGTGGGATGTGACTCTATCCTTGTAGTGTTTTGTTCTCCCATTTCATTCTGTGATTTATTTATTCTCCTAACTGACTCTAACTAAAGAACGGGTGTCCTGGGAGCTGAGCTGTTTTACACTGTATCATCTTCATGTCTGTGCCTCCAACCACAGAGGGTGTACTACTTTCCTCATTCTCTTCCATGCAAGCGCGAGGTCCTCATCACTTATTCAGCACTCACCACCTCATTCGCTGAAAGTGGCCTCGGGTCTTTTACTTTAAATTCATCTCTCCCTCTAAAAGGAGGAGAAGTGAAACAATTACAAAAAAGGTTCCAACAAAACAAACAAAAGGGAAGAATGTAGCTTTTGTAGTTTTCCTCAATTAACCCCTTGTGCCGGCTCTGAATGAGGACTGCAGTGTTTTCTAATCGGAAATGAGCGAAGAATTACAGCACGAACAAGGTGTGATCAGGTTTCATCCTAGCATGATGATGAACAGACTGCACACCTAATATCAAATGCAAGCATGTTTCTATTAATCTATTATCTTTTTATTTATTTACTATTTTTCGCAAATTTTGCAATTGTGCACAAACCTCTTTGGAAAAAAAACAATGTTGAGATGTTTTATAAAGAGAAGATGCAGTGAAGGTTGAAACAGACTTTTTTGAAGATAGAGAAACAGCACATGCTCGTGCTTTCCCTCTTTGTTGTTTTATTTACAGCAGTGTAGACAGAACTTCGGCAAATTACTGCCACCCACTGTTACATACCTCTATTCCAGCAGAAAGCTTTCCAATATGGAAAAAATGTCTCATAATGTGTGTGGACAGACAAATCTGTTAAAAAAATAACACAGATGCCATATCGGCATCAATTTAATTCCACAATTCAAGAGTTAAGTTATCTTTTCTCGTCATCCACACTTGTAAATGTTTGCATATCACCAAATAATGCAAACATGCAATGATTAGTGTAAACCTTGAGGAACATTTTGATAGAAACATAGTAATGGCAGCCAGCATAGTGTGTTTGAAGGCGGGCGGAGTGAATGAGAGCACAACACCAAGTTGGCTGTGTAACATGAGGACTTTGGTGGCATCTGCAGGGCATGTTTGTGTGGGCATATTTGTATGACAGGGACATTGTGGAGGCCTGGCTTACAAACAAAGCCCATCTCTGTGGTTTCCGTGTGTTTTAGCTGCTGCTATCAGGCATGTTGCACTGAAGAGCCTGCACTGAGAGGCAGCGGTTAAGGAGGCGTTGGGAAGGAGGATGATGGGGTTGCAGTTAATGTTTCTCTTTCTCTCCACTTGGTACATTGCACTGGACATATGCACCGTCATCCTGTACTGAATGGCGCACATTAGTATTTGTGCAGTGTGTGGGCGAGGAACAGTAATTTCCACATGTGCATATGCTCATGTGCATTGTTCTGTGTGTTTGTGTGCGATGTGTTTTTTATATTTAGCTATGTAAAGCATTATAATGGTGAGCATTTATGTGGGTGTTGGGTGGGATTTTCTGTCACACTGGCATGGACACTAATAACCTTAATCATGACCTAACAACATCACCATGGTTACCTCCCACTCTCTGCAAGGAGCTGAGTGTGTGCAAATGTATGGACCTTCACAATATGTGTCACTTGATTACAGATCTATGGACAGCTTTTGAAAACAAGGCATGCATAGAGCTAAATTATAATGTATTACAGGCCAAATATGCAAACTGATCCCTTAAATCACTCTTTGCTTGAGTATAAATACTCCTCACACCATCACCTTCAGTGATGCTTTGTGATCTGCGTGTGCATGTTTGAATTTATCTGTGTTAATGTGTGTTAATCTTCTTGTGCTGTATCTTTTATCATTGTTTAAGTCACCTCAGTCTTGTCGCTGTCCTTGACCATGTCCAAGATCCAAACCATGTATTTCCAAAACAGCAACTTTTCTTAGAAGCTTAGAAAACAGCCAGGTTTTCTTTGTGACTCTGCATTTTTCAGCCAATCCAATTTTTTATTTAAGTCACTTGTTAAGCTTAAAATGCTTGAGATTTAGGGCAGTTTTCTTAATCCTCTAAGTTACTTTTTTGTTTTTATTTATTGGACAGTGACACTATGTGTTTTGTCTTTTTTAGTGCAGTACGACCTAACAAAAGCCACAAGTGTGTACAATCAGCTTCTCCAATAGTTTCTGGTTGCTGGATCCATGGAAACTCACTGTCAGCGGATAAAACTTCTCTCTTTTAATACAGTCAATGCATTATTAAATTGTTTGTTTTCACTTCCTCTACTGTGTGTCTTGGTGTTGATTTTGACAATCATTGTTCCACTGAGGAAATATTAAGGCTTAAAAGAGAAGTATGGTGTGGGCAGTGTGTGATTGATTGACAGATGTCTCAGCCTGTCACATTCCCTTTGTTGTTCTTGTTCGCCCCATCTTGCTCCACCTCCTTCCCTTTTGCCAAAATTGAAATTTTGTAGCTTCACCAAGAACCATGAAGTAAAATCCAGGCCTCATGGTGTCCTTTCAGAATCCATATCTTTCTGAAATCTGTGTTTTGGACAACCACTGGTTCAGCAAGTACGACTGATAAGGAGAAACGAGGGGAATTTCCGATCAGTGCAAAACATATTTTAATTTCCATTTAGCCCGCACTGTGAAAATATAACATGAAGAGTAAAATAAGATCAGATGTTACGATGACATGAGAACAATGTGAGTAATAAAAGCGATTGTCGCTGCCAGCCAGGGGCATTAAAACCGATGTAATGGAATTATATACTGGACACACTTGTTTTACACTCATAAAAAGCCCAGTTAGTGTCCTGTTGCTTGTCTATGTACTGAAAAAAGTCAGGCGAATTTCACATTAGCATAGTCCTAAAACTCCACATGCACACTTCATCTGTAAAGCCGCCCACTCCCCACTTTCCTTCCACTTTCTGTTCAGCAGCCTCTCTGACCACTCCCCAACACTCTCCCTAAAGCCTCACACACTCTGCCGAACATCGACTCTAGAACACTAAACTGAATTTACGTCAGCAAGCACATGTATATGCAGAAACACACACATTTTTATACCCTTTTAGCAACAGTTTATTTTACAAAATCAAAGTGTGGGATAGTGTGTATGCGCTTTAAGTCCTGTCTTCCGCACAAACCACAAAGGCACAAACACAGCCAGCAGAACTCTGATTTGAAAGGACTGGTGCGATTGGAGAAAAAAATGGTGAAGGAGAGTGCTGCAGAATGAAAATCAGAAAAATTATGTAGTGTTGTGTGTGTGTGTGTGTGTTGTGTGTTGTGTGTGTGTGTGTGTGTGCGCGTGCATGTAGCAGCTGGTTCTGGTCAGCTGACAGCTAGTGCAGACTGTGATTTGTTGGGCGAGCTGGGCTGGGCTGAACCGTGCACAGCTGCAGTGTGTGTGTGTGTGTGTGTGTGTGTGTGTGCGCGCGTGCGCTTTAGAGGGAGAGAAGGAAAGAGAGAGAGAGCCATGTAAGACTGCCAGTGTGTAAGCTCAGCAACAGCAACATTAGGAGCTGGAGACTGGAGTGGAGCAGTGCAGCGAAGAGACAGAAAGCTTGCAGAGCAGGACTGGTTAAAGTGAAGCAAAGCGGAGGAGGGCAGAGGAGGATGGAGTCTCAGTTATCCTACTGGGCTTGAACACAGCACAGCACCACTGGCTGGACCAGGGGGCTGACTGGACTGAACTGGACTGTCCTCAGGTCAGAGAGTTGAGTTCAAGTTAACTGGGAACAACAAGGAATCTCAGCTCAGGTGAAGTCTATACTGCTGGACTGGATCAGGCTGGACCAGGAGTCAACAGCAGTGGATTATGGGTTGTTCGGCCAGTGTGGTCCTGCTCCTACGCTCAGTGGGCGGGGCCGATTGCGGTCACATGTGTTCACGACAGGACCAGATGTCACTGGATGCTGCCACTCCTACCCTAGAGGGTTACACCTCTACCACCTCACCCCTGACCATCATTGTAATGGTAAACAGCAGAACTGAACCCCCAGCTCTCCACTGAACCTGCCTCTCTATTCCATGCATGTGTGGGCAGGTAGAAGGGAGTATGTTGGTGTGGAGTGATTATATACAATCATGCACATCATATTTTGATGTGCATGAGTGTATATATGTGCATCTTGAATTGGAATGATGGATGGATGTCCCAAGCCTGAGTTTTTCTAGTAGCAACTTTAACCATGGCTATAAACTTTATTTTCTTTATTTTGGCATTTGGTTTTGTTTTCTCTACGTCTCTGCCTTTCCTGGTCATAGTTTCTGTTTTTCACTGCCTCTTTCTTTTTTCTGTGTTGCTGAGGTTGCTGCATGATCAATGATTGGGGCCTGGTTGTTTCCCTTCACAGCTGAGAGGCAGAAGGACGGAAATGAAGGGAGGAAAATAGAGGGGGATGGTGGGGTCAGACATGAGGAATCTAGTTTCTGTGGGAAAAATCTGCTTTCTCTGCATATGGCCTACAGAGAAGATGATAAAAATAGCTATTCAAACAGAACCATGATTAAAATGGTGGATGAGAGTTGTTTGAGTAATGAATGAATGCATGAAAGAATGAATGACTGGATGAGAGAATCGATGAATGAATTACGCAAAAGTACATGTGTATTTCCTTAGTGACTTTTCTTTTCAGTGCAGTGCTGAATGTCAGCCATCTGTTTGGTATCTGTATCCATTAGTGTTGGCCAGATTTTTTTTTTTATTCCCAGAAAGACCCAAGTTTCTGTAAGCCCAGTGGAAAAAAATGTCCAAGTTTTGGCAGGGTGGGATCTTAACAGTCGCTCCTTCTGTTTCTCCTTTCTTTCTTACCCTCCATAAACCTCCCGTCTCCTCTGGTGCCCATTTTTCTGGTCTCTGTGGCAAACTAGAGTCATGATAGTTTACACTGCAAAGTCATGTTTCCCTGCCGGTACTTGTGCTGTAAGTATAAGAGCATGTGTGGTTGTTATATTCAGGCCAGGCTGCACTAGAAACTAGTGCACTAACTCAGCCTTTTGCTGATCTAGCAAGTGATATTTTCGTGTCAGAGGAGGAGAATAATCAGCCCTACAACAATGCCAAGGTTTATATACTTTTCAGGCATAAATAGCTTAAAATACTTTCATAATCATGTTGGGAATGCCTACATTGATTTAGTAAGTCACCTTTTTAAAAATCAAAAATGGTGCTGTTCACACTAACAGCCAGTTTCTGCTGCACAGTTTTATTCTATAGGACAGCGCTCCGATATGTGATGAACTATTGGCAGTTTAACTTGGTGTCCAGGGCAGATATGTTAGTGCTGAGTTTCAAAAGGTTTTGTGACACACAATTGTATCAGACACTGAGGAGTCACGTTGCTTGATATTAGGAAAATCAAGCGAAAAAATACAGTTGTGTCATCCGCATAAAAAATGACAATCGTGTATATATCGTGATATTACATAGGGACAGAGAATAGTAAAAATCTGAGCTCCGGAAGTCAAATGCAGCTTTGATGAACTTGTTTACATTTTTTTTTTTTTTGAAGATACAAATAAAACCAATTAAGAACTGACCATACTCTGACATAGAAATATCCCTTGCTGGAGTTTCGTTTCATTTGTGTCAAACAAAAAAGAACAAAAAATGCCAGCTCCTATGAGTAAGTCATTTATAACTTTAAGTTAGTGCAATCTATGGTCGGGAAACTGTCAAAAAAGACTTATGTAAGGAATTTAGCTGATGAATCAGAAAAGGATTGATCACAACCATAGGTCGATCAAGGACTCTTTAAAGAGTCTTTGCCCCTAAGCTGTCAGATGTGCAGTAAACTCCCTTTATTCCTCCTTTTCTCCCTTGAAGCTTGACACTCCGTCTATCCCTCTGTCACCCTGTCACTGACACTATGGTAAGAGAAAGGATGCAAATCTTTCAGTCTGTTTTGAACTACTGTCAATCTACTGTCAAACTCTTTGGTTTTGACCTCTTGAGTGGCGTTCGATAATGTGTTGCTGATTAATAGGTCATTGGCAAAATGTGCGAATCTGGGAATTGTCTGTGCAATCACTGCAAAACGAGTTTGCAGAAATGAGCTTCACACAGCTGAATGGACAGACTGAAATAGATGTGTTAAGTAGACAGTCACCACAAACCCAGTTGTGTGTGTGTGTGTGTGTGTGTGTGTGTTTTGGAAGAAAGCAAGTTAGAAAAAAGCTTCACTGGCTTTTCAGCACTAACTCAACACATCAAATTGGCCTTACAACAATGGAGAACACTGGTTTGCATCAGAGAATCGACTTCTCTTAGAAGTATGAATCCCCATTAGTCCCACTGTGTCCTTCCCAGATCCTGTATTGCTCTAATGATGTAAAGCAGATGGCTGCTGTCTACTTTCTTCTTCTCTCTGCTGTCTCAGCTGTCTCTGTCCCCCTCTCTCCCCCTTTCTGTCTCTTTCTCACTCCCAATCAATCTTCACACACTTTCCCTTCTTCCACACTCCTCTCCTCTCTCTGTTTTTGTCACACTTTTCCTCACATCTTTCTCTTAACCGGTGCTTAGGAATGACGCAGACCAGCTTGTGCACAAGATATGCAAAGAGGTGGACCTTGTGATTTCTCTCCATTTTAATAATTTCTCAACTCAAGATTTATTCTGCTCTTCTTTTTTCTTCAGACTAATTTGGAGCAGCCACCCTCCTCTCCCTCTGTCTCACTGCTTTTTTCACAGCTATGCTGGAGGAAGGCCGTGCTGTGAGCCACCAGTCTAGTGCTCTATTTGTGCCCTCCACACAGCTGTAGTTTACCAACATCAACACCCACTCCATCTCCCCTGCAAAGAGGGACGGGGAGAGAGGGAGAGAGAGAAACAGAGGAGGGGGTGATTGGAGGAGCGATGTTAAAAGCGATGTATAATCGGGTGAGAACAAGAGAGCAGGGAAGAGACAGAGAGAAAATCAAAGGTAGAAGAAATAAAGGAGTGCACTGCTGAGGATGTTTGATGAAATGATGAAGCGATAGGAGGGGATGTGAGGGAGGACTGGAGGGAGGGAGCCAGCTGAGGCAGCTGGTGCAGAACAGAGGATGGATGGATGGAGGGAAAGAGTGAAAGAAGAGGATGGGGGGGGGGGGGGGGGGGGGGGTTGAGCTGCTTCGTATTGCTGCTGACGTTAAATACACTTGAAGGAGTGCAGTGCTAAGATCGAAATTATGATTTACGGATTCAGATGCAAAACATTAAAGATTTAGTAATGGTTATTGAATTAGGAAAACAATATATTATGATCAATGTATTTATTAGAAATGTCTTGCCCTGGTAGACTTCCAGGGCCACGGTGTTGTTTCACTGTCTCATGCAGATCAGAGTTGCAGTAATGAATCGTACTGTAGTGCAGTAATTCTCAACCAGGGGTAGTTCTGCCCACAATTTGTGTGTATGTGTGCCTCAGTTTTCCACCTCTGCCTTATACAATTGAAATGAGTGCAATTTTTCTGGTGGTGCTCACTACAATGGAAAAATTACATTTAAAAAAATTGACCAAATCAATGTGTCCATTGCTGTCATCAGTTTCTATAATATTCTATACTCTCTACCTAAGGGATAGTCCCGAATAAACACTGACGGTGTTTGCTGTAAATTAGTGAAAGGGAAACAAGGACGCTGTGTCGAGAAAGTGAAAGCTATTATTATTCTGAGCACATAAATGAACTTCCCCTTCACCTCCATTAAATTGAAGAAAATGCATTTAATATTCCGTCACTGAAAAATGTGTTGATATAAAAAGACTATCTGCATGTCGTGACTACTAACGTTAAGTCAAAAATGTGTATGTTTTCCTTTGGAAAAAGGACGAATCGACCCTTTAAAGTGGAATAATACAATACCCTGATTTCTCTGTGTCATTTAATCCAAGGTGGCACCTTTTATATAATGTGCTGAAAGCAGGTATACCAGTTTGTTGTATCGTCAGGGGCCGTTTCCTCTTGTACAGATCTCTGTTCTGCTGAGGGGTTTAATCTTGGGGAAGTGAGTAAATGTTATTGTGCATTTATGTTGTATTATGTTCATTTATTTCACATGGAGCATGCATCAGTGAATACACCTGTGTGATTTTATTTTGCATATGTCTTTTTATGTGTACATTATCTTGCCGACAGTGTCAGGCAGGAGGAGCAAGACATTCTCGCTGTTGAACAGGAAGTCTATGGTTGACATGCTCTGGTAGATATGATTGATATGGTTTACGTGCATGTGTGTGCAAAAGGTGTGCTATTGATAACTTTGGACAGAAGAAGATAAGATGCTGAGAGTTTGACTTTTAAATGTGTGTGAGTACCTGGTAGGGCTTAACTGTAGAGAGGCTTTGTTGGTTATTTGTACGGTTAGTAGCATGGAGCATAAAAAAACTGATTGTTGTCCCTAAGCTGTTACTCTAAATTGAATTGTAGACAACAATGTCTGTCATTGTCATGGCAAATTGTCATAAAGTGAAAGACACTGAGAGAATGATGTGTAGAAACTAGAGGGCCTGGTTTGTTGGGGGATTTTCTCAATGTCTATGTGTGTGCGTGTGTGTGCGTATGCGTGTGAGCTGAAGAGTGCGTTGGACATCAAACACCAACTTCCTCTATATCCACGTGTGCTAACACACACTCATAAAGCCACTCAGAGTCAGTTCTGCTTCTGACAGAGCACATGCCTGCGACGTGCGTTTTTGTTTAGTTCACTGTTAATTAAACTTTAACCTGTCTTCTTTTTTTTCTTTTTTTTGGTGTGTGTAATAGTGTACACACTTACTTTTGAACTTGCTTCTGCTCACAATGAGCTTCAGGAGCAAAATCACCCTCAGGAAGAAAATAAAGAGCAAACGAGTGCGATCGGATTTCAGCCATCTGAGTATTGTAGGTATTCTCTTTCTGTCTCTGCTAGCTGATAAAACGATGAATTGTATTCACGCTGCATTACTCTCTAACTGACTATCACAGTGACTGTATGTCATTGTGATTTATACAGCTTTAATGGTCATAGGCTGTAGTCTGCTGCATTGGGCCAAGCTGTGTGACAGGAAGAGGTATATAGAAGAAAATACTTTGAAAGTGACAGATTAAATGACGTGCACATTAATGATGCACACCTAGCAGAACTAATGCTACCTTACTGTATCTGCCTGCGAGGGGAAACTCAGACTCTCCCCTGACACATTTACATCACATGCGTCAGAGTAGAGTCGCAATGTACATGTGAGAACCCCAAGCTTAATCTACTCTATCCTGCCTATTGGTTTTCTCTGTTATGTATCTGTTTGAATGTCATGTCATTCATGTGCTCATGCTTGTTTTCCAGAAAAAGCAGTTTTGGTTTCCCATGCTAGGGCAGCAACTAATTATTATTCCCGTTATCGATTAATCTGTCAAGTATTTTTTTATTGATTTGACTAATTGTTCTTAAAATTCTGCAAATCTGTAAGATATCCATCATAATTTCTCTTGACTCATTCAAACTGCTTGTTTTGTCCAACCAATAATCCAACACCCAAAGATATTGAATTTACAGTGATTTAAAATAGGAAAAGCAGCAAGCCTTACATTTGAGAAGCTAATTTCGGAGCACTTTTGTCTATCAGCTATTGCAATTGTTGACAATTTTTAGGACTAGAAAATAACACTCTAGATGAACAGCAGGTGAGTATATTGTAGGTCTTAATGTTGTATAAAAGTGCAAGTAAGCTTACTCATTTTTAATGCCGGATTGGGGTGAATATTGGCAGTGGAGTGGATGGATGGTGAAGACAATAGTCAGACAGAGAGAGACACACTAAAACATAGATCACCTTCCGTTGAGTTACATTCTTGCTTTTCTCCTCTGTGCTGATTTCTGTCTGCGCTAAGAGGCCTGTTCTGACTGTCAGGATAGCTGTGGTGGGTAAAAGCTCAGGCCCACACTGTATGCATCTGAACCAAACCAGACATCGCTACCTCTTCCACCTCCCTCGCCTCACTTTGCTGCTGTTTGCTGCTCCGTAGCTATTCTCTGAATGACAGAAGTAATTTACCATTGTCCTCTATCTGTAAAACACATTTTAAAATGCTGTTTTTTGTCTGTGACTCACTGAGCAGTTACATAATCCCTCAGTTATAAATCACTCACAGAAAAGAGAAAGTTATTGTGAAATGAAGTGTTTTGTCTGAAGTGCATCATCAAGTTCTGGCTTGATGGTTTTTAGGCCGAGCGTGTGAAATAGGGGATGTGAGAACAGGCTGTCGCATACAGAAGCGACTGTAGGGCAGCAACGATTGTTTTCGTGTTTGAGCTCATTAAGTGTCAGTGTACAGTATGTTGGTTTCTTTTTCAAGTTTTCATTTACTGAAAGGAAAATCTGCATGTATCATGTTGTGTGTTCATTTGAAGCCACTCCATGTACGTATTGCTGTTGGTATATAGTGTGTCAGCCTCACTTCTGCTGTAGCGCTACTTCCTCTACGATTATTTTGGGTCCCAATGATGTCATGGCAAAACACAGGAAATGTATCTGTCATGGCTACTGCTTTTAATAAAAGCTTTGGTTTCTCTCTTTAGTGGTGCAATATAACATAAGAAAAACAGGACAGTTTGGACGATGTAAAAACATACAGACATTAGGACATTCAGAAAAAACAATGCAACAGATTACATTTAACTGGGATGTTCAGTAAAGGTGTTGAGGTGTTCATATAGGACAGATGAGATATGTTTGTAATAGAGACCACTAATGACTAATGAAAAGAGAGGAGGGGGAGAGAGTATGTAAGTATGGAGGAAAATAACATCATCATTCATAAACACAGCTGTACCAAATGTAATATAAAGGGTCTTTTTTCTTTTTTCAGAAAAACAACAACTTTAATTAAATAATCCAAGTACACATTTTTAGTTAATTGTACAAATTATTATTGGTGTACAGTATATGTGTTTTCTTCTTTTAAGTAGTGTAATCTGTTTTATGACATTTACTAACATCTGTATATTTGACTTCACTTTATATGTAAAAGCCCAACTAGGGACAAGAGTTGAAAATTAGCAATAGCTATAAACTCTGTGTGCATCTCATTAGTGCCAAGCTTTGTACTGGAACAATTTTGAATGGCATCGCCCCTTTCAAATAAAACAAAAATAAAATCTAATGAAACAAAATACGACAACCTGCTCAGTGCATGTGTTAAATAAAGACATTTTCCTTGAGTCAGACAATGTTTGATCAATTTGACCAAGTTTCAGTGTTACATTCATTACTTGACACTTTTCAAAAGTGGGTATATCTTATTGTATAGTATTATGTCTTATTGTTTTGTATCATATTGAGGTTTGGTAGCAGCCAAACATGTAAACACTGATCAAATGTTTCTGTTTCCTTTGCAGCAGGAGAAGCCGAAGCTGATTGATCCTCTTGACTATGAGACTGTCATCTCTGAACTGGGGGACGAGTTGAAAGAAGACCCTCTCAGAGACCTGCTCCTATTCCCTGACAATGATTTCTCGGTAAGTGTGCGTGTGTGTGTGTGTGGTGCCCTGATCATTCATTGCTTAATGCCTTCAGAACAAGAAGGTTCTTGGTTTAAACCTAAATCCTGGTTCTCTCCATGTAGTGTGTGCATGTTTGTCACAGACACACATGTCAAGGATAATGTTCATTATTGATTTATTTTGATTTACTGATTAAACATTTAGTTTTTTTGAATACCAAATTTCTTTTTAGACTTTATTAGACCTAGGGACCCACACCTCGTGATGCGTTGTGATGTGATGTATTAAAATACCTTATTTGGCTGACCAAGCATGGATAATCATTGCTGATGACACCAGAGTATTTTTCTTTTTACATCTATAAAATGTGCCACATTGCATTGTGTGGTTGTTAACAGAACGTAGTATACATGAAGTGGACATCACATTTTAAGGCATTATATCAGCAGAAATGTCACACTCAGAATTTCGGACTCTTAAGTAAAATGGCAGACACTAAGTATAGTACACTACATGCAGAGGCAGTTCAGACACAAGTTCATGTTATTGTTTCTTAATTTGACAATGATACATGCTGTTCAAAATGCAGTGTGTGACGACTTCTGATCTATTCCTGCGTTACACACTTGTTCACACAGGTCATGCATGTTGAGCATTACGGTCTTTTCATTACAGTCATCTTCTGGCTCCCATTAGCTTTTCATTCATTAGTACCTTCATTACTGTTCTAATGCTTTTCTGCAGATGCAGACCCACTGCACATGACCTAAGATGACCTAATTGGCTGCTTGTGGTGAAGGGAAACATTTGTATTGGACCCTGGAGTTGTAGCTTTAATGCATGACTCTGCTGGTTCCCAGTGCTGTCTGGCTACAGCACAATCTCTTCAGATTTTCTTTGTTTCTGCAGCCTACAGTCAATTTCCATAATTGTAAGTGAAAGTGGCTTGGCAGAGTATTGCTAATGCACAAAAGGCATTTACTAGATGTGCTTCATTGCCAGTTGGTTAGTGAGCTCAGCGCTCTAGCCAGCTGATTGGGTTTCATAAATCAAAGTCTGTTCTCAAGCTTTTTACTGCTGACTTGTTTTCATTCCCATTCTCCACAGTCACTTGAAGGAATATTTCTGTATTTCTTTTTGAATACGAATGCGCACCGTAAAGATTTAATGTTGATTTTCTGCCTCATGGATCATAAAATATACTTTGTATAATTAAAGCTGCATGATTCATTGGTTGGGTTATTAGTTGCATGTCTAATCACGGCTGAGAAAGTGAATACTTAATTATTCATCTTCACCGCAATAAAGCTGGCCAGAAACAATTTCAAGAAGGAACGAATGGATATTAATTCAATTCACTGGATAAGTTTTTGCATGTCCTCCCAAATCATCACTCAGGAGGTGCTAATATGTAAGACATGAGATGTGACATGATAAGGAGTCCTGATAGAAGAGGTCTGGAGGAGTCCTGATAGGTCCTGATAAAGAGTCTGCAGCCATGCTAAAGGCTCCATGATTGTTGCTGTGATCATCTGCAGTTTAATAAACAGATGGGTGACAAATGAAAGGGGAAACGGCAACTTAAAGTGTATTAGCATCATGTTGGGCCACCAGAGGAGCCACCAGAACAAAATGAATACTAGTCAGCGTAGATTCCAGGGATGAACTCCTTCCAAAATGTATTCCCTCATTTGGTGTTCGGTGGTGATGATGATGTAGAGAGCTGTCAAAACATGGCAGTCTAAAATCAGTCTGTCTTTCACTCCCACTGTTTCCTTGTCTGAATGGAGGGTGTAATGGCAGAGGGTGTCGTATGCTATACAGACAGTTGAGATGTGGTGTCTGTGAAGGTCACAGCATATGACTCTATGATCTGTTTCATAGAGTCACAATTACAATGTTTCGGTTTCTACTAGTTTTTTTCTTTCATTTGTCATCAATCTGTATATTGTGCTTTGACTTTGATGCACTTTCTATTCTTTTATATTAAGAAATATTTTCTATTTTTCTGTGCTCCCTGTTTTAAGAGATGTTTGAGCCACCCACACATCTTGGCTTGTGATCAATTCATTTAGTAGATGGCAGCCTAAACAACACCCACATTTATTAAATGTCACCTCTGTTTTTTCCCCCCTGATGGTTAATATTTCATCTTTTTACCGTTTATTATTTTTGTGTTGGTGGAGGTGTTTGTTATTTCACACCCACTATAAAACGTATAAAAAAAAAATGTCTATGTATTTCCTGCCATATTAACGGTCCTCTCTTGATCTTTTTGTCCGTCCAGGTATCCACTGTGCCTCAGGAGAGTCGGACTCTCAAGTCAACTGTTCCAGAGGGGGCAGAACTACAGGCTGAATGTCTGCTGGTCAGACAGGTGAGGTGTTAGAGTGTGTGTGTGTGTGTGTGTGTGTGTGTGTGTGTGTGTGTGTGTGTGTGTGTGTGTGTGTGTGTGTGTGTGTGTGTGCGTGCGCGTGTGTGTGTGCGTGCGTGCGTGCGCGTGTGCGTGTGTATAAAGGTCTTAACTGCCACTGTGGTTTGGAATGAAAAAAGTTTCGGTTTGTCAGTTTAGGCTGTTCTTAATTTAGGACATGTTTAGGATGTCCTCACCCTGAGAAGTGGTTTCAGCTCGCCTCCACCATGCCACTCAAATAAACCAGAAGTGTGTTTGCATATTTTGTTGTCTTTTTGCCTGTGTGTGTGTGTAGAATATTTCCGATTGACCATCCATTATCTCAAGGGTTCAGTGGAGAAATAATATCTGAGTAAACAGAACTCCCCAGACAGCACTGTCACAGCTCATTGGAGACTGGCGTGTGTGTTTGACTCTCTTTGTGTGTGTGTGTGTGTGTGTGTGTGTGTGTGTGTTTGCTGTCCTGTCTAAGGTTGATATTGTAGTTGATAATTTATTTGGTTATTCATAATTTGTTAACAAAAGATCAAGCTCTTTCTAAACAAATGGATTAAAGATAGATTAAAGAGACGTGTGTTTGTGTGTGTGTGTGTGTGTGTGTTTGTGTGGTTAAGAGAGAGAGACAGTGAAAACTCACAGAACACACCCCTTGAGAGTACTATTTCCACCCCTGAGAGTAATCTATTAAGATGTTAAGATATCTTTATTTGCAAAGTCCGTGGAGACAGAGCCTTATTTCAGTTCCCTTTATAATTTAAACAATCTAATGATGAATCCCAGCCTGCATATCAGTAACTAGGCCTCAGGAGATCTGAAGTCCGACTCGACTTTCACTGTAGTGTAGCTTTCTTCATTGTCTGCAGACGTTCCAGCTGCCCCAGGTCCAAATTTCCCAGAGAGGCCATTATTTTGGAAAGTTAATATTTAATCATATTCAACTTAATCTCGTTCTTCTCCCCCAGGCCTGTAAGTATTATAATTCTGAGCTAAATGTGGTCCAGTTCAAGTATGATGACTACGCTGGAGACTACCGCCTGCTGCCCAGGTAATCCATTACTCTGTAAACCTGTCTACTGTGTCTGCTGTGCAGGATTTTAAAGAGTTAATCATTAAATCATTTTGAGAACCTCACTTTGACTGATATCATTGACGATTGATACCACTTTCATATCCGACTCTACCTTCATATATACACTACTCACAAAACGTTAGGGATATTCGGCTTTCAGGTGAAATTTCAGGATGAACCTAAAATGCATTCTAAACTTTCCAGGTGAACTTAATGTGACCTTCTCTAAACCTTTGAATGCACATGTCCAACTGTTCAGTGTTTCAGTACTTTTTGCACAAGTTGCTGTTCTCTAACAAGAAGCTTAACAGCAAAATTCACAACAGGTTTGATCCATGAATCGACCAATACATTTCCTGCTTCAGTTAGAATTGGTATTTAAACAGTCCTCCTCATCATGCTGTTCACATTCTGACATCATGAGACCAAGACGACACCTAACAATTGATCAGCAGCACAGGAAGTCAGGAACAGGAAGTCCTCAGACGGAGGTGTTCACTGAGCTTAGAGGGTCACGGAGTGTCATCAGGAGGTTGTAACAGTGATACAGAGAGACTGGAAGAGTCACAGAAAGGAGAGGAGTGGACGTCCTTTGGCCACATCCCAATTTATTGAGACACTGAAAATTTTTTGTTGTGGTATACCTACCACTGTTGTTAGATTTTCTTTCAATAAATTGTTTAAGATGAATAAAATTACCATTGCATGCTTCTACTTAAATGCCCTACTTTCATGATATAATATGAAAGTCGAATATCCCTAACTTTTTGTGAGTAGTGTATATGTATATATATGTGTGTGTGTGTGTGTGTGTGTATATATATATATATATATATTTTTTTTTTTCATCTTTAGCCTACAGACATGAAAGTGGTATTGAAGTGTTGTAGAAAAAGGCATCAAAAAGGTATTTTATGGTAAAGGGCAGGTGTGGTGTTTCCTTTACTCTTGTTATTATGTTCATCATGTTAATGTTAACATCCATTTATCCATTATCTATACCCCTCATCCATAGAGGGTTGCAGGGTACACCCTGAACTGGGCGCCAATGAATCATGGGGTCTAATCGCGCTAATAAAACGCAGTAAAACCTATTTTCTCATATACAATAGTTTTTTTCTACACATTATTTTTTTAAAATGTGGATTCAGATTTGTTTGACTTCCTGACTTGATGAAAGAGATGCTGGATTTTTCCTCATGAACACCCAGACCCAGAAGAATCCAATAACATCAGGGATAACCACAATTTTACACTGAGGTGGGAGGTCATTAACGAGAACAAGATGGTGTCCCGTGTTGAGTGAGGAAGAAATAAGAGCGGGAGACTGAGGTCATTGCACTCTAATAAATGCTAACTTTCAGTGCTCCCTCGAATGCCTGTTTTAAATGTCAGATCATACCCATTCTGTCAGTCAGTCGTTTATTTAAATCAGCCTGCCTGTCAGTCAGTCAACAAGAGTTTTGTCAGTCCCAGTGAGAGTGACCCTGCGCAGCCCCGCAGTTACAGCTCTCAACCACAGGAATGTCCCTCCTCTGTCCCACGGGCTGCCACTGTATTCTTTCAGTCAGTTCACATGACCTCTGAACTGACAACCAGGATGAACTATAAAATAAGATGCAATACAAACACAAGCTACGGCACAATCATACCAACTTCACTTGCCTCTTTGTAGCTATGGACTGAGCATAAAAGCACAAACACTACTGTTATATTGTTTGTTTATGAGGCTAATAAGCTAACCAACCATAAACTGTAGGCTTAGGGGTTTGTAGTGAAATCCACCAGGGAAACCATAGTACAATGGGAATACAGCTATTGTATGTGTGCGGTTGTCACCATTGGGATTGAGCGGAGCGATCTTCATCTGTGCAGGCCAGTATTAGCATTCCTCTGTCAGTGGCCAGCCCACAATCACCAGAAATCTTCTAAACATAGTCCCCTAAGGAGATTTTTTCAGGCAGATTTTACGACTGTGTGACTTTTAGCAGAGGGTGGTTCCAGTGTTGTCCTCCGCAGACGGCAGCCAAGCTGTCTGCAGCTCGCAGCACACACACAAAGGCATTTCATCCCATGGTTCGCACACAAAGACAGGTCAGCCTGTGAAATCAGTGGAGCGGGATCGAGTGAGGACCACCTATTGTTGACTCCTGACAGAGAACGATGGAGCCGAATCAGCCACCCACAGTCATTTGCACCACTCAGATAGAGTGGATTAATTAAATCCCTGAAATAATTTTCTCTGTCCATCAATATAATTTATTATCAGAGTTCCACATTTTCCCTTCTCGTCTCTCCCCATTCCTTTATAGGAAACTGTACAAAGCAGAGAAGCTGCCATCCCACTCTTTTGAGATCGACTATGAGGACGTGGACAAAGATGAGGTCAGTAATGACCGTCTTCTGACAAATGCTTTTAGAATGAATGCATTACATACTGGATACATCCTGAGCCTTATGTTTAAATTAGTTTATCTCAGCCTTAAAGCTGTTAAAATATACTTTGCAAGGGCAGTTAGCTCATTACAGGTCAATGGGACATTGTTTATGAACATAATTTGGCTGACAAATGGCCATCCTAAGATAGAGTGAGTCTCAGAAAAGTCTCCTTTTCACAATTGATCATCTGCCCCTTTGTGTCAGAGGGATGAATGTAAAGATAATCTGTCTATTACTGACCGTATTTGTGTTTTACAGGATACCACCTCCCTGTCCTCGTCCAAAGGAGGAGGGGGAGGTGGTGGAGGAGGAGGAGGAGGGATCGGTGTGTTTAGGTCAGGCTGGCTCTACAAAGGGAACTTTAACAGCACCGTCAACAATAGCATCACTGTTCGGGTGAGGAAATATCTGATCCTTTTTTATGCACACACACACTTTTTCTGTCTGGTTTTCCCACCCAAACATCAGATTTCCCCTGTGTTTTTACTTTTTACTCTCTGACTTGTTCAACTTATTTTGAACTTGAATTATGAATCTTTAAATTAGTTTGTAAGGGTAATTTTTCCATGAGTATTATCAATATATCATTATCTACATTGTTCATAGTTCAAGAAATATTTCTCTTATTGATGAATAATAGTTAACTCTCAGTTTTTTGTGCTTTTCCTCATTTTTATTTTATAGCCTAAATAAGTAGTTGCCAGTATCCTTAAATCACATTGATGTATTTTAATCTTTTTTCATCTTTGCAGTCATTCAAGAGGAGATATTTTCAGCTCACCCAGCTGACAGACAACTCCTACATCATGAACTTCTACAAAGACGAGAAGATCTCCAAGGAACCCAAAGGATGCATCTTCCTTGACTCGTGCACAGGTGTAGTACAGGTGGGTCTCAAAGTCTTTTATGTAAGATCACCATATACACAATATTAAAAATATATAGAATTGTGTATTTAGAGTAATATAGGGAGGCTTTTCAGGCTCTGTTCCCTCCAAAACTGCTGCACACTAGCACAAGACAAGAATGTGCTGGATGAAAAAAGCTGCAAAGAAAAAAGATCAAAACATCTAAACATTTTAACTGCATCATGTTTTCGATCTACTGTAAGTAGAAGAACTTAGATAGAGCATCAGCTCTATTAAGTAAACTAGGATAAGTATGAAGAAGTGACTTTTAACTTTAACCATCTTTTATAAGGAGACATTATGTTTTGCAGTTGTACTACTGTAAATGTATCCCAGGGGATGATAATGTAGGGTTTGATGACACCACGTGCTGAAGATATTATTTTGTTGTGTCTAAGGGCTTATTTGACAGCATCATGGATGCCAATTATGTCTGAGCATGCAGTTTAATGACACTCTTCTCCAGCCTAACTTACAGTAATTGCTGGATTTACAATTTGTCGGTGACATTGATTTGTGTGACAGTTGCAGCTTTCTCTTTCTTACAAGGACCACAATGGAAATAAGCTTTTAGCATTATTGTATTTTTATCCTCAGCAATTTAATTGTGTGGGTTTGCAGTCTTGTATTTACCTATATAATTGTCAGATAAATCCATCTATCTAATGCCACAATAGACCATTACAACATGGTAAATTTAAACGATGAAGTTAGATTAAAATTCCCGTAGCCATGACAGATGGGTGTAACTGTGCATACTGTATTTTCAATTCCAAACCAGCATTTTATTGTTATGATTTAATGTCCTTGTGAAAAAGCTGTTAAGAAACGTTATTAACAGTAAACTTTATGATATTTTAGATTTTTTAGAGGGGGTTTCTTTATCCATTTGACATACAGAAACTAAGCTAAGCTTGGCTAAGTTATATTTCATTATACATATATTATGTTTCAGTCAAATTTTCCAAAAACTCAACCAAGCTCTGGTTTTGTTGTGTGACCACATGATCTCCATCCATCCTTCCATTTGTCCCCCTAAAGAATAACCGCCTAAGGAAACACGCCTTTGAGCTGAAAATGAACGAGGTTACGTACTTTGTGCTGGCTGCGGAGAGCGAACAGGACATGGAGGAGTGGATTAGCACATTGACCCGCATCTTGCAGATCAGTCCACATGACGGTCCGGCTCCTGATCGCAAGAGTCTGGACCTCACTGACCATCGGCACGGTGAGATTTATTCTGTTGTTGTGTCTAGGACTACACAAAGTTTACCTACGATGGGTTTAGAGAGAGGAAACCGAAAATAGTTGGAAAGAGCGAAAGAGATGTAAGCACGAATTGTAAATTAGTGGAGAAAAGGTTATTTAAAGAGAGACGAAAAGGAAATTTTAGCACAATTCCATGTATAAATCATGGTGCCCTTAAGAGAGGAATGATTTTATACTCTTTGTCAGCAAAAATGTAACCTTTTCCTCACTAGCTGACTTACTCTAACTAAATAACATCAGCCATGTAGCCCTGACCTTAATGGGGAATTTTTGCTGGCTCTGGGTTCAATCCATAACATCTCAATCAGGAAATGAGGCCTGGCACCAACCAGGGTCTCCACCTTTGTTTAATACATCAAGCCTTGTTGTTGAAAAACGATGGCAGCAAATTTCATAAAACTCAACCCCATGTGCCAGCTCTGTGAGAGCCCGGGCATGGCACCACGGCCTGTAACGTGACACACACTGACAGAGCACTGAGACTTGGCCCAGTGAAAAGTGATGGAATGATGTAATAGCCTCAGCCGTCGTGGCTCTGTGGTCTGTTAGCATACCTCTAAATCAGGCTGCAAGCATGTGGTGACCTACCATTAATAAGCCATTTTGTTCGGCATGGCCTTTGGGAAGAAATGCTCCAGGCGCATGAAGGCTCTATTTCTGCAGAAGTCTGCCTGCCTTATTATCCATAACTACCACAAATGGAATCATATTTTATCCTGAGATGGATATATGTCCTCTGAATTTGTCTAGTGTGTATTTAGTGCTTTGCTAAACCTATTTTAGAAAGCTCTATATGGCCTTTAACCGACAGGGAAAGTGGACTGCTGAGATAAACTTTCCCATCCATTTTATTTTTTCTCCCTTTAGATGTGTTCGACCTGTCGCTGAGTGACTGCTGTTTGCAGGAGAATGAAGATACTACGACAGAGAATGGCATCAATCCAGAGCTAGCAAAGGTTGGCTAAGCTGATCCCTCTGCACCTTCAGAAAATAATATAACTCTGCTGTTACTCCTTTACAGTTGCCTTTCTCATAATTAATGGTTGATGCATGTATAGCACACCCGTCAGTGTCTTTAAAGGTATCCTTTGGAGTTTTTGACATTTTAATGGTGGGGCGATACCTTGCATGTGGTTGGACATGTACAATTGGAAATGTAGCAAATCTTCAGCAAAAGACAGAAAAGAATAAAACTGATTGTGAGTGCTGGTTTCCAGATGACTCTGTGAGTATATATGAGGATGTAAATGTATTTGTCATGTTTTAATATTCCTGAAGGATACGCACAATACATTTTTAGGAGAAATACTGAACATTAAGATACATGTAACTGCCCTTGTGTACAAGAAAACTCCACAGACTACCTTCAAGTCCAAATGGAAAAGCAAAAGCAGAATAAAGTATGTATTATTTACATAAAGTTGTTCATTGACGGTCTTTCTTGTCATCTCTTCCATGACAGTACATCTCTGAGACAGATGAAGGGATTCGCTCTGCAAGGAGAGAGGAAAGGTTGAATCTGTTCTCGCTGGACCCCGATACCCCTGTACGTATAAAGAATGTCGCTGTTCATCAACATGTGTTCATTCTTTTTTACTGTTCTATTTTATGCAGTGCTTTCCTTTTACTTTCATCATGTTTTGACTTCATGCATTGTTGTAGAATAAAATATGGCATGCCTCCAAGTAACAAACTGTGTTTCACCCAACTAAAGGTACTGAGGAGCCCCAGGACTGAACATTCCTCAGTAGAGAATGCAGCAGTGCGTCCGTTTGAGGAGAAACTGGGCAGAAGGTTTATGATAACCTGTCGATCACTCAACCTAATGCTACAAGGCTGCATCAATGAGAGCGAAACTGAGCCAGTTACTAATGTGAGGATTAGAAATATAAACCTTCTACACTTTCAGTCAGTTATTCAGACATGCACGGTAGAAAAGGGAATTATTGATGTGTTTTTTGCTGAGTTTTGCCGAGTTAACCTGCGACTCTAACTTTACATATAAAGCAATTGAGAATGACTGAGCTTAATCTGCTCCATCAGATTGAACCCTTCTTCGTGTCGCTGGCTCTGCTGGATGTACGAGAAGGGAGAAAGGTGTCCGCAGACTTCCACGTAGACCTCAACCACGAGATGGTGCGTCAGATGCTCTTAGGCTGCAGTAACGGGACAGGTAGTCCAGGGATGGGGCTTGGAGGTCAGGAAAATGGCCTGTGCTCTCCTGCTGAGCGGAAGACAGGAGACTGTTACCTCAGCTTGGACCTGGATCACTGGCTGTGCTTTCCCAAACAGGTACAAAGATGCTACTCCTACAGTGTGATGCATAGATGCCGATCAGTCAGAGGAAAAGTACTTCCTTCCTTCCCTTCGCTGTGCAGTTGACATGAAGAATGACTCTAACCTGCCTTTCCAATACTTTCCATGCAGGCCATCTTCTCAGTGACCAACCCTCACACAGACATAGTGATGGTGGCAAGAGTGGAAAAGGTGCTGATGGGAAATATTGCTTGTGGGACAGAACCTTATATCAAGAATACAGACTCCAGCAAGGTCAGAAAGTCATTTTTTCATTGCTTGGCTCATTCTCACTGATGGTCTTGCATTACTATCTACATTCCTTGATTTATTTTCTATCACTGACAAACAGCTCAGAGCTGAACCTTGTGTATCTTATTTCTTGAGGAAAGCTGGGAAAAAACAGCGAAAGAAACATGCTGTTAGGGTGTTTATTGTAAAGGAAATGGCTTAATCTACTCAAATTGTTTAATGCATGACATTTACAAAATGGTTTTCCTGTAAGGCCAGAGTTTATCTTCATCACCGAATGCCAGTACGGCCAGATAGTTTAGAAATTAGGTTTTTCCGAGATCCTATCCCAGACATTTCCTGGCTTCCCCACTGGCAGTGTTTCATATGGTACTTGTTTAAATGACTAAGTGAATCACCAGACATTCAACCTGCAGCCAGAGTTACTGCGTTAATCAACCCCTGTTTTAGTCTGTCTAGATCAAGTAGAATTTATGGCTAATCACGGCCCATTCTATTTAAAAATGTCAGCTGTGGCGTCTTGCTAACATGTCCCTCTGTCCACCTTTGTCTTGTACAGACTGTTCAGAAGATTTTGAAATCCAACAAACAGTTTTGCAGTAAGCTGGGAAAGTACCGTATGCCATTTGCCTGGACCGTCAGGTCAGTATCTCTCGTTGGAGGATCAGTTGTTGAAACTTCTTAAAGTTGATCTACCATGTTCTCAGCACAGGATCTACTCTTTAACCAAAATCCTAATGTCTCTTTACATATATTATAGGTCCGTGTTTAAGGACAACCATGGGGCCCTGGACAGAGAGTCTCGTTTCTCACCTCTCTTCAAACAGGAGAGCAACAAGATTTCTACAGATGACCTGATTAAACTGGTATCTGAGTACAGGAGGTGAGGAATACTGAAGCTTCTACCCATAAAGTAGTCCACTCACGCTTTGCAAAGGCAAGATAAACAGTTCTTACAACATTTTATTCTGGATTTTGTGTTTGCAGGGCTGAGAAGACCAGCAAGCTGCAGACTATTCCTGGGACGCTGGACATCGCAGTGGACTATGTTCCAATGGAGCATCCTAGTATGTTCACTTTTCAAGCAGTGCTTCCCCTCCGGCTGCTGTTCTTCTGCTGTCTTTCTGTCTCCTCCTCCTCTTTTTGAAAATGTTTGTTCTCTTTTGTGTTTTTAGACTGTGTGACATCCTCCTATGTTCCCGTGAAGCCCTTTGAAGAACTAAGCGAACACCAGCCTACTTTGGAGGTGGAGGAGTTTGTCCAGGACACCACCAAGTTCACGCAGCCGCACCGTGTCTACAGAAACCACATCTACGTCTACCCGAAGCACCTGAAATATGACAGTCAGAAGAGCTTCGCCAAGGTATGTCGCACTAGTTTTACCGACAAAGCACAGTCTGAGTTAAGGTTATAAAAAGGATCCAGAATCATTAACTGTACAATTGCTTACAGTGTACCTCTTATTTTGTACATACTCCATGTACTTTTATTGTTCTCTGTTTTTGGTATGTGGACTATTATTAATGTTACAATGAACTTCTTGTTCACAGGCTCGTAACCTTGCAGTCTATGTGGAGTTCCGCAGCTCAGACGAAGAAGTTGCCAAACCTTTAAAGGTAGAATCCTTTCCAGAAACATGCTGATGAGACATTTATTGGCTTTTATACGACTCCATATTCTCCAGTTGAACTCATCATGAGAAACTGGCTGAGCATGACTTGATTCTTTTTTAATGTTTTTTTTAGTGTATTTATGGCAAGTCAGGAGGTCCAGTCTTCACCACAGCAGCCTGTTCCACAGTCCTGCATCACTCCCAGAACCCCGACTTCTACGATGAGGTAAAGGATAGGATGGGTATGAGGAATCGTCACATAGACATTATTAGAACCTGCAAGTGGACTGACTTTAGCTTTAGGAGCATTTAGAACATGAACAAGAACATGTTTACAGATAATCTGCAGCGTTCCTTTCCTGTGATATAACCCTTTATATGCTCTTGTGTCTCCAGGTGAAGATTGAGCTCCCTACTCAACTCCATGAAAAGCACCACCTTCTTTTTTCCTTTTATCATGTCACCTGTGACATCAACGCTAAGACGAACGCTAAAAGGAAAGAAGCCCTGGAGACCCCAGGTGAGGCGGTGGTAGATCTGATGCTGTAATTTAGTGACACGTTTATTATGTAGGAATTTGTTTTGTGGTTGATCTTGTCCACTATTCACTGCTCTGTGTTTTGTATTCATGTGTGCCTTTTTAGTGGGGTATTCTTGGCTGCCTCTCTTCAAAGAAGGCCGTCTGTCCTCTCAAGACTTCAACATCCCTGTCTCCTGTAACCTGCCGCCTGGATACCTGGCCATCAAGGAAGCCAGCAACACCAAGGTGAGCGGGAGGGAGAGTGAGAGGAAGGAAAGGGAAGTGAAAGAGGGAAGGAGAAGGGAACAGGATGTATTAATATTAGAAATACTGCTGAATAATAAAAATATTAATCTATGAGAAAGGAAGGATATTAAGCATTACAGCATGTGATAAATTGAGTCAGTGGCTTGCTTTTTTTTTAGCGTAGGACTCAACCTGTCTTTTCATTTTACAGAATGGAGCAGATGTGAAATGGGTAGATGGAGGAAAACCTATATTCAAAGTTTCCACCAATGTCGTCTCCACAGTATACACTCAGGTAAAACCACCATCTGGGCTTCAGCGGTTTCCCCTCACTTCTTCTCTGTTTTTACTGGATCGCTGATACTGTGATGGACTGGTGATGTGTCCGAGGTATGCCTAGCATCTTGGGACAGAATATAGTCCCACATTTGCCCGAACAGGATAAGTGGCATAGAAAATGGATGGATGGCTTTCTACCCATTGTTTCAGCCGCGACAACCTTTTAAAAATGAGCCAAAATGGGGACATGTAGTGTAGTTATGGTCTTAGCCTCAAAGGTACACTTTATCCCAAAATGGCGTAAGTGGTCAATTTTCTGAGCTGTTCTGTCTCAGCTTTCTTCAGCAGAAATAAAATAAATGGGTTTCTGCTTGTGTGGAACTGTAAAATTGACATAAGATGACCATAAACAAATTATATAGCATGTAAAAGTATATAAATAAATGCAATGTGAAGATGCACAATCAGCATTTGTGGATAGTTCTAGTGGTAACTTCCCTTTATGTAGTTTGGTACATGAAATAAGGAAATTGTCTATTTCTGTGTCCAGTTGGCCAGTAGAGCTTTTTTTTTTTTTTTTGGAGAGCTGTTGGAGAGAGTTTGTTTTACAGACAAGATAGAAATAGAATATAATCAATAAATGAATGGAATAAATTCAATACAAGACATTTAAAAAAGTAAATGAATTCACAGTCATAAAGATAGAATATGAAGCAATGTAAGTAATGTCATTTAAAAAAGAGAAAACATCTTGAGGATATTGATGTCTGATACAACTGTGTCTGCTGCTGCAACAACAATGAGCCTTTTCTCTACACAGAACCAAGTCACAACCATGTCACAATAAACTTGGTGGTTATTATTTTTCAAGCTATAAAAAAAGTACCTGAATTGTTTGAACCAAGTCTGAGGCTGAACCACTCATTGAAACTGAGTCACTTATAAAGGAACCAGTCCCACAAAGTCTTACTGCAGACGTTATTTGCTGAATTTCTGACTCACTCTGCTCTGCGTGCCAGGACCCCCACCTGAACCGATTCTTTCAGCAGTGCCAGAAGAGAGAGCTGGACCTCTCGCTACCTCCTACCTCCAACTTCCTCAACTGCCTGAAGGTCAGAGAAAAGGCACCCTATCCCCTCAATTAATTGTGACTGAGACACAAACCAAGACCTTGACTGCTAAACACTGATTTATGTCTCAGCACAGTACTGTATGTCAAAAATGGTTTTATGTTTCTTTCCATTCTTCTCATTCTCCACCTCCTCCTCCTCCTCGCCTCTTTTTCACCCTTCTCCAGGGTCTTCTCAGTATGGAGAAAATCCCAGTGATCATCCGATTTCTGCCGGTGCTCTTCAACCAGCTGTTCAAGGTTTTGACTCAGAATGACAACGATGAGGTCACTACTGCCACCACCAGGTAGGCAGGGGCGCTACAACATCCCCAACATCTGGATCCACATCAGGGTGGGGTGCTGAGTGGATGTGGGGAAGCACACGGTGTTTAAAGTTCCAGTTTAAAACACCATATCTCATTTCTATTGGTTGTTTATGACTTTCTATTTTTGGGTTTCACTGTTTGATTAATCCAGTGTCATAAAAAAATATGAGAGTTCTGCCAGACATTAAAGAGAAACAATGAAGAGAAAATAAGTCAGATGTTTTCCGTCATTGTTTAAGGATAAATGCTGCAATAAATAAAACTCTGTGGTGGTTGTTTTTGTCCTGTGTCTGCAGAGTGCTGGTCCACGTTGTTGCAAAGTGCCATGAAGAAAACCTGGATCACTACTTGCACTCTTACATCAAGGTATAATAACATACTATAGAAGGTGGTGTGTGTGGTGTACATGCAGTAAGATATAGATGGGTGTGTGTGTGTGTGTGTGTGTGTCTGTGTGTGTGTGTATGTGTGTGTGTGCGCGCTCAGGGAGATCATATTATAATTTTGAAGGCTGTTTTTTTCCATGAAAGAGCAGAGTCTCTGCACAGACTATTTGATTTCTGAATAAAAAAAAAAAACATAGAAAAAGGGGGCTTTATGTGTTTATATGTGTGTATGTTTGTGTGTGTGTGTGTGTGTGTGTTTGGGCCAGCAGGAGTGTGGCTAGGGCCGCGTGCCCAGAACACTGTGCAAACACATACAGAGAAGTAGGGAAGAAGAAGACGAAGGAGAGGAAGAAGACAGGGCGATTGAGTAGGAGTCAAACTAGGACATTCAGGCAGCTCAATCAGAAACACAAGGCATGTTTGTTTAGGGGGTAAAATCAGTCAGAGAATTAGAGACGAGAGCAGGAGAAACCACAAGACCTGTTTCATGTTGGCCACAGTGAAGGAAAACTGCAGCGCTTGAAGAGGTGGCTACAAAGACGAATGGTGGGAGGTGAGAGGAGGGGAGCGGCAGAGCTAATGGAACCAGGGTTGCCATAGTAACAGATTGGCATGATGCTCAGTAGTAGTGGTGCCCAATTTAAACTGCTGAGTCTGTGTGTGTGTGTGTGTGTGTGTGTGTGTGTGTGTGTGTGTTTAATGAGAAGGGGGGAAAGGAGAGGGGGTTGAATTCACTGTAGCATGAATTCAGTCGTGTGCATTGTGTAATTCGAATCAACCCCTATTCAAATTGTGGTTTAAGATGTTCTATTTTAAGCGTTTTGTTTATATATTATTATATTATTATGTTTATTTTGTACGTGTTTACATGCATCTACAGTATTTGTGCACGTGTGTTTTGGTTTGTATTAGAGCTGAAACAATTCATCGAGTAATAGATAGAAAAAGCAATCTGCAATAATCCATTCATTGTTTCCAACATTCCCAATTGTAAAGATTTGCTGCTTTCCTTGTTTTCTATCATTCTAAACTGAATATATTTGGGTTTGGGGCCTGTTGGCCTGGGGCTTAGGACTAGAGCTACAAATAACGATTATGTCCATTAACAATTAATCTGCTGAGTAATGTGTTGATAAATCAATCAATTACTTGTTTAATGAAACTTCCAAAAACAGTGAAAATAGTCACAATATTCTATAGCAGGTCATTAAACATCATTGTCATTAACCTGGACTGGAACTATCACTTTTTTTTTTTTCCTTGAAATGTGATTTTAAATTATTATAACACACCTGGTCTTTGGTGCAAGTAGTTATCTGTGTTTCTCTTCCCTCGTTCCCTGTTATCTCCCCATTATTACTTTTCAGTAAAGGCAAAAAATTCCTAAATGCATGCCGTCTTGTTATAGCTGCACTTTTAACAGACTCCTTTTTGCTTCTCTCTGTGTGTAGTATGTGTTCAAGTCGGAGCCCCACGGCTTCAGGACAGTTCACGAGGAGCTGGCTAAGGGGATGACCTTTGACCTGAAGAGCAATGAGCAGGCAGCAGTCAGGAACGTGCTAAAGGTTTGTCTCTCTCCTCGTGCCCACTCCGCAGTTTATTTCATTTACTCATCTCTAGGATAAGTAAATCAATCAGTGCAAAACCCTCAAACAAAATCTTGTGTCCATGCCCTGTTATCATTCTGGAGCTCATTAGATGAATAAATAATGGGATAAGATTGACCTTGCTTTCTCCTCTCCTCCTTTCAGTTCTCCTGGTTCTTCTTTGAGCTGATTGTCAAATCCATGGCCCAACATTTGGTCGACTCTGACAAGGAGAAGGTAAGGTGGTGTACTGTACTAACAGAGTCTCCCATTCCTGAAAACATTAATATCTTTAACCACTTATTATTCTCAGTTCAGTATAGTTCCTTTGCACCTGTATAATCTGACCTGGGACCTAGTGCATGATTATGTTGTGCTGACTCTGTGCTCCAACAGCTTCCAAGGCCCCAGCGTTTCCCCTCATCCTACCTGAGCCGTGTGGAGACCCTGGTGGAGACGGTGTCTGAGCACATTTTCTGGAAAAACAAAGATCTGCCAGAGGAGACACGCAGTGCCAACTTAGCTGTAGCAGCTTTTGTTAAGGTGGGCGCTAAATGTTTTGTCTAATGGATTTATTAAGAAACACAGGTTATAGATGCTGTGGGACCCAGTAACGCTTGAATACATGTGAGGGGGACATATTGTGCTGTTAAGCTTACTTTATGTTGATACAGTAAGCTTTTTTTTAAAATAAGATTTGTCTTCCTGCTTCTTTTCGGTCATGGTATCAGTAAATAGAGTTGCTTATAGTTCATTTCTTCTGGAGTCATGCATTTGCATGAGCAGAACAAATGGAAATCAAATGATCAATACAAACTGTACAAGCAGTCTGCAAATGAAAATTGTTTCCATTTACAATTGTTATTGCAAACATATTGATTCCTCCAGTCTTTGTTAAATGATCTCTCTCTCACTGTCTTATTAGCTGATGCTGGGTCTGATCTCCGGTTTCTGTCTGTCTCTTTGCAGCGCTGCTTTACTCTCATGGACAGAGGCTTCACATTCAAACTGATCAGCAACTACATAAACATGATCACTGCTACTGACAGCAAGGTAAAGTTTCATTGGATATATCAGTAATTGAAAATTCCTTCAGCACACTTTGACATTATTTAGGGTTTAATTAAGCGTTCAATTAGACGCATATACACAAGGAAATAATATTTATCTTGTTTTTGTGTCTGGTAGATCTTGTGTGAGCTGAAATTCGAGTTCTTGAGAGAGGTGTGTAACCACGAACACTACATCCCTCTCAGCCTGCCCTTACCCTCCGCTCGCATCACAGGTAAGAGCCCGGGTCATCACCTGTAGTTCAGTGCCACCTGTGTTAATGTGGTAACTATCATACATCAAGCAGCTGTCACTCTCATTCGTCTATTAACACTCTGTCTTTCTCTCTGTCTGTCTCTCTGTCATTTCCTCTAACTATTTGTCCATATCAGACCATGCATCCCCAGAGCCACAAAGCACTCATGGTAAATATGTTCACTCATTCCTTTGTAATGTTGTATGTGCTACAGTGTGTGTGTGTGTGTGTGTGTGTGTGTGTGCTACAGTGGTATGATGATAATGAAATTCATGGAATATTGGTTTGACACATTATTTGCTCACTGTAACCAGACTATTATTTAGAAATGGATTAATTAACTCCCTGATGGAAAGCAAATATTGGCACGAGCATTATTTAAATCACATGCAGCTCAGTTAATTTCCATTTAAAATGTGAGTCTTTTATGCTGTCTCTCCTCAGTGTCCGTGCCCGAGTACAACCTGACGGGAGAGTTCTGCAGGAAGCACTTCCTGACTGGCCTGTTGCTACGGGAACTGGGGCTGGCACTCCAGGACGAGCAAGACCTCAGACACCTAGCGCTGGCCACCCTGAAGACTCTGATGGCCAAACACTCTCTGGATGCACGCTATGCCACCAAGGTAGCCAGAGCACGTTTACATGGGAGAAAACTAAAAGGCATGAACAATGAGTCATAAGCTCACAGTAGGAATTCTTCCTACGTGACTCACACAAACACATACACATACACGCTGACATGTGATTGTTCATGGCAGCTGCGAGCGGCAGAGAAGATGTCTTAATGACTGCTGGGAAGTGTCCAGATCAGAGCGAGTCAGTAATCTGACATTAACATTAACAAATACTTAGTGCCAACCACAACACAACAGCAGGGCTGCGGTCACAACAGTCAAAACCAAATGCGTGCAGAGGCCAACTAAAAGGCAAATCTGGCAAAATCCTGTTTCATAAAATAAATACGGTCTTGTCTGGACATATTAGATATAGAATTGCATGATGATTTGTTGGTATTACAAAATAATGTCACTGGCTATAGATTATGCACAAATCTTAATCTAAATGTTTTGAATCCTTTCCAGGAGAAGCAGGCTAGAATTGCATCTCTCTACCTGCCTCTGTATGGCCTGATCCTGGACAACATGCCTCGATTCTTCCTCAGGGACCTTTTCCCCATCTACTTCACTTCTAGTGACCAAGTAAGGGTCAAGATGAACAATTAAATGATTGATGGACTCTTTATGTAATGAACTGACTGAGTGTATGCAGTCATCCATGTTACTGCAGTGTTTGAAGGTAAAACCCTTTCATTTTGGCTTTGATTATTTTCATTGTTTTGGCTCTCATTCCTATTAGTTATGACAACATATCACCTGCTGAATTGCATTTATTTCAGGTATGGTGATTCTACTCAAGACGACCTGGTATCACCGTACTTTAGGACAAGCAACACAACTTTGAAAGCTGTTATTTTAACAACAAAATAAATCCTCTTGCTCCTCAGTTAGACCACTTACTGTACATTAATTTCTCTCCTTCATTACTTCCTAAACTGGACAGATTTTTGTACCATTCTTTGCAGCACTGACTCCCATCTTTAATTTTAGTCCTTAGTTTGCTGTGACTGCTGGAATATCACCTAAACATTACAGTACGGTCTTACTGGATGCCTTACATGTCATCTTTCTGTCTCTGTCTGTCTTCTTCCATTTGGTGTTTACCACACTGTAAACAAAGCTGAGCAAGTTGAGCTGGAAGGACAGTAAAGCAATGGTCAATTTTAAAGGGACTGTGAATGTTTTTATGGAAAAACCGCTGGAGACTTTGTGCCATTATGGGTGCTGTTGTTAAGTTGCATCTGTGATCTTGGCTTCATAACCACTGGATAATAGCCTGAATTATGAAATGATGAGTAAATATGATATAAATACAATATAATAATAGGAAAAAAATCATTTTCCCTTCTCCACTGTCTGCTCCCTTACCAGGGCTCCCGAGATGACCTCAGCGTAGGAGGAGGAGTGGCTGGAGGGGTGATTCCTGTTACTCGCCATGGCAACTCTGTAGATGCCTCCTTTTCCAAAGAAGTGCTCAACTCCATCACAGGTAGACACAGTGTGATACGCTTGTGTATAGCTCTCTGTCTGCATTTCCAGTGTCTAGATAAAAATGTGTGCACGAGAACACTGAAGCTGACAACCCTCCCCCCTCCTCCACCAGCCTTCTCATCCTTGGCAGTTGCCACGGGTAACCAGGCCGACTCTCGGGGTTCTCTGATCAGTGTGGACTCCAACCCTAGCAACAGTGACAGGAACAGTGAGAAGATGGACGGATGTGAGAAGGTGAGAAAAGAGTAGAGTTAAGAAAGCACAACAGCCATCACCTACTGTGTCACGACCTGGCAACTTAAAGTGTTCTACATTTAATTAATTAATTCTACATTGTATATGGATTCCTGAAAGAGGACTATGCACATTGCCTGGAAAGCTAATACAATAATTATGTAAAGAATATATAATTTAAAGAATATATAATCTAAACTTATATGATATTATTTGTTTCCCTCCAAAATTCACATAGAAAATACTGAGGAAATGGCCTCAGCTACCATTGTGGAATGGTAGCTACAACCCTGTAAACTACACTACACTACACTACAACACTACACCTTTTGACTGTATTTCTGTCTGGATGTTTCTCTTCAGTTTGCACGGCCGCAGTCCCTCATTGGTTACGGTTCTCGTTGTGACAAACTGGACCAGGCAGAGACCCGCAGCCTCCTCATGTGCTTTTTGCACATCATGAAAACCATATCTGAGGGTAAGAAATGTTTACGGAGGATTCACACAGTCCAGCCGGAGCCTTTTCAAATGTTATTTACGGGTTATTATTATCTTTAGTATCGTACTACATTTGTGGGTTTCTTAAATAGTAGATCAGCAGAGGCCCAGAAGATTTGAACAATAGTTTTTTTCTTCTGTTGTTGAATCATTGTATTACAGCGAACCAAAGATAGCTGCATATTTTTGCAGGTTAAATCAATAAGTATTAGTAACCAGATCTGTTTCAGTCACTATATCTCAATATAAAAATGCTGACTTTACTAAAGTTTCCATTGGCACTTGGCTGGGAATCTGCTGTGATCTGCTGTGATGTGTGACATGATGTCTTTTGTTGCCTGCTGTTTCCAGATGTGCTGGTGTCGTACTGGCACCGGGCCATTCACCAGGAGATTTCAGACTTCTTTAACATCCTGGAGTAAGTGCTATCCTTTCTTCACTGCAGAGTGTTACCACAGTACCTTTTAGGCTGACTAGTGATACTGTGCACGGAGAGAAAAATGTTGAGACAGACAGGGATGGGGACAGGAGAACGAGAGGAGAAGAAAAAGGAAGAATGTAGCCAGAAGGAAACAGATGAAAGTAATGACGCAGCAAAAAAGGAGAGAAGAAAAACAGACCGTAATTCCAACGAGAGCTCCCTATCCACTAAACAGCGCAGTTAATTAACTGTCTGTTTCCTGTTTGTGTCAGCATCTAGACTGTACTGTTGATCGCATGCACTCCATTTATCCTGCGTTCTTAACTTATGAAACACACAAAAACAAGCAGATCTTCACTCTTCACCTAAGATATGTTTGCATTTCCCTTTTCCTCAGACTGTGTCTTCAGCACTTCAGGTTCCTCGGGAAACGCCACATAGCCAGGTGAGTCTGCGCTCCGCACTGCTGTCTCCGACAAAGAGAAGGACCAGATCTCATTCACATGCATTTTCTTTTGTAATGCAGCAGTTATGGAAACAGCTTATTAACTCAACATACATGCCACAGCCAAAGGTGGTAACACTGCCACCCACTGATACATAATTCATATAATCATACACACACATGAATGCATCCATTTGCAAATGCAGTCACGCAGACACACGTGCAAACACACACAAATACATGAATCAGCCACAGAAATACTAATATGTGTTCTGTATGCGTGTGCATGCTCAGGGATGAGCTTCAAGAGGGGGAGAGGGAAGAAAAGGAAGAGAGGGGGGGAGGTGAAACTCTGGATCTTGCTGTTGAGAGAAAAGCACTGCTGGATATTGTACTGTAGTAGTTGGCAAGCACATGATGGGGGTTGATATCATGTGTGTGTGTGTGTGTGTGTATGCTCTTACTGGAGCTGAGCCATTGGCACTGCTAGACTCCTCCATCTTCTGGTTCCTCCCAGCTAATTAAATTAGCCCTCTTTTTCCTTTCAGCAATAAGATGCTGAGATGTAAGCCAACAAAAGGCTGGAAGAACACACTGCTTTACTGTGTGTGGAGGCATTAACAGAATAAAGATAGCTGGAAGCCTAGCTTGCGTTCTCAGACATAGTTGAGCCTGTCTGGGGCTGCTAGCTACTTAACATTCGTCTATAATACCAGACCATGGGGGATTCACAGTCTTGCGCCTGTGTCTGTCTCAGTGTGTCTCTCTGTTAGCTCTTTAATGCCTGGCTGAGTTAGTGTGGGCACCCATTGAAGTTCAGGAGAGATTTATTACACTACCAGTGTGTAGCAGGCTAGGAAGACAGTCAGCCAGCCATCCTGATCAGACAACATTTCAGTCAATACAGCCCTGTAAAGCTCTTTGTAATATTAAATATTATAATATTAAAGCAACAATAAAAGTCGTAAACAGTCTTTCAGGTATTATATGTTGAGAGTTAAGCAATCAGAAACTACTGATCTGCATCTTTAGGAATGTGTGGATGTGATTTGATCAGATTATATTGACAGTAGCCTAGCAACATCAGCAAATAATCCCAAAACTGAAGATACAGAAGTTGCGAAATCCTGATTGGTGCATGAATGTAGAAGTCATTACTAATTTTTAACTGAACCCCACCAGCTTACAGAAATCTGTAATGTTAAATAACCAATATTGTTTCAAATTTCACAGAAATTGAATTGTGTTCTTGTATGTTACGTGCATGGGACGCTCTTAAGAAGCTGATTGAGAAAATAGGTGGTCAGGACCTTTTAAGCTGGCCAGTGCTGCTGCAGTGTGTGTGTTGGCGTAGGGAGCCTCACTTCCTTATGTTAAGTCAGACTTAAGCTGCAACGTAGACGCACTCACTCTCATGCACATTGCACACAACAGTACTTGACGCTAACAAATAACCATGATTGTAATGTTTTCCTCACTGTTTGAGTCTCCATCACAGTGCATGCCTCACACCCTCCCCCTCTGTGCATGCTGCTGCTGTTAATGGATTGTCAGTGTGACTGCACGTTATTGATGTTCTGCATTTTTGTAGTGACATTAATTGTAGGAATTTACGCTGGAACCGTATGCTATTTTTGTTTGCTCTTTACATCCTTTCTCACATTTTCCTCATTGATGTTGCATGTTGACCTTGTAGCCCTCTCTCTCCACGCCCTGCCCCATGACTGGCTGGATTCCACCTTCTGCCTGGCTTGGTTGAGTTTCCTTATTGGGCTCTGAGGCAGTTGTGTTGATTGGCTTACACCGTAGTTGTGTCCTCTTTCTTGTGGCTGGCCAAGGCACCATTTGCTTTGTGTAGATTGGCAGTGGTTTCCGTTCAAGCTTCATTTTAAGCATTTTAAGAACACGATATGCTGACCATCAGTTTGTTAAAATCCAGCTACTAAACTGATTTGTGCTACAGCTTAACTGTCTGTTTCCTCACATCTATACACCTTAACCTCCTTGCTGTCCACTCTTTTATTAACGCTGATCCCGAGCCTTTGCTCTCCACTAACACTCCAAGCGTTGATATGACATTTACAGAATATTATACTAATGGCAAACTAAACCCATTGACTCTGCTACGCCACTAACCTTTCCATCGGGCTGACCGCCTTCTCTGTATGAGATGATTCCCTCTGAGCCGCTCTCGTTACACCAAGGTCAAATTGGAGATCCTGTATGTATTTAGCATTTCATTTACATGAATACTTGACCTAGTTGCTATAAATATGTAACAAGGTCGCAAAAGTGCATAAATAGTGCTGTATTGTAAAGTGTTTGCACTTACACTGGATCATTACAAGTCGATTTTTATTAATCGCAGGCATGCTGAAGCTACTGTTAGTATGCCACACATATTTAATGTGGCTGACTAATGATGATAATAATGGACACTAAACAATGATGGTCTCAACTAAACTAACTAATGTTAGCTTTGATGTGATTGGCTCGTAAACAGGAAGCTAGCAGCGGCAGTAAAGCTGGCCCAGTCCACCCAGGCCAATGGCACCCTGAAGGGCTCTAACCACCCCTCCCAGTCCTCTCAACCCTCAAGCCTCTTCCCACAATGGTAATCACCCTCCACCAGGAAAACACCCCAGCCATGATGACAGAGTTAAACTGTTTAAAGATATCGAGTCTTTGGTTACTGAAATTGTTCTTAACGCTAACGATGTCTTGTGATTGGCTCAGAATATATTATTTTCTTTAATAGCATGAAACTCCTTACTATTTGAATATGCGTACAACCTCCTGTACAGTAATGTGAACACTTGGATTTAGATAAATACATTCTTGTCCTATATATATTCATCTTCGATGTGACCACTGTGCGTTTCCATGTTGTAGACTGTGACGGTGTTCTCAGCATGCCCCTCCTCATACCCTGCAGTGTTTTGTGTGATTTGCCAGTCTCTGTCTCTGTACTCCCATGTGTTAATAGACTCACGATAACAGCATGTCCTTGGGACATGGATGCCATTTTTATTTACCTGCCTACTAAAATGTGCAAGACCTCTCGACAAGGTTGGCCTATACATGGCGCTAGGTTTGATATTAGCTGCAGCGATCAAAAAAGACTTAAATCATACGTGTGAGGACTGTGATTGACACTAGCTGCTGATCCCTGCTGTTGCCTCCAGGATGGCATCATCTGGAGGGGAAGGTCACCGACATGCTCGCTCCCAAACCATGCCCATCATTAGGGGCAAGAATGCTCTCACCAACCCCAAACTGCTGCAGATGATGGAGACAGGTAACACACACGCACACATTTTGACCAGGATAATATAATGTTACTGAGATGCATTTGAGTTATTCATATCTGAATCTGTTTCCAGATGGGAATATTCAGGATGGAGACACCCTGAGTCCAACAGATATTGAGGCAAACTTGTCCACTGAGGTGTCGCTGACTGTGCTGGATGTACTAGAGCTCTTTGTTTACCATCACAAGGTCTGTGGTCTTGTCATAGTTTACAACCTGAAACTGCATTTCACATCACACATTTACTGGGTGTCATCTATTTTCTTAATCTATTTGAATGTATTTTTTGTGTTTTGTATACAGAATATATTTAGATTCATGATATATAGATATTCTCTGAATACTCTAGTCTGCTACATTAATATTATTATGTTAAATCTGAGCTCTGAGCTCAGTTTCTGGATTGAAGTTTCTGGACAATTATATGTAAGAGCAGAAACTCTACCCTAATCTTTTCACATTACTCTCTACTTCAAAGATCCAATAATAAACTTGAATTTTGGTTCTATGACTATAACAGAGTTTTCAGATTGCATCTCTGTTTCTGCTTCTTTATGAAAATAAAAAACAATTGTACTGCACAAAACAAATCTACAAAGGCTCTTGTTCAAATGAAATCTTCATAGATGTGTTTGCTCCAGAATGAACTACACACATTATAATGCCCAGCCAATTATACTCTACTGCCACCTGGTGGTGAGAAGAATCTCTATCTTTTAAAAACCATGTACTTTGAGGTCTTTGCATGAAACCTTTCTGTTGATGGTAAAATGTGTTTTCTGGTTTTATCTTCTTCCATACGTCCATACAGAAGCAGCTGTTGCTGGATGATGGACAAAATGCATTGATGAAGAAGGTGCTGGACACCTACTTGCTCTTCTTTCAGATCAACCAATCAACTGCCACTCTGCGGCACGTCTTCGCTGCACTCAGGCTCTTTGTACAAAAGGTCCAGCAAACACAGATAATATCTATGTGAAGATTCCTGCTGTTTTTATAACGTGTTGTTAACATCATCATCATCTCTCTCTGTAGTTCCCCAGTGCATTCTTCCAGGGTAAGGCGGACCTTTGTGGCTGTCTGTGTTATGAGATCCTCAAGTGCTGTAACCATCGCTCCACCACCACCCAGACAGAGGCAGCTGCCCTGCTGTATTTTTTCATGAGAAAAAACTTTGAGTTTACTAAGGGCAAGTGTATAGTCCGCTCGCATCTGCAGGTCAGTGAGACCACATGTAGCACAAATTTATCATGTCAGCATTGAATGATTTGTGAATAGTGATTTCATGACCTTACACTCATTCTTCCACCTCAGGTTATCAAAGCAGTGAGCCAGTTGATAGCAGATGCCGGCATTGGAGGCTCAAGATTTCAGCAGTCCTTGGCTATCATCAATAACTTTGCCAATGGAGATGCACCACTCAAGGTACAGTAGGATCTAGGGGTATATTACGGCTTTAATGTCAATAATTAGGATGTATAGTGGCATTTTATTCTACTTTTGTATTAAAATGATAAATAACATGCAACACGTTTTCTACAGAACACTCCATTCCCTGCTGAGGTGAAAGACCTGACCAAACGGATCAGGACGGTTCTGATGGCCACAGCCCAAATGAAGGAGCATGAGAAGGATCCAGAGATGCTGGTGGATCTTCAGTACAGTCTAGCCAACTCCTACGCCAGCACCCCCGAGCTTCGACGCACCTGGCTGGAGAGCATGGCTAAAGTTCATGTCCGCAACGGCGATCTCTCCGAGGTTAGAAATGTTTTACCTTTTAGAGTGTTCTCCCTTCAGAAACTTCACAAATGGCAGTTGGAACAAAGTATGAAATACATTTAACTGCAATGTGTCTGACTTTCCCTCAGGCTGCCATGTGCTACATCCACATCTCAGCCCTGATTGCTGAATCGTTGAAGAGGAGAGGTTAGTGTACACATGCTGCTGGTCTGGCTTTCCTTTTTGCAGCATGGTTTGTGCTCTGTATGCAGGGCCATGGTACTGCTGTTTGTGTGTGCATCTTCGCCGACTTGGTAATTTCTAACCAGAAAATCTGATCACAGCCATCTCTCGTCAGCAAGCAAACCACTTTCTTTCTGCTAACATGGTCATTGCAACTCTGTGAATTACGTCATATCATCATGGGGGTTGATGTGGATTTCTAAAAGTGAGCACACTTGGGCATTTAGTGTGTCTTTGTGTGGGGAGGATGAATTAGGAATAAAGATGGATTTCCATGCTGCCAAGTAGTAGCATAGATCTGCCTTTGCATCCAGACACCAGTCCCATTCATGACTTCTCGTAGAAACAGTGACTGATGTCACGTTTTGCTGTGCTGCATGTTCCTCCATCTGCAAATCTGATTGTTCCTATGCGTGCATGCTTCCTCATGTGGACTACAGTCTGTGTCTATCTTCTGCTGTTGGTGTCTGACTTCTTTTCGCATGCTGTTTGCACATTGAGCCTGTAGCTAGCATAGCGTGCCTGCAGCCCCGGCTGATGTGTGAGCCTTGTCCTTGAACATAAAAGGCAAAAGCAAGTGGACGTGAACTTTGTAAACCTCCTCCTCCTCCTCCGCTCCTACCAAACAGGCTACTGGAGAGCTGACAAGGCCAGGATGTCCAGTGTGTCCCCCGAAGAAAGCCCTGTCTTTAACTGTAGCTCCTTACTAACTACCTCCCGAGATCAAGACAGTGAGTGTGTGCGCCTGGGGCCCGCTGGGTGGTGAGGTTGGGAGTTCAGAACATGGGATGGAGAGACAAGGAGTTGTGGGAGGGAGTGGGTGTGCACCAACATGCTTAAACCGCTTGGAAAGAAGTGGAAGGTGTTGATATTGACAGGTGGACAGGTGGTTTAGCTGGAAGGTACACTGGGTTGTCAGCTGCCAGTTCAAATCTTAACCACTCCATTGCTGGATAAGGTTTTCCTCACTGTGATGCACCATATGTTTATGTCTGTTCCTGCCTTAATGATATGAGATTGTGCCAGGTTATCACTTTTTACTGCCACAGTTTAAGCTTCTCTGTTCACTCAAGTCTCACTGGATAAGATGTTCAGTGTCACTGGGGTTTGATATGAAGCACGTTCACGTTTTATGATTTTGATTTTGTTTGAGTGTGCAAAAATGTCATGTTTGACTCCAAAAACCATGATAAAATCTCTTGTATTTAAATACAAGAATGGATGTGTTGTATGCATTTTATTCAGCTGTGTGTTTGAAAGCTGAATATTGCAACCATAACGGGAAGGCTAAATCAACTGAATTACTTGCCCCGATGTAACTTTGACTTGTCTGAAACCCCAGCGTCGTTCTCTATGGGCTGGGCAGCGTTTATGTGCATCAGCCCTAATGTCAAAGAGGAGGGTGCCATGAAGGAAGACACCGGTACGCAAGACACGCCCTATACCGAGGTCAGTGTTTATGCCTTTATTCTGGAACAAAACTTTTTATTTTTTTCTAATAACCGGTGTTGCCAGTTTGAGAAGATGTGACATGCTAGTGGCACGGCAGGACCTGGGTCTCCGTTTTCTCTCTAATGTGCTTCCTGATCTTGTTGTACCGTGTAGGACACTCTGGTAGAGCAGCTGGAGCTGTGTGTGGACTATCTGTGGAAATCAGAGAGACACGAGCTCATCGCTGACATCAACAAACCTGTGATTGCTGTCTTTGAAAAGAGAAGGGATTTTAAGGTAACCGTTAACCCTCCCACTCTGTGTGTGTGTGTGTGTGTGCATGTTGAGCTGGTTTTAAGCCTACATATGTGCGTCTGTGTGTGCCCACAGAGGCTGTCAGAGCTCTACTATGACATCCATCGCTCGTATCTCAAGGTGACCGAGGTCGTGAACTCAGAGAAGCGGCTCTTTGGGCGCTATTACCGTGTAGCTTTCTACGGACAGGTGAGTGACGGTTCATTACTGCAGACAGTGCACGCTTACATGGGCACGTCTATACACAAACACACAAGTATGGTTTTGTTACTGCCCTGTATGTGTTGCACTTTACTGTACCAATAGATGCACTAGAGGTGCTACTAGTCAAATGCTGTATGCTTCTTATAAGCCCTTGGAAACTAAGACTTGGCCAGCGCATGTCCTATTCCACAACCAACAATGTTTTTACTTCGGGACTCAATGGAAACACCTTTTTTCATAAATGATATTTGCATTAAATAGTTTTTAATTGGCCGTTACGTTTTTTCATTGTAATTTTTTAATGCTTTTTATTTACATTGCCAGACGACCCAAGGTGTATCTCAGCGAAAATAGGGCTTTTTTTTTTGTATTTTCTTCAAAATAATTCTTTAGAAATGGTAAACGCACATTTGATTTAACTGGTGAATTGTGCCCTGGTTTATCTTTGAATGGAATTGGTCTTGATTGTTAAAAATATGGTTCGTTGATCCAGTGTCCTATTTGTTAATGAGGGGACTATTTTTGTACGTAGAGATTTCAGAAGTATAGGAAGAGTTTTAAAAAAACGATATTTAGAATATGAAATCTTCTTACTATTTGGAAAAAAGGAGAAAACTTCTTCTCAGTGAGGCATGGAGATGGAAAGACAAGGAGATCAGATTTTTTTTTTTTTTTACTGAGTCAGTGTCCTTAATTTCTGTCTGCTCTTTTCTTCCTTTTTTTTATTATATTTCTATATCAAGATTGCGGTAAGTTTTGTATGTCTTTGATTTTCCTTTCTCCTCAGTGCTAACCACTTTTACCTCTCTCCTCCTTCTACCACTATTAACATCTGCTGCTCTTACCCTCTGAGGGGTTTGTGTCAAGCTTGCTGTGGTCCATTTTACTTCCCATAATCTCCAGTGATGAAGTTGTTTCCTCCCTAAACATTAAAAAGAGCTGGTGTGAAACAGTCCTGGTGGACAGGAAGATGCTATTTAATAAACCTCATTCATCTTTATCATTTGACTCTAAAATGACCTCTGAACTCTCCCATCCAGAACTTAAAGGCTAACACTGACACCCTGTGAGGGCTGAGTTATTCTAACACGTGCTATGGCCTAAGTGCACAACCAGAGACTCAAGAGTCCACTAGGAGGCAACATAAACCCAGACTGACAGTTAAACTGAGTGTTGTGACGACAAAAGCAGCACCATCTAAATGTTGCAACTGCTTTACATACACGCAAACGCCCCTAGATGTAACAGGCTTTTCTAACTGCCGTATGCATGTGTGTGTGTTCTGGCAGGGTTTCTTTGAAGAGGAGGAGAGCAAAGAGTTTATCTACAAAGAGCCGAAGCTAACAGGGCTGTCAGAAATCTCCCAGAGATTACTCAAACTCTACTCAGACAAGTTTGGAGCTGATAATGTCAAGATGATCCAGGACTCCAATAAGGTAATCGGCAGAGCTTGGCCTGTTTATAAGTTATTCATGAAGACCTTAAAACTGAAGTTTTAGTTATTATTGCGGCCAGTTATTGGTGAATGACAGACTCACAAAAATATTCTTTAATGCATGCTTAACGTTCTTTTGAAAAACAGGTAAATCCTAAAGACCTGGACCCCAAGTTTGCCTACATTCAGGTGACGTACGTGGTGCCCTATTTTGACGAGAAAGAGCAGCAGGACAAACGGACAGATTTTGAGAGGCATCACAACATCAACCGCTTTGTGTTTGAGACACCGTTCACTCTGTCGGGGAAGAAACACGGAGACGTGGAGGAGCAATGCAAGAGACGCACCATATTAACCAGTAAGCATTGGTTTACATATGTCCATACAATTTCTCCCTTTACAACAGACTGGCGGGGAACTGTAACATAGAGTTGGTCTGACCAGTGGGTTGTTATTTCTCTTTCTTCAGCGAGTTCCAGCTTCCCCTATCTAAAGAAGCGTATCCAGGTGGTGGAGCAGCAGAGCACAGAAATGAACCCGATTGAGGTAGCCATCGATGAGATGTCACGTAAAGTCTCTGAGCTCAACCAGCTCTGCAACATGGAGGAGGTGGACATGATCCGGCTGCAGCTGAAGCTACAGGGTAGCGTCAGCGTCAAGGTATGGATCCTTTACAATAAGACACTAATGTAAAACTCGAGGTTTGCTCTGTCTCACCCGATCTTCTCCTTGCAGGTGAATGCAGGGCCTATGGCTTATGCCAGGGCGTTTTTAGAAGAGAAGAATGCCAAGAAATACCCAGACAACCAGGTCAAATTGCTCAAGGAGATCTTCAGGTAGGATTAAACGCTCAGTTTAGTGATTTCTGTTCCGAGCATTACACAGTAGCTATATACATTTTATTGTTTTGTACATATTTAAAGCTGTTTATGTCTGGTCCACTGTAATCATGCAATCATGTAATGCAGTTCAATGCAGCTTATTTTTGACTTACCACAGAATATAGATGCAAATTCAAATTTAAAAAAAAAAAGAAACCATGAATTCAAAATGAGATAAATCAATGAGATAAATCCACATCAAAAATGTAGGAAATTATAGTAAAGGATATGGCACACAAATTATTCCATTATTCCAAACTTTAAAGCCTAATATTTTTTGACAGTGTTGCTATAAGAAATGTGCAGTCATTAATAACATTACAACTTTGTTTGCCCCCTACAGGCAGTTTGCAGAAGCCTGTGGTCAAGCTTTGGATGTCAATGAGCGTCTGATCAAGGAGGACCAGCTTGAGTACCAGGAGGAGATGAGAGCTCACTACCGCGACATGCTGACCGAGCTGTCTGGCATCATGAATGAACAGGTCTCACTATGCAACGACCAATGAGTGTTCAGACTGTTGTTACCACTCTGTTGCCTTTTACTGCTTTTTTTTTTTCTTTCTTTCTTTTTCAGTTGCATGGCATTATGAGCATCATCTTTTCCTGTGCATTATTTTACGGGGCATTTTGCATTCTCATGGGTATCAGCTTCTGTTTTTTACCTCATCGTTTTCTCTACTTCTTTTTGAACTTTTCCTCTCATTACAGCTGCAAAAAAGTGCCAGTACCTCCTCTCTCTCTAACAGCTCTCTGTCCGCTTTTTCTAAGACTGGTATGTCACGCCATCAGATTCCTTCATGAAAGACATCTTGTCACCCGCTACTTGCTTTACACTTTGCCTTTCCCCCACGTCCCAATCTATCCAAGAGCCAAACTGCTAGTCTTGATACTTAACTCCCTTTGAATTTTCTTGTTCCAATGCAAGTTTTTTTTTTTTATTCTCACTCTTGTCCAGATTCCTCACACAAGACAACCAGGAACGGAACGGCACAGCGCCTACTGAATGGCCACTAGACTCACAAGAAATTCTTTGTGCCAGAGGGGACTTTTTTTTTTTTCCCCTAAATGGATTTCGGACGCCAGTTTGAGCTTCAAAGTGGCTCATTTGCTCATTTCTGACTGTTGTTGTTTCCTGCTGCGGGGAGCAGTGGGTTAGTGGAACTGTGACTGATGGCGAGTGTAGAGAAAACAAAGGAAGAAATGTGTAGACTGTGGTCGTGATAGTCTGTAGTCCTGTCGTTGAACGTTGACTATCTACAGTAGAGGCCAGGCTGCTGGACTGTTAGCTACTGTTTGTTTTTGGTTTTAGAGACTTGATCCATGTGTCGTATGGATTCCCCTGCCCTGCCAACTGATTCATCAGCTTACACACTGACAGACACACTCACAAACAAATGCATACAGTGCATATATGCTCACATACACACAATATGCGCCTTCTCTCCACAACCCGGTCCCTTTAGAGAACAGTGACCTTACTGAGCTTGAGGTGCGTTCAGCTATACATGTAATATACAGCTTTCTGGTGCATTTTGATGACAGTTTATAACTTTTTTCCGTGGAATATCATTGTACTTCAGACTTCTTGTAAGATGACTTGTGTGAAAAAAAAAAAAAGAATTGGATTACAGGTCTAATCAAGTATCTGAGGAGCTGAACGCACCTCTAGTTCCTGTCTGAATGTAGAGCAGCACCACATTGCTACTTTGTATCCTTGCTAACATTCTGGAAATATCAGCTTGCCGATTTTCAAATGGAAACAAAAAAATTATGTTTTGTAACATTTTTATGATTGAAATTGCATTGTTACTGTTATTATTTCCTGTTCTGTTTTGAATTGTAAATAAGAAATATTAATATTTAAAATGTTTGAAATGTTTCTTTTTATAAAATATACAATATATAAATATTTGTTTAGCTGAATTAAAAAAAAGAACAAAAACTAAAGTTTTATGTATAACATTTAAATAAAATTTTGTTAATGTCCAAAATTCATGATTATACTTAAGTCATTTTCCGCAGCATCTCAGTGTTGCTACAAATAGATGCCCTTTATTCTTTCATAGGACATTGCACCTTATTTTCAGATCACACTTCCTCTCACTATAATTCATATCACTCAGTATGTTAATGGCCTTAGCCCAGGTTTCCAATCATGCTCAATTAGGTGAAATAGCTTTATGAAATGAAATTGTGCCTTGGCTGCAGCTGTGCACAGCAGCCTATCATATCCTGTCTATTGACTGAGCCTGAGACCAGGCAGCAGCTAATTACAGGTAATTGTGAGGTCCTTCATCGACACAATAGATGGAAATGTGTGAAACAGGAATGTGTAATCATCAAATTCGGTTTGAAACAAATTAGAAGAAACTCACTTTTCACCTGCACAGTGCAGAAAATAATAGACAACAGCTGCATAACTCTTTAAATCCATCAGGTCCTAATAAAACTATATCGTTTTCCAGTTTAAAGTAGTATATACATACAAAGTATAGTCTTTAAGGTCAACCTGTCATCTCCCTCAACATCACCATGCCTGTGCTGTTATTTCTTATATTTGCTACCTTGAAATCTAAAATGAATTCCATTGTTAGAGAAGTGTCCTGCACACACATTGTAGAGTTAGTTAATCATGTGTCTTTGCATATCAAATGTACTATAGAAACACAGTAGTGAGAGTTTCAACCTATTTCAACTGGCAGGATAACTGTGCAGCAATAATAATCCCAACCTTAACTCCAGTCCTTTGTTTTGGATCATTGATTTCTTTTCAAAGTCAGAGGGGTCAGAACAAATTCAGCAGCCAAATGAATCTGACTCTGAGCTGCGTGTTGAGATCTGATGGTGCCTTGAGGCTCTCTTCATCATTGCTCTGTGTGCCTCTCTGTTGTTTGGTCTCTCTGTTTCCACTATGTTTACCCTGGAGCTCTGTTTTCCTTTGTGCTGTGCATCTTGTGCACATTTCTCTGTAACCACCGCTGACGCCTCAACCAGACTATTTAGTGCAGGCAGCTAAGACGGCATCTGAAAAACAGAAATTAGTGAAGAGAACTATATTAATTGATAACAGTGTTTGAATGATCTACGCTTCCTTTATTTCACTTACTTCACTGATTTGCTGAATGTCACTTATTTTCCATCTGGTAGACTTTGTTCTAAGCTTTAACACCAAACTAAAGCTTAGTTCAAATATTTTCTTGGCAAACTAACATACTTTGACACTCCCTTATATACTGTATTGTGTGTGTGACTACCAGCCCACTAGTGTTTCAACATGATCAGCATCATCCTTTATCAAACAGGCATATTGGATCCAAAAGGAAGCTCAAAAAGCGTGCATATCTGACCAGAGTGACAAATAAAGTAATGCAGACAGAAACTTTCAGATGGAATGTATAAAACTTGTGTTTTAGGTGTCACTGAAAGTGAAATGACATGAACGCTTAGCATGCACTCCGACAGAACCGTTTTCCATGGGATCTGGTGTCAGTTTTTTCCAATAGTTGGGTATAATTACTGACCATGCAGAGAGAGAGCAGCAGAGTGGTTGTTTATTTATTTATGCTAAGCTTGGGGTTGGGGCGCCGCTCATAAAAACAGGTTAAGTGGCTCTGAACATACAGCTGGTGGTAAAAGACAGCATGCAGTCCTGCGTCTCTCTCAGTTGTCCGTCTCTGTCGCTGCCTGACAAGACAGCTGACACATTTACACCTCCGTCTCGTCACTCTCCCTCCGTGGTCGCACACCTGAGGTGCAGCAGATTGAGTTTCATTGACCTCCTACCCCTTCTTCACAAACTCCCTTCCTTTCAGCCAATCGGGGGTTTCTCTCCTCCTCCTTCAGTCTCCTCTTCCTCGCCTCCCTCCCTCCCTGTAGCCTATTTTGTGAACCAGAAAGAGGAGGCTGATTGGGTTTCTCTCCTCTACAGACTGGCTTATGTGCGCCTGTCTCCCTCCCAGTGGCCTAGACTCTGGCGGGGTCAGGTTGCTGTGAGCCAGCACCACTCAGTCCAGGTCACAGACAACAAACTGTCTCAAACCTACATGGTAGCCAAGAGCTCCTCCTGACAACATTTCACACTTTATATTATTTTGAAGACTTTGGGCGGTGTTACACTTCTTTTCATGTTGGAGTCAGGCCAGCTAAGCCACAGGTGCACTCACAGACTGTCTGGTCTATTCATAATGGGTTACAACCTGTGGCCACATGAGCTCCATTGCAGCACCTGACCACACAATCCCCGCTGTGGAAGCCCCATCGAGTGTAATTATCTGTAATTTTCTCCTTTGTGCACAGCCTGTCTGTATTTGATGTCTGCAGCAGTGATTTCTTTTCTTATCGTTTATCAAACGCCTGTTTTGTTTTCATGTGTTTTTTCAAGACTGCCTGTCATCATTGTGTTAACCCCCTGACCTCTGCCTTTACAAAACAACATGCATATTCAAGAGACCAGATATTTAGCAGGCTTAAATTAGAAGCCAATCAACCCACGTCTCTGTTTATCTCTGTCTTCTGAGTGAAACCTCACTATGCATGGGCTCCCAGTTGTATATATGTACATTTAAAAGAATCCAGTCTTTCACTTACTTGTGCAATTCATCAACCTGACTCAGTCAGTCATGTATTCTCCTCTGCATCACAATAAGAACAGAGAAAATACTGAAAGGTGGCCTTTTCTCAGTTTCCTTCCTAGATTTATCTTTGCTGACAGATGTAATTAATATTTTAGAGGGAGGATATTGTAATCCCAACAGAGACATGGGCATTACAAGAGGAAGAGTGATGTGCCAAAAAAAAATCTGTTCATCCGCATGTTCTCTCGAGATAAAACATGAAGTTTTACCACGTTTTAGGACACAAAATGTTGCCTAAAACTGAAGCTATTTTAGTGATCCTGCAGGTTTAGCAGGTCTCCCGCCATTCAAGCTCTTGTGCAGTGCACATTTCATTTCCGACCCCTGCTTAGTTTTCCTGAAACTGGACGCCGTGGCTGATTAATAAAACATCCATTGTGTGCTGCTGGCTGATCACCGGAGCCCTTTCAGCTGTATAAGTGGTGAAAGGCGACATAATCTCCTCAGAACAAGATCTGAACTGAGATTGAGGAGCATACAACAGAGAAAGGCGCCCAGCGGGAGGACCACAAAAGCCCCAGGAGCAGCATGTTAAAGCCCCAGCAGCGCGGTGAGCTCCTCCTGCAGGACGCGCCGCCGGTTTTTGGCAAGCCGTGGTACTGGCAGCGCAGCAGCAGCACCATGGAGAGCACCCGCAGCCTGGCGCAGGTCATCATGGAGATGCGTGACGAAATCAAGAAGCTGGAGGCGGAGAACCGGGAGCTGCGGGGAGGCGGCGGTCAGCAGTCGTTTGGGGCCGTAACGGGGGACGGAAGCCCGGCGTCTGCAGCAGCAGCGGAGATGGAGGAAAACCCCTATGGGAACCTCAGGAGAAATGCCTCTGCGCCACTCCTGGAGGGGCAATACAAAGGTAAGAGAGAAGGCCTGATCTGGCACAGGTGGTTGCTTTGAAACTATTTTTCCCGTTTTTTTTTTTTTGTGTTGCCATTTAATTATCAATACATCCCCATAGCACATGACAGTGAACTGTTAAATAATGCCTGTTGTGACATGACTGGAATAATGTAGGCTACAATTACTCTTTGACCCAAATCATACCACCCCCACCCCTTAGTGGATTTTGTTTATTTCCCAAAACTTTTATTAAGTTTGAGGACCCATAAGAGACTGATAGAAACAAAGAATGTTCATCCTATGATCCTGATTTTAGTTTATTTAGTTTACTCCCATAATGCAACTCAGTATGTTCTTTACTGAAACTTTTTTTTTTTTACAGAAATGTGCTTTCTCTTCACAGAAAGGGCAACACAATGTGAAAAAGGACGATATAACTATGTATTAATTCTAAGACATAGAAAATATCACATGAAATTTAAGCTAGATATTAGATGATGTCCTCAGTGTTTTCTTTCCACATCTATCTCCGCACTGTGGAAATGAATCCATGCCAGCGCACCATGTTGGTGTTATTTCACAGAGAACACCGTCATGACGGTCCGAAGGTACTCCATAAGCTCCAACCTGTCCGGGGTGACCATGAGGCAGGGAAGGACTGATGTAGCAAAGACGAGTGAATCTGGATGGGGAAGACTACAAGAAGAAATCCAGCATGGGAAGGACATCTTTGGTAACTCAGCCAGAGGTGAAGTGGGGAAAGTTACCAACAGGCACTCCCTGCAGGAATATGTACACAAAAACAGGTACAGACAGACATGTCGTGCACTTTTAATCCCAGAAATGCAGCTGTGAAAAGCAGCATCTTTGAGTAAAGTTCAATTTAAGTTTGGCACAGCAGTGTTTTCCCTTTTAATGGCTAGTTTTATTTTAATGTATTTGAAGCTGCTTTTTCTCTCTCCAGGCGTGACTTTATTCATCTTTTCCCAACTTGCAACTTTATACCCCTATAACTGTTGTGATTTCTTTAACGTTTCAGGGCCAAAGTAAAAACTGTCACATTCCTTCTACCTGTGGATGACATTTACACGAACCGGCCAGTACTGACTAAGCACCAGGAGGAGCCTAAAATCACCGAGCTGGCTTCCATAACCGAGACAGATTCTTGAGAGCAGAAGCAGAACTTTTCAAGTCTTTGGATGTGGCCACGAGGCAACATGAACACACATGAACTGAGCCTCCGTGGCCTCAAACCAAGTTAGACCCTTCATTTAGGTCAGTGTAGATTGGGCTCTTACTGAGCGAGCCAGCAGACCGATTTTATCACACCTGACCACACAAACAGAAGACTCTGGTTACAGGTGTGGTTTTCATCCGGCCACAGCAATCCAGGCCCGGTCAAAAGTGATGAGACACGGGGCCCTCTGCAATGAGGATCAGATTTCTGGACTCCTTTCCCAACCTGGGGTGTCGTTTTTGGAGTGAGACACACACCCGCAGGTGACAGCTCTTTTACAGACAGTTGTGGTCACTGAGTCAGGCCTCGTGAGCAACATCACGCTCATTACTTATTCATCTTTGTTTCTTTTCACAATGTAAACCTAAATGGGTAGTCATGGTGCCACGTGTGCGTTTCAACATGTGACCCATTTCTTGACTTTGTTCCTGAAGAGTGTATTTTTTTTTTTTTTTATTTTAAGTCCAAGTCGCACATCGTCTCTGCTCTCATGTATGGAGGGCTCCATGTAAATATAGCAGTGTTTAGATTACTATTATGAAAAATTAAAGTAAGGCACCTTTAACAGTCATGTAAGCTATTACCTGTGATACGTGCAGTGTTATAAATTGTTTTGACAACTTTTGAAGAGGCTCATTTATTATCCATACTGTTTAAAATTCAGAATTATCACATGTAAGTATTAATAAGACTGAATATAGAGCTGCATTTTGATGTACAAATGAAGATGTATTGTCTTGGCAGTAGCAAGACAACGGCGGAAATGTTCATTTTTACTCTTCTGCTTTACATAAAAATAACCACAAAGCAGGTGAACTTCAAAAGACTAGTTTTTACTCCGATAGCGGTGTAGTGGGATATATTGCAGATTTTGCTGGTGTGAATGCGCCGACTTAACAAGTGTGAGTGTTGATTCTTCGCCTTTTGCATGAAAACGAATAACTGAATATTTTTGCCTTCTGTGCTCTTAAGATTTATATATTTTGCTAAGCTTTATGAGTCAGCCACTGATGGGGCAAATGCATTTATTGTTTAGTATGTCACACGGATACACGAGCAACAAGCAGAGCATATACTGTCAGCTTGAACTTTCTACCTGATCTGCTACATCCAGAGTCGCACACATTTTACCACAGGGAACAGTGACAGTGCAGAGAATCTAGCTAGCTGATGCTATACACAGAATGATACCATCTTTTGTCGATGGCTAGCAATGGCACGTATTAAATGCACTTTGTCTGATAAATCATTTATAGTAAATCAGCCATTCAGCTTGTAATTATCAGCTCACAGGACCAAACACAACCTGCTCCGGGTGTGTTTGCTTTGATTGTTGGTTTTCACAGCACCAGTATTCAGCAGCTGTTCCTCTGTTGTGCCCACATGGCTGTCGCTGTCTAAGCCGTCTGTTTTTTTTTTCCTGACTTTGACTTCAGTTCGGGCAAATTCATCCCGATGTCTTAACTGGTCCAGAGCTCCACTCTCTGACTGATCCTCACTGTGCAGGCTTCCGTAGCTCTCTGAGTCCCGGGGATTGATGACTGAGCAGGTCTGGGGTTCACAGCTCAGGCTGTCTTCATATTTCATAGGGATCAAGCAAAGGTTATCCCTGCGCTGCCTCTGGAAAGCTACAGCAGAGGAAAAAAGTGAGTGAGAGAGGGGAAGAGCCTGATGTATAGCTGATAAAATCTGCAGGACATAAAAAAAGGAGAGGACATTACTATGTGTACTATGTGTAGAATGAGAAGAATTTGTCAGACAGCAAACAGACCTGGCCTGCGGAGGCCTGGCTGGTAGCTCATCTGGCTGTCCTGCTGTCCAGCCCCAGTCTCCAGGTCTGAGAGACCCATAATCTGCTGCTCGCTGACTGCTGTGTTCCTTTTAAGAAAGTAAGTTGTCATTCTGCCCTTCCCCTTTACCTCGATCTCACCTCGCTTCTGGATAACAAAGACTTTATGGTCCAAAGCCCTGAGAGATGAGGAAAGACGATGTATGAGACATCACAGGATTCGTGGCACACATCGAAGTGCGTATTGATGCATGTGTTGTTGTACAGGAATATGCGCGTCCTTACTGGTAGACAGTTGGGCTCAAGTGGATCTTGTCGGGGAGGCCGTGACTCTCCATGCGAGACGCAGTGTTGACTGTGTCTCCAAACAGACAGTAGCGAGGCATCTTCTCCCCGACTACACCTGCCAGTACAGGACCGCTGTGGAGACCCACACGGATCTATAGAAATACAACAAACTACTTAACAGATGCTGATTGCAGACAGAAGACAACAGATCATATTTAATGCATAAAAGCAAAGGATAACTTTGGTTTAATCGTTGATAGAGCGATGGAAGTTTACTTTTACTTAAGTAAAAGTACAGTACCTAGTTACTTTCCACCATTGTGTATTTGAGAAATGCTGCACAAACATTCTTGCACCTGAATGGGTCCTCCTGTCACAGGGTTAATAACCTCCCTGGCAGCCAAGATCATACCCAGGGCAAAGTTGGCCACCCTCTCAGCGTGGCTGGAGACAGGTATGGGCACGCCACCTACCACCATATAAGCATCCCCTATGGTCTCAACCTGGGAAACACCAAATAAATACACGGACACTTTCAAATTCAGTCAGATCAAATGATCCAGAAGTCAAACTTGACTTAAAATCCACTTAATTTCATCTCTCCATGCTGAGATAAAAACAAACATAGAAATGACTGTTCCTTTGATATTTGAGTCAAAAAGTTAAACCTGCTGTATGTACCTTGTAAACATTGTGCACAGTTGTGAGTCGGTCGAATCGGAGGTACATGGAGTTAAGCATAAGGACAATTTGGATGGGTTCACACAGGGAACAGATATTAGTGAAGGTCACCACGTCGCTGAACAGTATGGTGCACTCTTTGAATTCCCCTATAAGATATGAAAACACGTACATAAAGATAAAGAGCAGTCATGTTAGCCACAGTCATACGCAAAAACATTCTGATTGTTCAATATTTATGGCATCTGCATTCCATTAACCTGCTTCTACTGTTTTGCCCTCTTTGAGCTGGTTGGCTACATGCTTGGGTAGCATGGCGTACAGCAAGTTCTCCGTCTTCCTTCTCTCCTCCTCCAGGTGCTGAGACAGGAGGCGGAGCTCCTCTTTCTTCCTCTCCAGCTGGTTGGACAGCTCGATTTCAGCCAGTCGCTGCTGATTGAGCAGGATGAGGTCGCGTGTGACGTCATGAGGCGCAATGTCAGAAATGTGCATGTCCCTCTCCTCCAGCTCCTGAAGACTTCTCAGCAGAGGAGAAGCTTGATAGAGCATAAGGTCCAGAGAGGGCATCCAGATCATCTGACCTAGGTGGAGCAAACATTAATACTTCCTCCATCTACTTAGGGTAAACATTGTGTACAGTTTGGGATTCTTTTTTTGACCTCTACCTCTGAGCTGCAGCATGGGTCTGTCCTTCCACGCTTCAGGCATCATATCCCTGCGTGTCTGCAGGACGAAGTGGCTGTTGATGAACTTCCTGATGCTGGAGATGGTGAAGGTGACTTCAGGATGCACAATGCTGAAGTAAAGATCCAGTTGGATGCTCATAGTTTGGAGCCCAGGGACGATCCTCTGAAGGTTCACCCCAGCCTGGTGCACCACCAGCTGCCTCACACACCACCCGGATTATTCCCGTTAATTTGATATGATCCAGTTACTCTTTAATGACAGACTTGAAATGTGAGAATTCACAAAGTGCTTCAAATAAATTGAATTTGCAGCTTGAACATTGCAATCTATACCTGCTCGTCGAAAACTATATGGAAAGGGAAAGCATGACAGAAAGTCTTCAGATCGATGTTAAGGGTTGTAGGGTACACTGGCTGAAAACCCCTCAACAGTTTACCTGCAAGGTAAAACAAAGGGTGTAAGAGTTTGTAACTTTGCTAATGAAGACACACATGCATGGATACCTGCAGGTATGTAACTCCTTTTGGCGGTCTTGGACACAAGTCATTACATTTTCAGTTTCTGATGATATCTCTGGCCACTAGCTCAACCTGTTGCACCAACGTCTGTATGCATGTATGGGTGTATGAACTGTACCTTTCCCGAGATGAACCAGCCCTCTGATTGTCTCCCAGTGACTCCTGTGCAAAGACAAACTGATGCTGGATCTGTTTTGATGAAGGGGCTAAGGTTAAAAACAGGACAGAGTTAGAATTTCACTATGATGCCATGTTTCTGGCTTCTACATAGTTTATATGCTTTACATATAAGTAATCTAACCTCTTTAACCCAGACCATGGCACTACGTTGGTTGACCAAAGGCTGGAGGGACTGGGTTCTTGGAAAAGGCCCACTTTTACTGCTGACCACACCTGACCGAGCAGCAGCAGCAGCTGGCCACTGTGTAACAAGGAAAACTACATGTTCCTTCTTCCCAGTTCTCTCCAGCTCCTCTAGCTGGCTGACGATCTCCATTGTCACCTCACTGTGGAAAAAGTCTTTAGCAACAGCTCCAATAATACCTGTAAAAGAGGGTGATGTCAGGTCTGCAAGCTTAAATGCCATTGCTGCATGTCCGAAGTTTAATTGATCAGAATACCAAAACTACGAGAATGATACAACAGAACATAGATAAATGTGGCGGGAATGTGAGAGGAAGTCTTTTTAATTACCAGGAACAATGTGGCAGAGCCCTCTGCGGTCTGAATAATAGTGGAGGAGCATGGTACCATCAGGGTTTCGCTCCACACGAAATGATGGTGCATTCATTTCCTGCAAGATTCAAACACTGAATTATAAATCACAGACAAACAAGATAAAAAAAAAAAAAGACAACATGAATAGGCATCGAAGCAGGCACCTTGTAGGAGAGGGCGAGGTAGCTATGAAGTGCATCCAGATTCTCAGTGAATTCAAATAAATCTCCTCCTAGAGTCCGAAGCATGTGGTCGTAGCCTGAGCGTTTGCAAAACTCAAAGAAATATTCTCCGAACTGTCTCAGGACAACCTCTGGCTTGACTCCTGCCACAAAAAACAAAACAAAAGAAAAATATTACATGACAAGCAAAATTAATTAATTTATTTTTAATTTAAAACTGAGCAGTATTTCAGTATTTTGAATATTGAAACCAGAGGTCTCGTGCTATTTATGTACCAGAGCGCACCTATGACACTTGGGTGTCTCACCAATTCAATAAAATAATAATAAAAAATAAATACGTCCATATTTGTTTTAGTAAGACTGAGGCTTAATTGAAATGGATATTAAAATGTAAAGTCACAGAAATGATTAACAGATTCAACACAAAGGAAGTCATCAAGCCATCAAAACCTGACTGTCAGCTTGAAAGGCACTATTTCTCATATACAATAACAGAAACAAGAGCATGTCCCAGACCTATGTCAGAGTGCCAACACCTCCACAGCATATGGCATCTAATGAGCTGAAACAGACTGAGACAAACCTCTTTGACATCTGTAGGGCTGCAGCTCTATCTACTATTTCTTATTCCACGGTTCTCTGAGTATACAGCTTATACAGGTTTCTGAATGAAAGAAGCTCCGTGGTCACTTCGCTGACACACACACTGAGAGAGAAACACAAGGAGGCTAGAGGCACAGGTATGACCGTGGCAACGGGTTTCACATATTTCAGCAATAAAGCAGGAAAAATTAACAGATTAAAACTGCTGCCGAAGCTTCATCTGAACAAGCCATGGTGTAGTGGTCTGACAATAGTGGTGCAGAGGCGAAAGCATTGACCACAACCTGTTGAGTTTTTTCTGGCCTTATTGCTGAAACATATATTACCTTCCACAGACATACACTCTTGGGCCTTGGAAAATGAAGCGATGAATTTGTATTAAGAGCAGCGCACACTGAGACGATTGCCACAACATTGGAAGTAAACAAAGGACAGCTGCATTTAAATTTTTGAATTTAATTTGAATCTCTCAAATTAACTGTGTCGCTTTAAGGGTACCTTTAAGGTGCGCTCCGGCAGCACGACACCTGTGATTGAAACGAAATGTGAACACACATGAAAATCTGTTTACCTAGCAGCTTGCAGGCTTCTGCTACTAACTGCATGGTGATTTCATCTTTATAGACTTCATATGTCAGGAAGGTATCCTGGACTCCAGCTTCATCCCTGTACGTGATTGGCATTGTTTTTTGATAAGAGAGTGGAATTATTGCTTTTGTGATTATGATACAGAAAGCCACAGTGAAGTTAACTTGGACATTCACTCCAGACCAGGCGGGGTCTTCTTACTCAGTTTCTCCCAGTGTTGAATGTAGGAGGAGGGTTAGCTCAGTGGTGTCGACTAGTTTATCGTAGAGGGTATTTGATTGCACTTGTGCATTAGAGATAATATATGAAATGTATTAGTTGTATAAAACGGACTCCCTCAGATTTCCTTTTATATATTTTTAAATATAAAATGTAATTGTAATACACTACGGCTTGTCTTAATACTTGATGGTTATTCTGGTGGTCAATGTGCATCCACATTGAAAAGTAGAATTCACTATTTAATCAGTCCATTGAAATAGTCCACAGTGGTTGACTGGGAGACTAGATAATCACTGTCTTGTTTTAAAATGATCTGCACCTATGAGGAGTGCCATCAGGGCTAGATTTCACTGTTGCTTTGTGGACTGCTGTTTTGAAGCCTGCTGTTTGGCATTTTGGGCGTCGCCCTCAAGGTTTTAGAACCATAAATGACATTCAATCCACAAAGACCTCCACATCTGATTGGTTAGGTTTCGGCATGACCTGCCTACTGCCCTACTTACTATTTTACTTTAAATGGGACCATAATTGACAAAATGAACAACATGCTCTATTGTAGAACACTTGAAACTATTGACTGAGACCATAAACTCAGTAGGAAGATGTATAAATCAAGTGAGAAGTAAGGGAAACACTGACATCCACTTTGACACTTGAGGGGTGTGGCCCTATGCAACTTGCCTAGTGAGTAGATGAGGTATAAAGTAAAGAAGCAAGATCTGTCACAAAATTACATTGTTATACTTCCTTGCATGTTCTTCAGAAGGTATACAGACATCCTGGAGTTTTCTAAGTGGATACACAGCATGTAGAAGTTTAACATGTAGATTACACCACTGGATTAGCCAATCTACCAGAATCTCCTGTTTAAAACTGGAGACTGATTTAGGGACCATCAATAAATGACACAAAAACAATGGCTGCCTCTCATTGGTTGCTCAACATGCCCTCATTGACTTCCCCTTGCACTTGGTATTCTCTCCACCATGACAAGTGTCAGTTCCATTTCTCTGGAAACTTCAAGTGAACTTCATTAGATCGACCCTCAGAGGGCCGACGTGTGGCCTGTGTGGTCATAATTTCCGACGCTGATTTGGAGCCACTGGGTCACATTTCATGGAAACTATTGGAAAAAATCCTATTAATATTATTATTATTATTATTTATTAAAACATTTAGGAATAAATAAATCAATTTCACAGAATCAACACTAGTGTGCAACATTGCATCAATTCCAATTTTTTTTATCATATTTTGTCACGTCAGCATGAAGTTTTTGTTTTTTTTATCAAACAGTAATGTATTGGTGGTCCCTGAATTAGCCTCAAGCAGTTAAGGAGGTGCTGGAGGGGAGCTGACCGTCCTCCTGCTGCCAACACTGGGGAAACTGAGGAAGGAGACACCGCTGGGTTGGGTCTGTACAATATCCAACCGAAAACTAACATCACAGATTCATAATTATTTAATTATTAATTAATAATTAATAATAAGTTACGCATTCATTATCACTTACACAAAGTAATCTGCAGTGATCAGTAAATATAACACTTCTTTTACCTGAGCTTCACCCACGTCTCCTCTCCAAACTTTTCCACCACCAGTGATTTCAAACAGGTGTTGATGAATCCATACTGTCGAGAACAAATGCACTAATGTGAAAGGAAGCAGCTGTTGAAACAATTTAGGTAATTTATAAAACAACCAAAAAGAAACCAAACTCTGTAAAAAAGCTGCGCACCATCTCTTTGACAGGTTTGGAGCGCGGTTTATCCACCAGCCACCTTTTTTCTTCCTCAGTGTCGTTGTCACATCGCTCTCTGCATCAGAAGTCCAGCCATTAATCCCTGAGTGATGTCCCCAGCGACTGTACCACAGCCTGCAGCAGCGTCCTACAGACAGACAGACAGGCAGGTAGACAGGTTGGAGCTCTCCCTCTACAGGTAGCTGCTCAGTCCCGCATGGAGACAAGAATATTTTACATCCCAATGACCCATTAATCTACAAATGAACACCCTCAAAAAACACAGCGTTACATAAAAGTAATATAATTTGACTGGACTATTTTACTGCTTTGCGCGCCAATTATTACGCACGTTTCCAAAGCCTATTTTAGGATGTACAAGGATAATAGTTTGTAATAGTTCTTATAAATCTTGTGCGAATCAAAATATTTATGGGTAATTTGATGCATGGGAGACCATACAGACAGTTTTTTTTTTTTTTTTAACATAAAACACAATAAATGAGTCGCACATTTAATAAAAACGTGTATTCTCAATCTGTGACTGATCCCGAATCTATCTAGATTACCTAATACACACATATATATATAGTAAAATAGAAATTTGTTTTTGTGCTTCTTTTAACAAGATGTTTAGAATTAATGTTGCACAAATACAGGAAGAAAACAAGAACTGTACTTGTTAATAATATCTTATAATAATATGTTATTTCTTTGTTTCACAGCTTATAAAATTAGTTTGCTTGAAGGTATATAACTAAACTCAGCCCACTATGGTGTAATGGAGCATAAATCCTTAAGACTGTGGTACAATAGTTGCTGGTAATTTGTTTTAAGGCTGTTAATGATCTTATTCTGGTCTGATGTCTGCAGACGTCATGAAGGCGATCCACAGGAGCAGCATCAAAGGTAGATGAGACAAGTGTGTCAGAGAGGAGAGCCCAACACAGCGGAGTGCACACACAAGGGCACAGAGGATCATTGCAAGTACTGTGCTGAGGCTGGCTGCCAGCGCATAAGCAGATGGATCTGTCACCAAAACACAAAACAAATAAGGAGATTGTCCTGCGGTCATATGCAAACATAAATACTTTATTTCTCAGAGAAATAGGTGTCCACTCATTGTCAAAAAGTATCAAAATCCTCCAACACATATTTGTAGGAATAATTACAAATATTCTGACCTAAACATGCGCCACATGGCTGCAAAGACACACATATTGAGAGTATGAAAATATGTCACACCAAAGGATTCAGTCATTTTAACCAAACAGACCACAGTGTGTTTTTTGAATCATTTAGCATCATCAGACAAGTCAAACTGCAGAAACACACATCAAACTATTTCCTCACTGCAGTTTCTTTACACTACCGTTGCTTTTGCTGCGTCAACTTTATGAATGTCTATGAAATTTGATAATCTGTAACTGTAAATCTGCACACCAGAAGTGTTTCAGTACCATGAAAGTTTCTGTTCCTTTAAAAAAAAAAAAAAAAAAAGAAGAAGAAAGAAAAACTTTTCTCATTTTTATTTTATGAGACTCATTGAGTTCCACGTTTGTTTCCACTCATCCTTTGGACTATCAATTAAAGAGATATCTAAGTTGTGAACTTTCCTGCCCTCTGCTGGTGAAAGATTTTAACATCAACTTGAAAAAAAGAACCTTTAAGTGAGTCCAGGCTGATGTTGGAGGCAACAAGCTCCATGAACAAAAACACGGCATCTTAAATGGTCTTTGTTGAAAAATTAAAGAAAAGGAAATGATCATTTAAAGTAATTTAACACTAAGATGACAAATCAGAAAGCAAATTGACCTTGTTCTGATAAACTGCACTTTAGATGGACTGTAAGTGTCAACTTAAGCCTGGTTTAAAGGCAGGATCTGCAACTTATTTTAGAAGCACCTTTTGTTATATTGCTTAAAATAGCATAGCAGCCTGACAGCAATCAATTAATGAAATAGCTTGACAAAAAAGAAACAAATCCATTGTCTGTGTCTGTCACAGGAAGGTAATAAACTTGTCTAACTATTTCATTCAGACTGAATGAAATGACTGGATGGCCGACCTGCAGGCACACTGTAAGTGCACCCATTGTGCATGACCGGAGTCTTCCATGAGGCTGGAGCTAGCGAGATATCTGCCCAAGAATGTGCAGATAAAGTGCAGCCAAAATTTGAATTACATTACTGTCGTGAATTACCAACACAAGGCACACAGCCACTGAGCTGAAGAACTAGAGAGCCGCTGCTGACCGCAACTAACTGCTGTAAAGTGAGCCAACAACACACAGCACATGCTAAAGGTGATGTTACGCTCATGTCAGCTGCTTTGTTCGTGCTTATATGACTGTGGCATTTCGACAGACTTGTTTGTTTGTCAGACTGAAAAGCTGAGAGAGGCTGTCAGTCAGCGGTTGTGCACAGAACGAACGAGCGCCCCGGCGGCGGTGGCTGGTCGTCTCATCACAACGTTAGTCTGGCAGCGTGTTCATGTGTTGTGGGCGAGCGGCTTTGGAGGAAAGCCTGAGGGGAGGTGGTGAGATTTTTTGTTTGGTTGTATACTTTCCAAATCTGGCTACTCTCTCCCAAACACTGTGTGTAGGGTTACTGTTTCTAATTATTGACCAGAGTTATTGTTGTTGTAATAAATCAAAATGCAGCGACATTTGTGATTCTGAATAAGGTGCAGTTGTACGGCCATAAGATATTTTTCATACCCAATTTGATGTATTCATTCATTTATATTGTTCTAATACAAACATTTTTCGGTGCAATCTGTCTCCTGAGTTTTACTCAACTATTGCCTAGTGTAATTTATCCTCCTTTGTCTGTATTTAGAGTCTCCTGATTATCCTAGTCCCCATTCACCATATATTACCATAATTTACTCTAAAATCTAATGGTATGCCACACTAGTTTCTCCAGTGTTGCTGACTCTGCCTTTAAAACACAGTGTTTTTACATCTAATACAGTGAGTAAAATATCTATTTCTGGATCATTGTTTAAGACAGGCTGGTCTGCCACATTCTGTGGGGACTATGAGTCTCTGGCTGTGCTGATGGTAAAATGATGGCCTTAAGTAGGTAGACAGCACCAATGAGATGAACCTAATGTTCTGTGTTCATGTCCTGGTGGGTTTCAGGTCCGTAATGAGGTCTGCAGAGCCCTCATGTCCCTGAGCAACCTCAGGTTCCTCCTGCTTCTCTCTCCTGGTTGAACTTTGACGGCTCCAGCAGAGCGACCTCTGGTGGACACTGTGGTAGTCACTCTCACCTCATTCCTGCTGCTCCGCCTTGAATTTGCCTCTTTTCTTAACTTCTTTATCTAGAAAAGAGAAAAGAAAGATAAAGGATAGGAGCCACAAAACAAAATTTTACTTTTACAGTTTGGCAGTGCGTGAACTGAATTGTTTTGGCGTGAGAACCAACCTGTGTCTTGTGTTTGTAGAGCTTACTGATCTGCTCTCCTTTCCTCTCCATTTTCAGTAACAGTGTCTCCTGCTCCCTCTGGACTTCTTTTCTTTCCAGTTCAGAAACACTGGCCTCCATCTGCCTCATCAACTCATCCTGCTCCCTACAATACACACAATATAATTCATCACTATCCCAAAGCAGTTGCCCTCCTCATAGAGCTCAAATGCCGCCACACTCACAAGCTCATAAGTCGCAGCTCCTCCTGTAGTGCTTGTAGCAGCTCTGAAAGCTCCTCACCACAAGCAGAGGAGGAAGAAGAGGAACTGTCTGAACGCCTTCGGCTAGCTGTCTCATAGCTGCCGTTAGAGAGGACGCGGCTGTTGCAGAGGTGTGGCTGGTGTCGCTTCAAGAGAGACAAAACTGACTGGACGTTTGCTCGGACTGAGTGGCTGCAGCCTACTGACTGAAAGTCAGGTAGGAGAGGAGAGAGAGAGTCGATTAGAGAGAGCCTTTGTAAAGGGAAGCATTACAAACTACAAACCATTTTATTCTTATGCACAAATGCATATATGGCCATATTACCTTTCCAGCAACAAATGGTACATCTCTGAGACTCAGTCTGTAGTGTGGCTGTGTGTAGGACGCCTGCTGTGGTGGAGATTTCTGGAGAGAGAAAAAATTACTTTTTTTCCCCCCCATGATCAGAAAACACTAATTTCATAATGACACCAAGCTGAGAAAAGAGAGCTATTCTCATTAGAAAAATAGGTGATGCTTTTGGAGAAACAAAAGCAGAGAAAATTGAACTTTCTTTTACTATTTTAAGAATTTATCAGGATATTCTAATGAATGCAGTTAAACTCCTTCAACTCGACTCATCATGACATTTGCAGATGTACAAACAAGAAGCACTAAGCTGCAGCCGTATTGTTACATTTGTCCAAAAATCTACTGATATAGAGTGAAAGAAACAATCTCAAGTAAAACCTTGAACTACAGACGCTAATGTCTTCACCTTGGAATTGGACTTCTCTTTAGATTGTCTGGTGGACAGGCGAGGTGAGACTGACTGCAGCAGTATCCTATTGGCCTCCAGACCTGTTTGTAGCTAAAAACACACACAAAAAACCCCACAGAAAATGATGTGCAAGCCTGTGTGTGAGAGCACTGACTTTTAGCAGAATACGTATGTCATGTAAAACAACAGACTGAGCTTCCTTTCAAGTATAAGAAACATTATAAGCTGTCAATGGTGGGTGCAAGGAGGAAAATAGAAGCTCAAGAGAAATATAAATCATGGCCTTGTCACCTGATTGGCCTTATCCTGGACCAGCTTTCTCTGGTGCTCCTCCTCCTGTAGTTTCATCTCCAGGTCCCGAATCTTCATCTGACATATTCAGACACACACAATCGTCGTTATCGTGGAGACAATCACAAGACAATTTTCCTCTTGTCGCTGCCCACTTGAGATTAAATCATAAATCAGCTTTTTGACATCATTGTGGTCAGGTAAGACTATACCCTGGATAAACGTCTGAGCTGACAGAATGATAGATGGGATGTTAAAATTGGAGAGTGCTAGGCCACCCAGGCTTATAACTTCTGAATTGATCTGAGGAACCAGAGCTGGAACAGTCATTTCTGACCTACAGGATTTGTATTCTGACCCCTTAGAACTCATCAGTGTCTACTTTTGACCCCTCGTCACAGATTTATGGCCTTTGTTTGGACATTTTAACAGTTTAACCAAATAGTGACTTTTCCCTCTCAAATTGAGACCTGAAGAGGTAAAAGTATTCAGCATTTCTCTAGAAAAGAATTTAATACATTTACATTTACATTTAACTTCGCTAACCCTAACCCTAACATAAGCTTGTTTGATGTGTTTATAAATAAACGGGCTGTGAGCAAGCTTGAAGAATTAGTGTAATTTCGTCTGCATAGAAATTTATAATTACAGGCAGCAATTGCTCTTAACTTGCATTTCACTGTGTCTGTGTGTGTACCTCAGCGTTATTCTGTGTGCGCATCAGCCTAAGATACTCCTGCTCCAATCGTTCCAGCTTTTCCAAATGGGCATGCTCCGACACTGCGTCAGGCTGGTGCTCAGCTGACTTGGCTGTCTCCAAGGAAACCTGAAAGCATAAAGAACAATTAATGCAATTATACAAATCAACACACTCACACATACGTGAAGAGTCCTAGCATCTACGCATCACAGTCTATGACACTAAGGAACTCTGGGTCAACCTGCTGTTTGAGCAGGCTGGTCCTGTCTGCCTTGGCATTGCGCAGCATCCTCTTCATGTGATCCAGCTGCCGCTCCAGCTTCACACAGCGAGACTCTGCAGCAGCCAGGTGGGTGATCAACACTGTGGAGAGGAACAATGAGACACCATAAGATACAAGGAGGGAGAAATAAAGAGGAAACATAATAATGTCAGCTAAAATTTTAAATATGTTATTCATAAACTCACCTTGATTGCAGTTGGACTGGCCCACTATCTCTCTGTCTGAGTCTGTCTGAGCATTTAAGAGTCTCTCTGTGACTTTATTACTCTGCAGACGTGTGTGTGATGCATCTTTCCCCATAGTGCGCAGACTGAGGTCTGTGTGTCCTCTCTCCAACTCCAGCCTCCTAATCTTTTCCTGGAGGTTCCTCAAGGCAGACAGAATCGCTACACACATACGGATCGTGTGTGAGATTAGATGCAATAATATGATGCATGTGGAGATATGCTGATAGATTTCACACATATTTAGGATATGATTACAGTCAAGGCGTAATAAGATATGATTTAGACTATACATTTAGAAGAATGGGAGGGTAGGACTTAGAGAATGAATAGATGTCAGTGCAGCTGAGACATCCAAGTGGTGCGGCATCATGTTGCACATGCTGTAACCATGGAGCTCTGAAACACCGCAGTGCCTGAATGGAAACTTTGTACAAGGAAAGTAACCCACACACACACAAATGCACAAATTAAAGTTACCTGCACTGCTGGTCTCTGGGAAAGCCTTGCTGGGTGATGATGGGCTACGTGACAGATGAGTGCGTGTTTGAGGTGTGTGGTGCACAAGTGTGTTGATGAAGGGCCGGTGAGCAGGATACTCCTTGTAAGATGTGAGTGACAGGCTGTCAGATACCACTCCACTGGATGGTGGTGGTGGACGGAGCTCCTGCTGAGAAACAGGGCTGAGTGTTGAACAGCATCCACAAATATCTGGAGAATACTGCAGATATAACGTTACAAACACATCTTCAACACTGACATTTACAATATATCACTAATGGGGATCAGCACACAACATACAGAAAGTTAAATGATTTAAAACCTTAAATTCGCCCTTAACGTGACGTCCCAACATGATATGTCTGTCCTGCTAAAGTCAAATAAGCACATGAAGCTGAAACTTACAGTATATTTATAGTACTATAGTATACTTTCTGTGTCTGCAACACCAGCTGTTCTGAGTTGTAGCAACTGCTGCTAGGTTTAGGTAGCTGTCCTATAAACTAACTCACTCTATGGTCAGTTTAAACGGTGGCGAACTGCATTTTCCTCTCTTTTATGTCACATTGCCCTCAGTCTAGTAACGGTGAAGCTACCTTCTCACTCGTGGCATCAGCAGCGGGTGTTTTTGACAGAGTCTCCATTGAAATGCAGCCGATCCAGTCTGCCTCGCATGAGCTTAACCAGGCTCTAAAACGCGTAAATCATGCTAATAATAGTTTTGTTTAAAAGTGTAGCCTTACTCCTTTAGTTAAAACTGGAGGTTTGCTAGCTAGGCGCCGTTTCTACAGCTGCCAGTGCTAATACGAGAAGAAAACATCCCTTTGACAAGCTGCACAGTCCAGCGTTTCCGAGGGGTTTGCTTGATATTAATCCCCGCATGGCCCGTCAGACACCGCGCAATCACACGTTGGTGCTATGTTTGAGAGTTACCCACACCGGTGCGCACTTTAAATAAAACAAATGCACATTACATGCTTACCGGAAATGTAGTTTTATCTCCTGAGGTTTAGAACAGCGGTACCCAAGAAGAAAACTACAATAACTCTGAGCCATCTGGGAGGAGCGGAGAGAGGGTTTGCACGATTTACCGTGAGTTTTATGACAAAGTTGCCTGTTCTGGGATTAAAGAGGAGGTGCGTAACAACACGTTTTTCTCGAGTTGTAGTTTATAGCATATTCTACACAACAAGTGATTATTGATATGAATATTTAACAGTTAATAGACATACTTACCGTCGGTTAGACCCATCCGATGTGTACACATAAACTCGTGTTAGCTATCGCATTAACTCAAGGGTTACTAGCTAATGTGAAAGCCAATGTTAATTTAACCATAACTCACAGTACCACCAGTAACCATTTACTATTTAGCTACAGGTTACTGTTAGCTACTACCTAACGAAGTGATCACTAGTTAGCTGGCTATCACACAGTATTACACCATGTATTTTAATGTCTCATAACACCAATTGTCCTGTGAGCCCGATGTTAAACTTGGTTTTCTAATTTAAAGCTATCTCTACTGACCTAACCGATATGTTTTTGACAGTAGTTTTTAGATGTGGCGGTAATGTTACTGCCTTTTTTCCTGCAGGAGAGGCCTTTTGCTCAGGTGTAAACAGACTTTCACTTTGTCACACAATCATGTCCTCGGAAAACCCCTTGTGAGTTTGTTTGAATCATAACTTTGAACCTTTCTCAGACCAAATATATTGTGATTGTACCCACTGAATCACAGGTTTTGTTTATATTCAGTTAATGCACAGTGTATAATAATGCACATGTGTCTCCAGGTTCAAAATGACCTAATGTGGTTTCTTCTAGGGATGATGAGGATACATTCAAGATCCTGATCGCCACTGATATTCACCTTGGTTACCTCGAGAAGGACGCTATCCGTTGCAATGACACTTACAACACACTAGATGAGATCCTGAAATGTGCCAAGACAAATCAGGTACGCACACCTTGATGGACGTGTGTGTGTGTGTGTGTGTGTGTGTGTGTGTGTGTGTAGGATCAGATGGATTTCATCCCAAAGTCTACCTGTCCTGAACACCCACTGCTCTCTCTCTTTGTTTGCTTGCAGGTAGATTTCATCCTGCTTGGTGGTGATTTGTTCCACGACAACAAGCCGTCACGCCGCTGCCTCCACAACTGCATCACAATGCTGAGAAAATACTGCATGGGAGACACTCCCATACACTTCAACATTCTCAGCGACCAGACTGTCAACTTCAACACGACCCAGTCAGTTCGTTTGATTGTTCGCTCGTTCTTGCAAAGTTGCTTCTTCTTGTTGGATGAATGTTATATTAGTGTTGTATATGTGTTGATGTGTTTTAGGTTCCCCTGGGTTAACTATCAAGATGAAAATCTGAACATCTCTATTCCTGCATTTAGCATTCATGGTAACCATGATGACCCAACTGGGGTGAGTTGCAGCTAATATAAAAGAAAATTATTAGACACAACACGAGATTTTAATTTGCAAACATTCACATTTGTGTGTGTCTGTTTTGTTGTTATCGTAATTTCCCATAATGTTATATATCAGTTTAGTTAATTTACAGTTTTCTTTCTTTTCTTCAAGGCTGAAGGCTTGTGTGCGTTGGATCTGATAAGTGCTTCTGGTCTTATCAATCACTTCGGTCACTCCAATTCAGTAGAGAGGATAGAGATTAGTCCCATCCTCATGCAGAAAGGCAACACCAAATTAGCCTTATACGGTCTTGGTAAGTGTGTGTTTTGTGTAATCTTTGTCTGCATTCTCCCTGGATCAATAAAAATAGGAAATGTTGTTTCTCAAATGTGCGTATGTGTGTGTAGGCTCTATCCCAGATGAGCGCTTGTACAGGATGTTTGTCAACAACCAGGTAACTATGCTTCGCCCCAAAGAAGACCAAGATGAATGGTTTAACCTGTTTGCCATCCACCAGAACAGGTGTGTGCATGCATGAGGGAAGAGCCGTACATTTTAGACATACAGTGCCAAACATCAAACCATGAGAATTAACTTTGCTATTTATCTTTGTGTTCTCTCTAGGAGTAAGCACGGACCCACTAACTACATACCTGAGCAGTTCTTGGATGATTTTATTGACTTGGTGGTGTGGGGTCACGAGCACGAGTGTTTAATAGCGCCGAGCAGAAATGAACAGCAGCTCTTCTATGTGACACAGCCGGGCAGCTCCGTAGCCACCTCCCTGTCCCCTGGAGAGGCTACCAAGAAGTACAAATACACATATGCGCAGTGAATGATATTCATCCATATCCTGAATGTGTTTTAAAGTGATGAAGTAGGCAAACCACGCTGTTTGTGTGTATCCAGGCACATAGGGCTGCTGAGGGTGAAAGGTCGCAAGATGAACCTACAGAAGATCCCCTTAAAGACGGTGCGTCAGTTCTTCATCCAGGATGTGGTACTGGCGGATTACCAAGACGTCTTTACGCCTGATACACCCCAAGTTACAAAGAAGGTGGAGGACTTGTGCTATGCAAAGGTAACACTCAAAGGCGCCAACAAACAATCTTAGATCTATTGCTCAGTCGCCTTATCCTTCTTGCCTCTAATCTGTCCCCTTATATCTTTCTCTGTCTCCTCTGTAGGTCACGGAGATGCTCGAAGATGCTGAAAGAGAACGACTCGGATGTCCGGTCACCCCAGAGAAGCCTCTTATTCGCCTGAGGGTAACATGGACACGCTTGCAGCATGTGCACACGCCTTAATATTCACTCTACATTCGAATTCATCATCCTCATCACCTTCCTCAGGTGGACTACAGTGGAGGCTTTGAGGCGTTCAACACTTCCCGCTTCAGTCAGAAGTTCGTGGATCGAGTAGCCAACCCAAAAGACATCATTCACTTTCTCAGACGTCGTGAGCAAAAGGAGGACGTTAAAGGTCTGACGCAGATTAAATAGACGGCTGTGGATTACAGTATACACCATAAATCAATGTACAGTATACTGTCTGTTTGACATGTTTCAGTCTTTGTGCTTTTCAGATGAGATCAATGTCGACTACGGCAAACTGTTAAAAAACGCAGCAGTTGAGAGTCTGAGAGTGGAAGACTTGGTTAAACAATACTTTGAGGCGGCAGAAAAGGTGCTGTACACACACTGATTCATATGCACATACTTACAAGGTGTCATAATGCTTATCTGTATTACTCTTTCCATCGTATATTCTTTTGAAAAGTGTGCGTGCATATCTTCACAGACGGTACAGCTGTCCCTCCTGACCGAGCAGGGCATGGGGAAGGCCATTCAGGAGTTTGTAGACAAAGATGAGAAAGATGCCATTGAGGAGCTGATCACTTACCAGTTAGAGAAGACACAGCGCCACCTTCAGGCCAGAGGAGTAACCACAGAGCAGGATATAGACGCGGAGGTAAGGGTGTGGGGCTTGCAGGTGAAGTCGACGTTATAAGGGTGTGTGTTTTTACATTTTCATTTTTACAGATCCAGCGTTTCAGAGACTCGAAAAAGAACACAACTGAGGAGGAGAATGAAATCACAGAAGTAAGTAACGAATGGACACACACCAAAAAAAAAAAACATGCGTCTGATGTGTCTAATATTGTGCATTTTATCTCTCTCTCAGGCTATGAACAGAGCCAAAGCTCACCGTTTGGAGCGTGGCAGTGACGTGGATATGTTGGATGACCTTGCTGATGTTGCTATGGACTCTGATGAGGACTCAGTCCCGTTCCCTTCCCCCACGAGAGGCAGGGGGCGAGGAGGCCGCGGGCGGGGTGGCCGGGGTGGCCGGGGAAGAGGGAGAGGTAAGCTTTTATATTATGTAATGATATGAAGTGAAAATGGAGGCCTAGAGAGCAATGCACAGTGGTAAATAGATGTTTTAAATATTAATTGAAGAACATAGGATTGGTATAAAGCAGTGACTCAGAGCAAATACACCACTGAGTGCCTGAGTGGCAGGTTACATCAAATGTACACAGACATATTGTGGCTGCATACCAGTGCTAATGCCCCGTGTGTATACAATGAAAAATGCAAAGGAAATAAGAGATGGGAGTTAATAAGTGTGCACAGAATCTTGAATCCCAGTTCTGAACCGTTCATTTTATCCGTGCAGGTGCAGCTGCCTCTGAACCAAAGCCAGCCGGTCGAGGCCGTTCCCAGAAACCCTCAGCACCACCCCAAAGCAGAGGCATCATGCAAGGTAGGAGACTTAAGATTATGCGTGAGGGTGAGGATCTACAGACACACAAGTTAATGTTCTGTACACAGCATAAAAATGCCATCACAATAAGCACAGAAACCTTTTGTCTGAATCCGTTTACAACATTGTCCCGCTCCTCAACTTTTAGTTTCTTCCTTGCTTTCACCTCGACTCCTCGCTCAATGTGTCTCTCCTCCCTCTTCTTTATACCTCATTCTTCAGCGTTTCAAGCTTCATCCCAGAGATCATCTTGGTGTGGAGCCAGCACATCGCACACAGCAGATGAAGTAAGTCAAATGATGACACACACGCATGCAGTAAACACGCACACCTTCTTATTTATGATTTATGTGTAAACTGTGCCATCCTCTAACTTTGCTTCTCATATTTATCCATCTCCAGGTGACCATTGATGACTCTGATGAAGATATACCTGTAATGAAAGCCACCCGTGCCCCTCCAAGGTATATATTTTTTGGTCTACAGTGTGAAATTGCAGTCCTTTTAAGAGAAGAAAAAAAATGCAATGACGAATAGATATACATGTTGTGCATTGTTAATGTATATACTATATACACACACAAAGTACGGTTTTGTTCCCTCCCTCTTACCGTAGACCGTCATCGTCATCGTCCTCTTTCACCAAGCACAGCTCACAGAGCCAGAGCCAGTCATCTAGAGGAGTTGCATTTGATGACAGTGATGATGATGAGGTAAGAGATCAGTAGTCACTGCATCCACCATGCAGGGATTTCTAAGAAAAACGTGCAGCCATGCATTTACCTCTCCCATAATCCATTTTACATTTGCTTGCCAAACAATAACTTAAACATACGTGATTTTCTTCTCAGTTTTGCCTATCCAGTGTTTTAATCCTTTTTTCATCTTCATGTTACAGGATAATCCATTCAAAGGCCCCAGCCATCGTTCACGGAGATGAGTGCATCATTTATGGTTGACACTTGTTAATGTTGTTGATTAGCTAATTAGCAAGGCAGGCTTCGGGAGGACTTCACAGTACATGCTTCAAATTTGTCAGCACTTTCCAACCCCAACGCTGAAAATGAATAATTAAGCTGATCAGCTACTATTACTTGGAGTTAAACTGTCCAGTTGTCAGACCCTCATTTGCTTGTCGCCATCTAAACCTGTTGACTGGTGGAGCACATCTGCTAATGCACATCAGTATCGATCAGTGTTGGGTTTTCTCCAACGTTCAGGAAATAAATGTTTTTTCATATATAATCATCTGTCTCTTTTGTTTTTGAATTATGGTCTGTGTCTCGCTCTCAAAGGTTGTCATGGGAATAGCCTTGTGTGTGCATAATGTGCCAGTGGTAGAAGTGAAAGTAAGGTGGAAAAATTTACAATAGAATATAATTTGGAAAAATTAAGTCATTCTCACTCCCTACTTTGCACTTTGTACTGACAAAGACAAAACCTGAAGAATCATTGCATTTATGAAAATTAGGATCTTGTCAAGATGTAAGGTAGATATCTTAACTTTTTCCAAACATTCTTTTTAAGGTATAAAGTTATTTATTAATCAATTAATTAAACTTTAATTTAACTTTATTGCACAGTAGCTTGTAATTTTAGGGTATGTATCACTGAGTGCGCATGGAATTTGAGATGAAATGTGCATCATCTTTTGTTCAGAATTTATATAATGATTTTCATTAATTCTTTTCCTGTTGTTCCTTTTGTTAACTATGGGTCAGAGGGCGTGTGCATGTGTGGGAAGAGGAAGGCACTGAATGGAACAAGAGGAGATCCAGTTTCCAGCACAGACACAAAGGATATCAAGTCAGTTGTATGAGAAAAAAAAAACAACTGCCAAGTTAAAGAAGAATGTCTTTATTATATTTACAACCTATTTACAGGTATATATATAAAAAAAAACCCAAAATGTACCATATTTACAGTCAGACATTCAGTCCACAGTTTGCATACTGTTTGCAAACCTTGAAAGAAATGCTTTTCACATGTGACTATTTTATATCATAAGGTATAATACAATATGTTAACTTTAAATTCAGAAGTGCCAATTTCTAATGACCTTTGTGTAGATCTCTATAGACTAGAGAGTGACAGATACACAAAAAAATACAGGTTGATGTATTCTTGTGCTTTGCTACACATGGATTACTTTAAAATGAGGAAATAATGATAGTGTTTCGCCCGAGTGTACGCCTCTGGTCAATTTACATACTGCACTTCCTGTTGCTCACTCAAATTTGAGGGAAATTTAGGGCCACTGTGAATATTCTGGCTATGGCGTGAGTTTTCTGAAGGCACACTGGATATCTCACTGCACTTTGAAACTCAGGCACTACGAACACATAACTGTGATTCGAGTTGCAATCATCAGTGCATTATTAGGCTATTTACATGACTCATCTGCTCATACAGTGAGATCAAGTTATTCTCACTTCATTTAAAGTGCTCATGTAAATCAATCTATGGTAGGAAGCGAGCACACCATCGGTGCTGTAAAAAGGTGCATTTGCCCTTTTAATAGGGACACTTTTACAACGTTAGTGATTGTAACCTGAGGCTTCACACTGCCTGAAGGGCCACCGTAGCAGTTTACCATATGAACCCTCGCATCCCATTGCACACCTAAAATCACAGCACGTAGTAATCAAGTACATTATGTCTGAGGTCTGCCAGTGGTATGGTCCAAAATCTTCACAGTTGAAATAGTTTGTTATTGCTAAGTCCTCACGTCAACGCCAATGATTAGATATTCAATTTTCATTTAATATTCATGTCTTAAAAACACATAAATCAGTGACTGACCAGTGACAGATAACAACATAAATATACTTGTCCCCTGAGATAAGAACCTGAAATGGCACAAACGACACCTGAAGTAAGTGTGTATAAAGCGTGTTTTTGCCTATGGCTGTGTTTAACAGTTCATCTTTGTTGCTGCTAAGGGCGATCTTCAACTTCCCCTTTCTCTTCTTCTGCCTCCCCATCTTGAGTCAACCACAATGAATCAAAGACGTTCTTTTAGTTTCACAGTCTGTTCATGGTAGACTGGAGTCGTGGTGGCTGCTCATCACGATGGAGGACCTCAGGGGTTTTTCTGGAGGGTTGAAGTTAAAATTATCTCATGACCACAAGCAGCAAGTATATTTATGTTTTACATTCATGTTAACATGTTACTGTTTTTTCAGTTAAGGTTTTTTTTAAAAATCATTTCCCTTCTTCCTTACTCAGTCAAATTACAGCCTTTGAGTGGAAATGATGATGTTGTGATGTGCTTTCCTCTGAGCATATACTATAATTTTCATTCAGGTCCCTGACTAGCTTTACTGAGGTCCACAGCAAGTGTTCTCAGTTCAACTAACTGAGATACCGTTGAACTGAGTAAACTCCGTCCTCTAAAGGCAGGCTGCTATATGTGTTATAGCTGAAAGCTATGGAAAAAAAACCGTATGAGGATCTTACTAACACAGAAACTTGGCTTTTTCTGTATGCTGTACCTCAGTGACTGTATGAATCCAGTCTAGCATCTCTTCAACGTTGCTGTAGACACCTGGCCTTCTCTCTCGGGCACAGCCAACGCCCCAGCTCACCACTCCAACCAGATGCCACTGAGAGGAGGTGAAGTGCACCAAAGGACCCCCACTGTCCCCCTGAGATTCATAATAGCACGATAACATTTTAATCTCATTGTAATATTCCAACCATTTGCCAGAGAAGAACATCAAAATTGGATGATGACAGCTAATACTGAACCGCAGGCCTGTAGCAGCATAACAAGAAATAGATCCAGTTTTAAAGGGTGGTGCATTATTCATAAGAAATATTTTGCCATCCTAATCAATATGATTGTAAATGGAATCAGTGGTTCGTTACCTGGCAGGCATCCACTTTCCCCTCCAGGAAACCAGCACAGATCATCCTTTGGGTTATGGCATTACCATACACTGTTGGGCTGGAACACTTAGCCCGGTCTATCAGAGGGACGGAGGCCTTCTGAAGTGATGGAGAAACATTACCTGAAGGAAGAATAGGGATGCGACGTTTGAGTTATAATGGTAACTACAAAGAAGCGGTGATCTTTACACAAGGTCGTAGCTGATGAAGATGAGTGTGCAAGTTTCTCACCGTTTTCCTCCAGGTATCCCCACCCAGTCACAGCCATGGTGGCTCTGGCAGCAAGGCCAAAGGCTTTAGGAGGAAGACACACCGGCTTGCGGCTCACTGAAAGACGGGCAATGCATGTTTTTAAAAATTTTGCCTTTGGGGTTCTTATTGTTTGCTTTTGTTATAGCTTTGGCAGTTTAGAAAGGTACAGCTAAAGTTAGCAAGTGGTTGCACTGGCTGAATTTGATCTGAAGTGAAGAGCTTGCTGTTTGGCATATACACCACTAGAAGGCAATAGAGTAAAATTTAATCCATGTTGTTTCTTGCCCTTATCATGGTCGTGTCTCTAGAGACTTTATAAGATCATTTAACCAATATGCTGACAAATATACCAATCAATTAAGGGCAGTGAGTTCTGTTGGTGTGTTTTTGTGAGCATTAAATTAAACTGACCTCCCACTGAGATCGGGCTGCTGAGTCTTATCAGCGCTATGTCGTAATCATTTCTTGATGGATCATAGTCTCCATTCAGTATGATCCTGTCAACATAGGAACCTCCCAGTGTGCCCATGTATGTCCGGCCTGACACCACTCTCCACCGACTCAGCTCCTTTTTACTGCTGCAAGGCCCAACAGAAGAGAACAAGGAGGGGATGTGAGCATGAGTTTATGTACCGGATGTTCACCACGAAGGAAAATCATCAGAAATTGTATATATGGAAGTTATACTGACCCAGTAAAACAGTGGGCGGCAGTGACAACCCAGCGTGGTGACACCAGTGAGCCTCCACATGTATGATGGCCTCCCTGCTGCAGGCTGACCTGCCAGGGCCAGTCCTCAATGAAAGCATCTGTACCCCCGACAATACGGTCCTGAGAGCCTACCTGTCCACAGTCTGATAAACAAAGTAATATTCTTTACTGTGGTCCTTTTCAAACTAACTTTTTTTTTTTCCCTTCCTCTTTTTTGATTTGTCATGAAGTATTAGGAATTAGTCATATGTTGCTAAGACAGAGTTTTGCCACTTACTAGAGAAATGCCAGTTAGTGAGAAACTGCTTATTTCACTAACAAGGCCCACTCTGCCTTGTAAGCAATGTGACTGACAGCGGTTGCTTTCCCAAAAAATTAAACTCACCTGAACAGGACAGAGATACCACAGATCCGGATCTGCATGCACCGCTGTTGGGAAAAAAAAGGCTTATCAACTATTTTGGGTTACACATGTGCCAAAAATGGCCAAACAATTTGTCAAACACACAAGACAACTTGTCGTGATCTACAGACAGAAAGGGAACAGAAACAGACGGGAACTGATACCAATATAAAAAGGGGGGAACAGAAAATGATATAGAATGCTTTCTTTTTCCACACAGCAGCCACTTTTTAGTTCAGAGGGGAACCAGGTCTGTGTAAACTGTTTCTTTGTCAGCTCTGACGTTAAGCAACAGAACACAGACAGAGTTTCCAAACCAGTACTGCTTTATAGATGATTTCACATCTGACAATGACATCTGACTTTCATTTTTCTGCTTTATGACAGGTGTGTTGCCTAACTCACCGGTCAATAGTAGCCTGCTGTAAAGGTGTGGTCGTACTCCCGGGCCTGACAGCTGTGAATGGTCCGGTTTTCAAGGAAGATATTAAAGCATCCACTGGGACGCTGGTGCTCTGAGGTTTACTGTCAAAAAAAAGGGGGGCGATGTAAGACTTGATTTCACGCCAAATATCCCAGTCATTAACTTGCAACATAATCGAGTGTGTGTGATGAGTATAATCTCATATATTCATCCTCGGTGGGAGTAGACTCACTATGTGTATCCCAGTTGTTTACACGCTGTGTGTGTGTGCTGCTGGGTCCAGCCGTCGCTACACACACTCCGCCAACCTGAGCCAGGACTGTACACCTGCAGGATATGCCGACCTGACATGAGACGCACTGGAGGGAGGAATGGCACAAAGAGGAAGAAAAGAAGAGTAATTTTCTCACGTTTTTTTGTCTGCCATGATATACTGAGAGAAGAACTGGCTGTTTGTTTTACCTGGAAAGGTGGTGTTCACTGTAAAACTTGACACACAAGTAATTTCATCCTCTCCCTTAACACAGTCATCTTTCCCGTCACAGGCTTTGTCTATTGGGATGAACTTCACTGAATGCTTGCAGAAGAAGTATTTGCTGTCAATTAGCTGCTTAACTGGTGGGAAAAGGTGTGGCGCATTGGAAAAGAAGGGCAGAGCACAGGTTAGAACAGCATTGGATTGGATTATTTGATTAACACTTTATGCTGTCTTGAATTTCACGTTTCAAACCATTTTTTTTTGAGAATCCAAGCAGTGACGGCTAATGTATAGTATATGATGCCATCCTGTGGTGTGCGTGTGTGTCTTTAGGGGAAGAAAGCACCGTCAGTAATTGTGACTCACTGAAGTATGCTGCTGTGGCTAGTACACCCAATAAGACCACGACTGTCAGGACAGTCAACAGCACTCTCTTCCTCTTAGACGCCTTGTCTTTCTGAGTCTTTGGAGCCGTCATGGGCCTTCTGTGGCGGCCTGGCCGTGGAACCACTGGGAAGACGTGAAAAAAAAAAAACATGGCAGGAGAGGGAGACACGTACAAAGGGCAGCGATAGAAAAGGGAGATGAAGAGAACCACAAATGAAGAGAGAAAGGGGGAGAGAAAATTAGTGAAGAGGAAGTGCAAGTTCTAGGTACTGTTTGACACTGCAGTTTCTAAGTATTCAACAGGCTGGTCATAAAAAAGTCCTCCATCATTGCAGTAACACATATTAACATGAAACCAATACCAACCGACAGCTTACCTGCCTTCCTGGGATTCAATGGTCTAATGCTTTCTTCAGGCACCTGGGCAATTGTCTGAGGAAAGAACATAGATACATATGACAAAGTGAATGCAGGTGTCCAAACAACAGTGCACTGCATGACTTGAGAGAAAATATACGCTGTGTGTGTGTGTGTGTGTCCAGGTGGGGGTATAGATTCATGATTGTGTAATTTAGGATGTAAGTTCCAGTATAATTATAAGTATTATAAGTATATTATAAGTTTTAATGATCTGTTTGCATGTGACTTTTTGTGTTAATTTCCATGTAATTGTTCAAATATACTTGACAATAAATCACATCTATCTGTTCGAAAACAAAATACAACATAGACAATTTGAGCCACATGTAAAAGAGGAATAGAATACATGAATATCCACAGGAGGAGCCACAAAGGATTGCCGTTCATGCACACATGGAACATAGCGTGCCACAATGAGTGGTCACATTACACCCATGTGCCTTTCTGCATATGTCAGTCCCTCCATATGCTGCAGGCAGTTCGCATAATTTGTTATCAGACAGACTCCACCATGAAAGTGATAGACTCTGAATGTACAGTATTGTGGGGTGTAGTGTGGCAGGGTCTATTGAGACGCAGTGCATCCTCCATTCAAATGAAACTGATATTATGCACACTGAACACATATGTTGCAAGATGGTATAGTGAGAGGGGTGGCCACCCATTAACCACAGGAGCCAGATTAAAGAGCCATGCTTCTCAAATATCTTAGAGCAAAATATCAGTTGTATCCCAATTGCATAACAGTACATTTCAGTCTGCATTGTGAGTGTAGTGTCATGTCCCAGTGCAACAGCAGGATCTTCCAAAGCTGTGGTTCTGTGGAGCAGAAATATATAACTTTCTTCTGTCTTATGTTGTTAATCATCTTGCAACCCCTTACGATGGTAGATCCTCCAAAGATCTGAACATTCATCCTAAGTTCGGTGTGGTGCTAACATATTTGCATTTTTAGCACCAGGAAAGTGACCTCAAATATACAGTTTAAAATAAAACTAGTGGTTTACACTGGCACTAAGATGTACATTACTAGCTAAGCTTGTTACTCATTGATGTCCAGCTGAGCCCCAACACCTGGTACCTTCATTCACACAGGTGTGCCTGAAAATATATATATATTTTTAAATCTTCTCCAGTAATAATAACATGTAACATTAAGGGATAAATATTAAATAAATAAATTAGGTAGTTACATTAGGTAGTGCCTAGTCGCAGTGACCCTCCAGTGCCCGGCTCTTAGTGAGGACCTGCTCTGGCTCTTCGGTGGTTCGCCATGTTAGCTTGACGGTGAGGCTGAGGGAGACTCGGTTAGCTCGGTTAAAAAAAGCTGCAACTCCTGGTAAGTTGTTTAATTTTTAAACGTCTGTCTTGTTGGCTGGTTTACTTACGTTAACCGTGAATGACTGTACCTCCAGGAGTCCTGTCGTTCAGGCTACATTAAATGAGGACTGGACGTTAGCTGTGCTGCGGGGCTAACGCTAAGCTAACTGCTACACCTCCGAAATGGAGGCTAACCGTGTGTTAAACCACAAAATGTATTTTCCTGCTTCTACACGTGTTTAATACAGAGGATGGGGCTCTGTGTGTTTTTACTTTGGGGTTGTTAGAGGCACCTTTGGCTGAGTAACTAAATCCGCAATAGCTGACTTTTTTTGGCCACTTGGGGGCAGTGAGAAGTTATGAAAACACCGTTGACATATCTCTTGCGTTGTGTTTGCAAACAGACGCTTATTTACATACCTGACAGTTATGGAGCAACATTATTATTCATCTGTAGTCATGTTTAAGGCCACCTGCCAAATGTAGGTCCAGTTCACTCTCCTTTGGCTCTGTGTTTGGTCTCTACTAACTCCTGAGGGAAGCTAAATGCTTCACTACATGGCTAACTGTGTCTGTCTGCTGTCTGGTGCTGAGAAGATGCTGTACAGTCGATGAAAGCTTCATTGTCACATTGCTCATTTGATTCTTTTTATATTAAAGAAAAGTAAATTAAAATTGATGTAACAAGTAATTTTATAGTATGTAAAATGCTTTACAGAGAAGTTCCTACTATGCAATGATTTTTCAAAGCTGACTTTTGATTATTAATCACTAGTATCTTGACAGCCGATTTATGAAACCCAATGAAATGGTGCTGAAATTATTCAGTCTGTACCAATTACACACGTGACTCTATGCCTCTGTTGTAGGTGGCAGACAGATAGTGTAGCGTGCGTGTGCTATTATTCATCAAAGGCGAATTCGATTCATCCCTGTGTTGTAGCTCAAGTATCACATTAATGTGGCTGCTGAGTGGCCTATTTGGAGAATTTCAGCAGATGGTATATAGTTACGGACTGATGGTTTGAAGAGCACTTTCGTCTGCCTGCTGTTCTTTGTATTGTCCTCACAGCTTTTCGTTCATTCTTTGAAAAAAAAAAAAAAAGAAATCTTTGTTGACTAATTGCCAGAACTGTAAGTAAACAAAACAGATAATGGGGAGCACTGTTAATGGTGTTCTCTCACTTTTACTTCTGCTTTTCTGAGGTGAACTTCATTATTTGCGTGTGTCATCAGGCTTGTTCTGCTGTAGTTACTGCAAAGTCAAAATCATCTTTGAAAGCTCGTCTCCCGTCCACAGTCTGCTCTTGTGAGTCAAATGCAAGGAGCAAGCTAAGTGTATGAACTCTATAAAGAGAGAGGGGCAAAGAATGTTGTTGGACAAGTTTTTTGGGGAGGAAGGGAGCTCACTTTATCCTGCTATGAATCAGCTGTGCCATCTAAGGCTGTTTTTTTTTTTTTTTTTTTTGAGAAACTCTTATATAAGACAGCATTTCAACGTCAAACGACGCATACACCGTTTTCTTTACATGTTGTGTCGTCAGCTTTTGACTCAGATTTCTATTTTCTTTGAAACAAAGACTTGTTCACTTGTGTGCATTAAGCCCTGCAGCTCTTTGGTATGTAACATGAGAGTGGTACTCACTTACAGCAAAAATACTGTTTTATTTCATATAATTAGTTCTGTAGGCTGTAAGGTGATTCTGAGATTCTTTTCTCAGACTCACCCAGTTTTCACCTCACGTTGGTGCCATACAATTGAAGTTGAGTTGAAAAAAACCTGCATAATAGTAATCCATCCATGTAAACAAATTATTTGTTCTGAGATTATACTGATTAATACCACCCTCAAAAGAATCACACGCCCTCATCACTAATACCATCTTGCAGGTACCAGGTGATGGTGTAGGCCTACAGTAAATGACAGCGGAATAAAGGGATGAATGAGACAGCAGAAAACAAGTGGGAGGTTCATCCAACCAAGGAAACCAAGATGGCTAAAGGAAGACTTATTACCAGAGTGGACAAAATATAATGTTAGTGTACTTTGTAAACCATCAGTGAGCCACAGCAATATTTCAAAACAATCATGCAGTCAAGCATCACCATGTCTTGCTTCTGCAGTAGGCTAAAGACTAACGTTTTAAACCTGATTCTGTTTCTTTTTAGAGTCAGACTGACCCATATGATGGACTCCAGCCAGGTAACCCAGCGTTAGTAGGAGTTGCTTCAGCGAAAAAAGCATAACTGGGTCAGCCCTAACAATCACATGCCTTGACACGGTAAACCTTTTGTTTAAACGAGGTCTTCCTCTTGCTGTTGCTCAGCTTTTGTTGGATTATGTTTCTCTCATCTGAAATGTTCACAAAAGGGCTTTTGAGAAGCTACGCGTGACACGTTGGATGAACTTTAATCAAAGGCAGAGATCTAGACCAGTGCAGCCTGCATGTTTAGACATTTAGAGGCACAAACAAGAACATGAACATTTATACCGGCAGAAGTGCAAGTTATAGTCAGTGTTTACTAGGCTGCACTCACTAAGACACATGCAGGTCCGCACACATCGCTCATTTATATAATGAGGTGGTGGGTGCACACATGCGCTCTGAAAAAATGTTACTGCCTAGTTTGACCTGCAGGTAAAATTAACTTTTTAACACACAAATCAAATGCAACTAATGAGGATCAGCTGGATCAATATGAACCTTTATTGTTCCTTCCTGCACCAGAAGCGTCACTGGTCACACACGTTTAATGAGCTACTGTAGTGCAAGTCAACATATTGTTAAACTAAAGCCTTGTATGTATGAGATTGTAGATAGCATTCTCAACATGCAAAATATCTTCTGCTATGAGCCAGCACACTGGAGAAAGTGGACTGGTTTAGCACAAGTAAGCAAACACAAAGTACTTTCAGTGTGACAAAGTGTCTCTGTTCCACATTATGGTAATCAACTTCTTACCAGGATATCTTGTGGGGATGATACTCAAATGGCCCCTTCAATGCAAACCTGTGCCCTAACATGCCATCATCTCAATGACTGTGTTGATTCCATTTGCACTCACCCACATGATGTAGTTGTCTTTCTTCGAAAGGCCTAGATGCACCTCATCCGACACGGAGCACAGAGTAAACACTGCCCTCCCTCCCTGGAGGTGGGACTGCCAAGTAACTTACTGTCCCCTGTATGTCCTTCGTCCTCTCTCACCCTCCTGCTCCACTGGCTTAAACTACAAAACCTGGTTTGATTCAGTCTCTCTCTCTCTCTCTCCCTCTCTTTTCTTTCTATAGCAGTGTAACTGAATCCAGCTTGAAGGGTGCCTGGCTTGCCCTTCTTTGAAACCCCAAGGCTGTAATAAAGAGTGCTGGTGTGTGGCTTTAAGTTTCGACGCTCCGCACATTCAGAGAGAGCTGTTTTTGAATGACCCAGCCCTACTGACTAAACAAAACAAAAACTGAAGAAATCCGGGTAACCTGACACTCAAACCCTCCTCTCTCTCTCACTGTCTGTCCATACCTGTTTGCCTGCCTGAGTGTCCCTCCTCCCACACATCCTCCGACTCCAAACTTTTTTTTAACCGTCTGTTTATGTCCTTTACTCCTTAGCTGCCCTTCAGTGCTTCTTCACCACTCTGATTTTACCCTAACATAACACAATCATGCACCTACAAAGATACAAACACAAGCAAAAACACAAAAACTGTGCTGCATGTTTGTACACGCAAACTCAGACACGACATTTGTGTGCGTGTGCGCAGTAACATGCCCAGAGGCCGAGGTGTGTGTATTCTGTCATCTGTGTTTTGATTAGTCAGAAAGACAGTTGGTATCAGTCAGCAGGAGATCCTGTCTGACATCAAATTGTGACGCATGCCATGCCGTGAGCATAACAGAAACATGACAAATACACTCCGAGCCCTTCAAGAGTTTACAGGTAGGATAGGGCTGCACATCGGCACAGTAGTGCTTTGAGCTAAATACAAGCACACTCACAGTTACAATGCTAACATGCTGATGGTATAATATAATGTTATAATGTTTGCAACGTTCACCATCTGAGTGTGTTGCAACAGAATGCTAAAAATTGCTAACTAGCACTGAACACAAAGTACAGCTGAGGCTGATGGAAATACTAGTTGTGCAGTTATTTGGTCAAGAAGGAAAACATTTACATGATAATAAAAGTCAACCGATCACCAGATCGGAATAATAGAATTCATCCAGAGGAGAGCATGAATGTCTGCAGTTAATTTCATGGTAATCCAGCCAATAGCGACATTTCACGAGAAACAAAAATGTCAACCGCACGGTGGTGGTCTGGAAGCCACCAAAGTCATAAGTGTTGGTCCTCAGGGAACTGAGAATGGTGGTACAACATTTCATGGCAGTCCATCACCAAACAGTGCAACAGGTGGTCACTTAATATAGTGAAAATATATTTGAACATTCCTTTACTCGATCCAGTATTAAGGTTTAAATGAAAACACAATACACTAGTCAGAAAAGTACTTTCTATGGGTTACTGTAAACTTTCTATCACTGCTTTGACCACTGGTTGGATTGGGGCCCTTTAAGGGTGCAGTTTATGACCACACTGGTCACTAGGTCACTGCTTCTAAAAATTAAGTTCTGGGACACTGAGCATAGACAAGTGAGGGGGGTAAAATAGCTCACATTGGGAGAGTGAGGAAGAAAGACTGATAAGGTTGGCTGAAGAGAAAGAGCCATTGTTAGAAACAGAAGCTGATTGTGTTGCTTGACCTGGACTATTAAATGCAATGAACCTTACAACTCGCTTCCAATTTTTCCTGACTTATAAAACTTGGCCTATGGACTCAGATTGGCTCAGAGTATACCATGTATGTGAGCATAGATAGAGGATAGCTGTAGGTAGGTAGGTAGATAGGTAGGTAAGGTGATAGACAGACCTTCCTGAGCAAATCAGTTTGAGATTCATGAACTCATTCATACAAGGTCTCTTTCAGCCAATAACCTCTGTTAACCTTGTTGATGTTCAGGTTGTCATACAGTTGCCAAGACATTTAGCGGCTCCACCCTGGTATGAAATCTGGTGCGTGACCTCCTGTTGTTTGTTTGATCTGCCTGAGCTTAGTTTAAGTAAAAGTGGGGTCATCAGAGATGCCAGTTTGTAAAATGATGGGGTACAAAAATATATACATATATAGATTGTGTGTTATCCACTGTATGTACAGTAGGTATACAACATCCATTCTCTCTAGTATGGCTCATTTCTAATTGTGCAGTCACATTTATCCTGTCTGACAGTCTGACATGGTTGAACAATGGCTGACAAGATGTTTGTACATGCTATAAAAGAGAGGATGAGAGCAGTTCAGAGATCTAATAAATCAATTGTACGCCCTCGTTTGACTCGAGGCTTTTATTGTTCCGTGGAGTCAAGCTGCTTCATTTTGTTCATAATCCCATCAGCTCTCGCAGCACTACAGCCAAACGCACAGTCCACATCAGACAGATGAATTCACAGTCTTCATCTCTTTGCCTATGAAACCACCTGCTGCTGCTAAAATCACTGGTGTTTTCTAAGCTGGGTGCATACAAAGGTCAAGAACATCTAAATCGACTGCTGACTTCCCGAACAGTTTATAGTCCATATGGGTTACATATTAACACGCGTGTGCATTTTTAAAATCGCAATGTAATTAAGAATATGTACCGACAGAGAATCAGAGCTAAAAGCATTCACTTTTAAGTATCACTTATTCTCTAAAATTGTCCTTTTTGTTCTTACTGACTTGCAAACAGTACAACAAAAGATTCAAATTCAGTATAAACAAAAGGGAAACCTAAGCAGGGATCTAAACATAATTTGAATTTGAATTTAATTCTACTGAATAACTTCATATCATATTAGGACCATAAGGCACCCTAAAACCAACTGGCATCAAACCTAAAAAAAATGTGCTTGATAACATGGGTTCCTTTAAAGCATTACACATCCTTATCAGACTTCTGGTTTACTGAAGTTCACTAGGAAACTTGATTAGACAATGGATCAAAGTTCTTTTCTCATCTGAGAAGAAAATACCACCGTATATATACAATTGTGATTAAAAACACTGTAGTTAGTAAGGTGCCACAAGAGTTATAGTTTTAAAAAAAGCAGAAGTGATTAAAAATCATGATTACATACTACTATTGTATTTTTTCTCACCTGTGAAGTAGCCGCGACTCGTTCACTCCATGTCCACATTGAGAAAAGTATTCCTAATGTCTAAATTTCAGCATCTTTCACAACCGACTTTTATGGTTTCAACAGGAAACACCCTTCAGAGTTAATTCATCCCACCTCTCTGCCCTCCATTTCTACAGCAAACATCTGTCTCTCTCTCCCTCCCTTCCTCCCCCTCCCCCTCCCTCTCCCTCTCTGTCTCTTTCTCCCTCTCCTAACACACACACGCACACCACCTCAATTTACCATCAAAGCCTTTACACCACCATCTCCCCAACAGGCCAGTCAAGGCACCCAAACCCTTCTGTGTCCACAATGGTGTGCATTTTTTGAAACTTGATATTTAGCTTGAGAAACGCTACGGAAAGTGCGGACTGAAAAAATAACTGGTTAATAATTAACACCTTCACCTTTCATGTTCTGTGGACTCCAATGTATGGTGTCTCAGTATCACCTGGGAAACTTTGCAAGCTTTCAACAAAACCGGTTTTCTTTTTTAAAATTGATCAAATATTGTTAGAAATTGATCTAATTCAATGGTATTTCATTTGAGATTATATAGAGTAATTCAAAAAACAAAATTATACAGGACAAAAGAAAGAGAAAGGTGAAAAAACATGAATAGAGTGGATAAAATAAACAGGCAGTCAAGCTCCACCAAGAATGTCTATATGAATAATTTGGAATATCTTATCTCATATTGTATCCTAAGGTTTAATTGTGTGTTCCTGTTATCCAAGCTCTGCATCACTTTGAACACAAAATACTTCTTCAATGGTGTTATTGTGTCAGCAGCTGCCCATCTAATCTGACTGGCATCATTAAATGAATGGTTTTACAGTATAAGGAAGTCCTTATGTTGTTTTCTGAGAAATATGAAATATGCCACTAGTTATGCAACAAAGTAGGCTACATCTATCAGCAGCAATCCATTACTCATGACGTAGTGATAGATGATCTCATCACAGGGCTGTGCAGCCCGATAATCTATTATTGCTGTAGTCACTGTAAAGAGGATCAGTAACACTTCTTTGTGTGATTTGATGGTAAGATGGTTTCCTGAAACTTTGCTGCCATGTTACCAAGAAATCCAAAAAAGATTTCCTGAAAATTGTTTTTTCCTCACTTACTGTTACCACTCATCTCATGAACACACACACACACACACACACAAACAAATTTAGTTTATTGACAATTTGATTTATTTATGAATAAATTATGTCAGACTTTGTCAGGGACAATGGATTTATTGTCAATGTTGTTTCTTGTTTTCAAACATTTAGCTTCTCAAAATTGACATTTTACAAAGCTACAGCATACTAAGATAGTTCTAATGATGCATCTAGGAGGAAATAGACAGCCTGGCGCTGTTCAAGAAAAAACATTTTTGTAATGATGAAAAAAAAAATAAAGAGATAAGATTATTAAAGAGCTTTGGAGCTGCTAGTAGGTGGTGTCTTTGGACTGAGTCATGCTAACTGCTAGCTCTCTGTGTAGCCTTGAACACATTTTGTGGTCCATGGTCTGTGGTTAGATTTATGAGTATGAGTCACCAAGGTGATTTAATACACTTAGTACATGCTCCAACAATAATTAAACTCTGAGAGAGAGAGAGAGACGAGCTTTGAAAGGGAACTTAAATTTTTGAGATGTGTGAGTGCTGCTTTTCTTATGCATTAATGTAAATGTAGGTCTTTTTCTTAAATTCAGTCAGTACTTTTCCCTCTAGTATAAATTATAGGGATTGATTGTGGAAGTGGAAGACACTGAAGAAAGTCCTTCAAACCTACAAATGCAATCATAACATAGTATCTTCTTATAGCATGATATTACAAATCAGATACAGGAAATATCTGATTTGTAAGACTTTAAACTAACTCAAACACATTTACAGTAAATACATTTTCTGGTATTGTTTGTCTGGAATATTGTGATTCAAAGCTCCAGTACATTTTTGATTGATCAGAAGTTTTGCTACTCTTTCCAGGCCAGGCTAGATTTGTGTTTTTCTGTTTGTTCCATTATTTTCATCAAGAGGTGTAATAACTCAGTCATCCAACAGGAGTCCCCATACACTACCTTATTCAGGTGTTATTACCTGTCAATGAATTGTCATTGATGGGGAAAGGAGAGGCTGACATTGAGGCAGAGAGACAAGAGAAAGGCATGTCTGTAGTAAAAGGCACATCATGTTGTTTTAAGATAGTTGTCCTGAGGCCTCTTGAGACCAGAATGTCGTTGTGTTTCTGGCTGTGTTTGAGTTTCCTGTCGGGTCTCAGTGAGACAGTCGGTTAAAAGGGTGATCGTCATGTGGAAAGTTGTTAAACTGCTCAGTATCAAAGTACTCCAGTGTGAACCTTTTAAAACGAGGGTTGCTAATCATGACGACTGCTCATCAGATCCACCTTTTGCTAATGAAGGTAGGGCAGAAGACAAGAAAGATGATGAACCGGTTTAAAAGAATGACTGGAATGGGGACATGGACAGGCAGATGTAAGCAAAGGAGGAAGAAGAGAGAGGAGTCTTTGGATCTTCACAGTCGAGACAAGTCCTTTCAATAAAGACTAAAAAGTAAAGTCAAGTAATTGAGTGAAAGGGCTCAACAGCAAACAGTCAGGGAGGAGAGGAGAAGACAGACGAGATAATATTGGTCATCCTGGCTACTCAGCTATGGGGAACGGTGGTAAGAGTCTTTGAGCTGAGATGCTTCATTTCAATTCTATTTACAGTCACTGTGATGCACTGAAGCAACTTTCAGAGAACTGCTCTGCATAGTGAGTCACATTTATTTTTCTACTCTTGTATTCTACTCATACAAAATTGTTTTTCCCCTGTTCCTGAAAATGTACTTGACTTCTTTTGCTTCACTCTTTTAATATTTTGTTGAGTTGCTTCTTGTACATGTCACACAGTCTTTGAGATCTGCATGTTTCCTGTATAAGTAACTCTTCTCTTTGTGTTTGCTGGCAACTTGGAACTTTTAAGATAAAATTAGTTTGTTTTTTTTTTTTAAACCTGCATGGCCGGTCGCCATTGCCCTTGGTATTTCTCCCTCTGCACTGGTGTGCTCAGTGTTTCTCCGTCAATGAACGCAGAGCCAGCGTGTTTCCCAGAGATTGATTTCCCAATCTCAGTTAATCAGGGTGAATATTCATTCATAATGAACAGATATATATTGATCCAATTAAGCCGAGGCAGCCAGACAGATGACTAGTTCTGTTGGTTATCATTTATGTCAGGAATATAATTCAGTCGGCTCGTTTGTTGTTCTATGAATGTTTATTATAGCGGGCTGTGAAAATGTGTTCATGTACTATAATCTAATCTAATTACCTCTCTGTGTTTGTATTTGCAGGGAGCAGGGTGAACTCAACAGCAGTAGGGATTGCTGTGGGCTTTGGGATCTTGGCAATCCTCTTCATCATTGGCATTGTACAATTCTGCTGCAAGTACAAATGCAAAAAATGCTGCAAGAAAAAGGGTGAGTAGAGATTTAATGAGGCAGTTCACCCAAATTACAAACTAAAACACATACCTTCTGTTACTGTTTCTCTAGTGGTACTAGTGGGTAGTCATGCACATAGCATTAAAAATTTACAGTTAGGAAGTCCAACAGCAAATCTATCTATGAACACTTTTCATAAGTGAATATAGCAGTAGTTTGCGTAATAATTCTATTTAAACTAATAGTTTTCTATACTATGTACACCACAAATTTCACTCACCATCTTCGTACTGCAGTGGAAGCACAAATCTCAGAGACAGATATTTTGTATGAATAAAGCCAAAACTTCAGTTATACATCAACCAACATAACGACAAAGCATACGATGAACTTTTCATGCTAGTGTTATATGGATCACTCTGTCTCTTATTCCTCTACAGAGCCGTCAGTGAAAGACAAAGTGCTCACGTGAGTGGATTTTTCCTCACATGCCTTTCAAATTCAGTTTTATGTCTTCTGTTATATTTGCTTCATGGTTTTATGGGTGGTGTGCTTGATTTCTCTCTCTACAGCAAAGTGGGTTTGAAGAAGAGTCCTCCACCCTTCTCCATCAGCAGCATCATGAAATGACAGTTAACTTGGTGTCAGTTGATTCCAGCAACCACCATGATCGATGTCCCACCCCCTCATCTGTCACTTTTTCATGCATCGTTTGTCTGGTTTTCAGCATAAATTACTTCAGTTTCTGTTTGCATTTCGCCTATAAGTCATGTAGGTGGAGGTGCTGTGGTTAGCACTTAGACTTAGACTTCTTTATTTTATCCCCCATAGGGGGAAATTTTCTTGTTACAGCAGCAACAATATAAACAGGGACAGTGAAAGAAACAAAGCAATAGAAAAGACAAAAAATAGCAAATATAAATATAAATATATGGATTGTGATGAAATGAAATAAATATTTACACCACTGTTGGTACACTGTTGCCTCACAGCAAGAAGGTTCCAGGTTTGAATCCCTGTTTGAACCTGGGGTCTTTCTGTGTGGAGTTTGCATGTTCTCCCAATGCTAGTGTGGGTTCTCTCCGGGTACTCCGGCTTCCTCCCACAATCCAAAGACATGCACATTAGGTTAATTTGGTGACTCTAAATTACCCGTAGATGTGAGTGTGAGAGTAAGTGGTTGTCTGTCTCTATATATGTTGGCCTTGTGATTGGCTGGCGACCAGTTCAGGGTGTACCCCGCCTCTCGCCCAAAGTCAGCTGGGATAGGCTCCAGCTCCCCCGCGACCCTGACAGATAAGCAGTACAGACGATGGATGGATGAAGTCATGTAGGTGTTTTGTTAAAAATATCATGTTATTTTTACATTAACTTTACCTTTTTTGTATGATGTCATGCTTTTGGAGAGTCCACTTCATCTTGAAAGAGAAAGACGGGGGTTATGCTACTGTGTATTTAAAGTTGTACTATTATGTCATTTTAAAATAAATAAAGGAATGTGGAATATCATACATGTATTCCCCTTGAGTTTTACTTTGTCACTTTTGCTCCTTGTTATGAGAACTGTCTCAGTTCGACATGCTTGCATCTGGTGATAGAAATAAGAGTATGCACACACACACATGCAACACAGAAACCAATGCTTGCATTCTGCTGCAGATGAGAAGAACGTTTGAGTCAGGCAGAATATCAAGAGCTCAACCCCAACAAATAGGCAGATCAGTTTTCTTGTAAGCTGCAGGTGACTTCCTTTCAGTCACATCAACTACCTTTTTGATACTTTCTATGGTTAGCGGAACTTCAATGTCTCATAATTTTTCCTAGTTTCCTTCCTGAAACTAAAACATGTTTCTCTGTATCTGATGTTTTTCTGATATGAGCTAGCTGTGGTAAGGTGAAAAAGGTCAACCTTTCTATACAGTCAAAAACAGTATCTTATATGTACAAGACATAAATATGGGTTTGGCAGCTTTTTCATGATTTATATTGAAATTATTTTAGACTAGATAATAGACTTATTCAGACTCCCTACTCTGCGTGTTGATGCCATATTTCACAGCACAGACACATAAATGACAGATGATCAACATATAAAGCTGCAATGTTAAATTATACTTTATTTTAAAGGGTTTTTTTTATGCCACAGGTTTGCTGCCACAGTGCCTTTGTCACAAAAAGACCAGGCCAGTCAGACAAAGGTAAGCAATACCACTTTCCTATGCTTGGGGCCAACAAAATATTTCCTGTAAGTTGCTCACTTGTGAATAACCAGAGAACATTTCTTAGATCGTGTTTCCAACATACATTACATGTTTTTTAAAAGCACAGTGGAGTAGCACTTTTTGTTGGAATAATACACATTAATAACCCTATCTGATAGATTACTGTTGCTGTTTCATTTCTGTAAAGCGATGAATCCATTTTTAGTTAACTATCAACAGCTGTGCTGATTTGCACTCCAAATATGTCGTGACTGCACAATCTGCATCAGCTCATGCTGAGCTACTGGCTGTTACTGATCAGTGGATATGCATGAATTGTAGTGCTGTGCCACAGAGTGAAATGCGTGATGAAGCCAGGTGACACCCCCTGTTGGGGGTACTGTGGGAGTATGAGGTACAGGGTTCATTGCTACGAGCCACCTGGTCCCTGTATAAGTGAGAACTGTGTCGGCATAGTCAAGCATGTTCTCAGTGGGTGTTGGCAAACATCAGTGGACACATACTGCAAAACCTACCTATACTTTGTAATGCGTTTTTTCATGTCCCCCCCCCCCCCCCCGTACTTTATTCTGCACAGGTCACATGATTTTCATACTACTTCCAGGGATCTTTTTCGTCCCAATAAAGAGTGGCATTTGCTCAACAGCTGTTGTGAAGATATTATTTCACAGATGACTGTTGAAATTCGGCCCTGTTGACAATATCTTGTCTTTCCTACCGATGTGAAGCGGGACTTTTTTAAACCTGAAAGAGGAAGTGTTTGTGTTCGAAACCATCGCTCTCATTGCTGTGCAAAATTTACATGTGGGGTTTCCATGTACAGCCAAGCGTTGCGTAATGTTTATTCCCCAGTAGGTAGCACATTGTTGTTTCAGGGTTCTCCTTTGTGTTTGCCTGTTTTTTGAGTCATGGCTGAAATCAACATCATGACATTTGGTTGGGTTTTTTTTTGTGAATTTATGAAACGTACAGAACATTCCATGCAGACAGTTTCTTTTAATAACATAAAGACGAACAGACAGTATACTCACAGTAATAAACAATAAATAACTATATCTTATAAATATTTTAAACAGGGAAGTAGCTGAAAGGCGGTCCTGCAGTTGAGACTATAATGATAATAAATTTATGAATGTCGTTGAAAATGAGGAAAGGAATATTTGCTCATTAATTCGGCATTTGTTTTACAGCACTTGATATATTTGTGGAATTACAATACACAACAAATGATTAAACAATAATGCTGACAAGGAAGACTGCTTAAAAATGGTTCACACGTAGGTTTTACTTGTCTAATATTTAACTTTTTTTTTCAGAAGCTTTAAGGGTACGTTACATGGGGTATCATTGTTGGCGCAAAATGCCCAACAGTGTGTAACTGTCAAACCGTTTCTCTGCAGTGCTCCCTACACCAGTTTCACTTCCGGCGTACAGCGCTGTAGTCACTTGTAAATATGCCCAGTGAGACCTGGATGAATGAGCTCTCTGACGTTATATTCTCCATCTCTAAATGCTCCTGCGACTTCAACCAACAATCACCAGCCAGCAGCTGTGTGGTTACCTCTATTTCCTTCCTAATTTCAATAACAGTCTGGTTTTTGCTCTGTTTTCCTCTCACAGTTGTCCCCTTTTCAGTCATATTTTCAATGCCAGAGAATTTATACACCCCAAATACTAACCAGTACTTCATGATGTAAGCGTTGTGTCATGTGGAAAAAGCTAGCATGTTGTTCCAATATAGCACTCAGACAGGTTACATCAGCATGATTTTATAATTAGCGTTGATGCATTTCACAGTGTATCAGTCAGCTGTATGTCACTGAGAGAGAGACGCACATTGTTCATGTTGAAGTCCTGCCCTCCCTCCAACAGAGGCAGCGGTGATAGAGCTGTCAGCAGGGGAAAGGTGTCCCCCAGTTGTTCAAAAGTTCTTTCTAAGTCATCTATAATGACAGTGTCCATTTGTGTTTTTTCAGAACAACTTAAAAATGTAATTCCCTTTTTGTAGGAGTCCAAAAAATCACATTTGCTGCCCAGTGGCCCATTTTCAATACACAGACTTCTGTATTGTTTGATTACTTCTTTTCCATAATGGCCTTGTTTATGGCACCAAGTACACCGACCTGCTCCTGAGCAGATACAGGATTGAGGCCCAGCCCTGTAGCCCGTGACCACATTGGCCAAAACTGAATCAGGAAGCACCTGTTTAAACGCCTCCTCGTCGTCGCAGGCATGAATCTGAACAGCGGAGGGGCTCTGGCTGCGATAATTACCCCCAGCAATAGCCTCCGTTGAAGACCCACTAGCCTGTCCATTCAGATGTATGGAAGAAGAATCAAGCTGGCAGCCCAGCCCCAACCCACTATCCTCCCTCTTTCTAGCGATGCCACCATCACTCCTCTTGTCCTGCAGGGAGAAAACTGTCTGACTGCTAGTGGAGCTCTCTGGTCCTCCCAAGCTCCCAAAGCCGCTGTCCTCTTGTCTCATCGGAGGACTTCCTCCACTGTTTGTAACAGAGCTTGAATTCACGCTGACCCCACTGTCCATGCTTGTCCTCCTGTCTTCCTCTTCATTGTCTTGTGTTATTGTAATGTGGGTCACTGGGACTTTGACACAGTTTTTTACTTCTGTTCTGTAACTGGACAGGAACCATCCTTTGTCTGTAACAACTTCCATAGTTGCCTCTCCAACAGACAGTGGAAGCCAGCCACTAGCAGGGCATTTCTGGGTTGAGAAGAGAGAAAAGACTTTTGTATTATTCATTGTTATAAAGTCACTTTTAGGAGCAAAGTTACTTAAGACCAGCTGAACCATGTCAGCAGTGCTAATATCAAGAATGTGATGAGGTATTTGCAACTGTGATCTTTTGCTTTTTCTTTTCACCGCCTTGACAACATTTGGTTTTCCACATAGATGACAGTACAAGACTGCATAACTGTAAATCATCCCAACAGTAATTCTGTGGTTTAATGTACTTACCAATGCAGCAGGTGTTTTCTCTGGACGTCTCAGGTAACACCGGATGATGGCTGCCATGATAGCAATTATGGCTAGCACACCCAGAATAGACAGGGATGACACAGCAGTTATGAACCATTCTGGAAAGAGCAAGAACAGGGAATTGATTTAATTCATTTTGTTTTATAGGAGTTATTGGTGAAAGACTTTCCCCAAAGTCCTAGATTTAAACCTGTATCATATTGCAATACAATCTTCCTTTCTCAGTAACTTCAAATAAAGTTTAAAAAGGACTAGAGTGACATTTTAGAAAGTATGCTTTTTTGCCATAAGTTATTGATTAATATAAAGCATGTGAGGTCGATGCAATGAGAGGTTACATTTGTTTTGGTAGTTATGTGCCATGCTTGCAGCAATTGGACCTCATTAATTTTATTATTGGCACATATAAACCATTAGCTACTGATACACATCTAATATTAGCTGGCACTGTATTTCTTTTCATGGATTGTCTTCATGTTTTTTTTTTAAATCTCACCAGCTAATTTTTTTTTTGTAATGTAATTGTAATTGTAATGTATTATTTTGTCTGATTGCTGTTCAGTGCTGCTGTCTCTTCGCTGTGCATGGTCACTCTGTGTGTCGTTTTTCTTACCTTGCTCAGGCAGCAGCAGGCACTGTTTAGGAGACACAGCACTGGAGGAGGGAGCTGCATTGGCCTCTACCTTGATGCTGATGCAGTATTCTCTCCCCCAATGGAGAGAACTGAAAGTCTTAGTCCTCTGATCCTCCCCCATCTCGTCTTTCAGGTATGCAGTGGTATTCTATCAGGTGAAAATCAAAATGCCATGCAGGTCAAAGCATTGTACAATAGGGGCTGCATTGTACACTATAGCCTGGGGTGAGTCAGGTTTAGATGTTGATGCAGATAAGTATGACATTGACTGCTGAAATTTTTTATTTTATTGGATCATTCACCTAAGCATGACCTAATCAGGATTTTTAAAACATAAACAACATATACTCACATACAAAATTGTACAGTTTGTCTTATGCATGGAAAATATGCCTATGAACATAATTGAAAATACTGCCACATTTTAGTAGAACTGATTCATTCAATACTTTTTTTTTTGTCCAGTGTGTCTGTCAATTTATTCTTTTGTTTGTTATTATGCCTTTAAACCTAATTCTGATGCCCACCTTACTATCTTGTCCTCTCTCCTCCAGGTAGATGGTGTAGGTGAACCCAAAGGGAAAGAGTTTTTTCAAAATGGGTTTTTGGTGAACATGAAGCGTTAGAGTGCTGGAAGTAGCCCACAATGTGAAAGAGGGATGCTGCAATTTACCTATAGGAAGAGAAAAAGTTTAGAAAAAACCTTAATAGTTGGCCTATATTATTACTTAACCAGCCCAAATACAGTGTTTTAACCCTATTACACTGACGTCCTACCAGAATGATAGCTATGCGTACTTGTATTTAGGAGGAATTTCTTCATTTTCCACCCCGACATGCCATCTTCTGTGGCTAGCTGAACTCTGACCTTGTAGGCACTGCTATAGTCATGTATAAAGCTGCTGAGGTCGCAGTAGGTGTTTGTGATCCCAGTGCAACTGGCCACAATGGCCCATTCACCATTGTACCTGAGGACAGAAAACACACCACTCAGCAACTGGATGGAAACAGTGGATGATAAAAAAAAAACATAATAATATCTAGCTAAAATCTCATTTTAAATTATATGAATCAATGGACAAAAATAATACAGTAAAGAGGAAAACAAAGCTGAGAAATTTGAATTGCAAAATAATAGGAATCTGGAGAACAAGACACTGTAAATGTTAACACTGACATTTTGTAGTTAAACTTACTTTGCCATTTCTACATTGTACTTGGGGTTTGAGGGAGCGTCCAAAGGATGCTTCCAATGTACCACAACATCCCCATCCCAAATATCCACCAACAGTTTGTCAGGCTGAGGGACGTCCAGTCCTGCTGCAGATAACAAGGGGGGGATTATGACATACATTCACTGCGCATTATTACAAAATCATTTATATTTACTCAAATATATGTTATTCAGGCGAGAAAGGAGACATTTGTACTGTTTTGATCAAATTCATGTGAAATGATAAGCCTGGTCTAGACATGCTAAGCAAATGCTTTAAAAGTTTTTTACTAAAAAAAAAACCCAAAAAAATATTTGCAAAGGATGTGGTCAGGAAGTGAAAAGGAACTGGTTAACGAAAAGACACACTGATCTTACAAATCATTTATGGGATCTCTGATGATAATGACATTTTGGGGGTTTTGTGGACGGAACAGACTTTTTCACATTTGTCATATTTACTTATCAGATTGGAAACTGAGTGAAATCATATATGTGATAAATTTTCTATAAAATTCTTTTTTTCCCCCCTGACACCTACATTTTTAAAGATTTCCTGTATTTCATCTACTTTCACATAAACTGGTGTCTGTAACAAATCCATAATGATAATCAAAAATCATTGTTAGGATAACCATAGTAGAAATAAGATTAAATAAAACTATAAAAACAATCAGACGTAAAATACATTGTCATAAAATGTGTTAATTACCTGACACACAGCTCATGAAGAAAATCAGGAAGACAAGCATTGGTGTCATATTCCTCACATCCATTTCTGGTATCTGGAGTGGTATCCTCATTCAGTCATAATCCACACAGTATCTGCCAATAAAGTCCCTTATTCCAGCCACCAGTGAGGCTAATCAGATTGTAGAAACATGTCTTGAGCTCAACAATTCAGATTTACATGAAGTGTTGATAGATGTTGACAAGAGGGAAGCAGCTGTTCCAGCGCTGATGTGGTGACCGTTCATCTGTGGAAGAAATAAGAAGAAGCAGCTTGATTTTGCCTTAATTTACATTGTGAACGACCTTCCTCCCTTGCTCAACTCCCACAAGATGATGCGTTTCCTGTTGCGACTACATAAATGACGCTGCTGCCAGTTCCCCCACCTCTCTCTCTCTCAGCCCTTTTCCTTCCTATTTTGCTTTTTCTTTTCCCCTTTCCGTGCTCTCAGCAGGTCAATGATGTACAGTGAACTGCTATTGTGGGCTGTTTTTCTTTTTTTTGTTTGGCTCAGAGACAAAAAAAGGGAAGTGTTTAGGGATCCCCCTTATGCTGCTTTTAATTGTTTTAGTTAAATAAGAGAGGCTTTCTGGTCTTTTTAAAGAGAATTTGTATTGTTCAAATTTCCATGGTTTTCCTTCTAAAAAAGATTGAACCAGTAGCAGACTGTTCTTGTTTGCCTCTGTTAAGTTTGCACCTTTTTGACTACTCTTCTGTATGTATTTGCAACGTTTCCTGTCTGTAAAAGCTCAGTTGTGGTCGGCACCATTGCAGGTGTTTTTCTTTTTGAAAGAGTAATGATAGAGATGGTGGTGAATTAATAATTTCTTAAAATACAAGCCATTACTTGATTTATCAATAGACATAAGCTATGATTTTATATGCATCAGAGACATACAGTATAATTCCTCTACATTACTGCTACTACTACCTACTACTACGACTAATAATAATAATAATAATAATGTTAATAATAATGATAATAATATACTACTAGTGTGCAGGTTTTGAAGCTTGAATTTAAATCTTTCTTTCCCGTAGTGGCTTAACATACTTTACAAGGAAGTAAGTAAACTCATGTGAACCAAAGTGACATTAAGAGAGCCATGACCTTTACAAAAACCTATCAGCTACCTCTATCTATGGTCTCAAACCACAGTGGTCTTGGAACCGTCTCTATCTCTCCCACAAGCACACTAGTTTAACATTTTGTCAGTTATCCATTTACACACATTTTTGATTTGATAATAAAGATTATTGTGGGTGTCTATATGAAATTACGAATTGCCCTTTTACCATTACCTAGAAGTAGTTGGCTAATTACTAAAGTGTGACATTACCAGTCACCACTCAATGCAATTACCGTTAGTACTTCTGTTAGATAGCGTTTAAGCAAGGCCTTATGATTTCACACATACATCTGCATTTACCTCCTGCATCTGCTGGATACGACTATGTAATAAATGTGAAATAACAAGATGGATTTATAACACAATTGCCCAAAACCTAAAGAGATGTTTACTGTTGAATCAACTATCTCACTCTTATCTTTTGTTTACATTACATTTTCACTCTTTTGCACATTTTGCCTTTTTTTAACTTATTTTTTTGCACGCTAACCTAATGTTTAAAATGAGTCCCACTGAAACTGCATTGATAAGTTGTTAGCAGGCCTGAAGTATTTCTACACAAAACAGGAATGCATCAGGATGTTCAGGAAGAAAAGTCACTCAGTTGGTGATTGTTTGCTTTACTTTGTTTTTTTCTCCTTCTCAGAAAGGCTAATCCAATCCGGTGCTATTTTAATTCTTATCTTTTAATCCTTTAGAGGTAACTCCATCTATCTTACTTCCCAGGAAAATCATTGTTGTGAATTATGGGAAATTTCTACCAATATTTAGTGCAAAAAAAAGCTTGCACATTTACCCAAAATCTTGTTATCACTGGGCAGGACCACAATTTGTGTGTAAAAGTGCCAGTCAATCCAAAGCACAGTTAAGATAAGATAAGATGTACTTTATTTTCCCCGTGGGGAACTTTTTCCTGGACTCCGTCCAGCTGCAGTTTACAATATAGAAAAACAACAGAATAGAAAGAACTAAAATTAAAATTAAATAAAAGTGCAGTTGTGCAGAACAGATTTCAGCTGCAAGTACTGGAAGAAGTTTGAATTATCTAAACCCAAATGTATCTCAGCCTCATGACAATTTATCATATCTCAGTCATTTAGTAACATACCAAGCTCAACAATGTTTTTATTTTGCTACATGTTGTTGGAAAGAGGTTTACCAGGAGCTGTCAAACGTGTTTCCTTAGCTTCCTTCTGGTATCACATGCTAAGTGTATCAAAGGGCCTTTTTTAATCTGTTTTAGTGTGAAGCTGTTTCAACACAACATAAATGTCTTAAAATCAGTAGTTTCTCTATTCCCTCTTATTCTACATGGAGGAACTCATTATTTAAAGCTGTTCTACTTTTTATCGAAATGCATTTCAGAGAAAACACATTTCTCTTAACTGTAGCCAGATATGTGACCTCAGTTTCACTCTGTGATTCACACCTCCTCTTGACATGTGACTGTGTAAGTTTTTGTTCCTGGTAAAAGCAAACACAAAAACCATGGACCTTTATGTCAGTGTTGCCTTTTGGTTTCTCTCTTGCAGGCAGACAGATAGATGCTGAGTAAATCTGACCTGTGGGAGCTTCACTTAAATGTCAGATTGTTTTGGTGTTGATGGGGGACTTTTCTCTGACAAGTCACTTGCTCTGTGAGGAGTGCCCAGTGGCTACATGCACACAGGTAGAGACTGTATACAATATCACCCCCTAGTTGTGTTACATATGTTAACACCTTTTTATCTATCTCGAGCTGCTTCTCATAAACTCTGTATCATTCAGTATTTCGGTAACAGTAGAATTTTTTTTTTTCTTTTCTTAACCTTTATTTGTGTTACAGCACACATTTGTGACAAATAGTGGGCAGAGATGGGGGTAGAGGGTTCCAGGAAGGCTTTCAGTCAGGTTCAAATCTGGGACATTGTGGTTATGTGGTGTGCATTTTAGATCACGAGGCCACCAAAATGCCCTATATTCAAAGTTTTGTTGTTTAGTATGCTGTATGCAGGCGATCACACCGCGCTGTCAAGCTATATTGTTCCCTATAAGTCCAACATATTGTGCCAGAGTGAAAGACGCAGGAAAAGCATACATCGAGAAGCAACTTTTGTAAGCAGTGGAAAGCTTACAAAGGGGATACGCAGCAAAGGATAAGCCTTATGGGGCAAGTACCCTGACAAGTAGGGATCAACCAGACATTATGCAGAAAACAACAGTGGTTACTGATTGGATCTCTGAAATTGGAAGGGAAATTGGGGAAACATTAAGGTTTGAGAGAGGAAGCCAAGAGTATTTAGAAAGTGAATGTAAAAGTGAATGCAGAGGTGGACAAAGAAATTTTAGGAAGATAGCTCCAAAAGTTTCCAAAACGTGAGATCAGTGTGCACAAAGTTACCACTGTAGGGACAGCTAAGATATTGCCTGAAATTCACAGACAGGCTCATGAAGACACCCAAATAGCATTTTAAAAATAGCATTGCATTTACAAATGTGGACACACATTAATCATTCATTTTATTTCCTCCCTTTTCCTCCAGCATTTACTTATACTGCCTGTGAGCTTAGTGTGATGTAAAATCTACAGATAAAACATACGGCCTTAAACTGAAATATGAAGAGTTTAATTGTAAGTGAAAACCATTCTGTCTCAGCTTCTTTCTGTCATTCTCTGTGGAGAGGAGGACATTTTGGTTCAGGGCCCTGACAGCTCAGCTGGTGTCATTTGAGCCGTAAAGGAGCTTCACACTGTGAAACAAGCTTTGACAGACGCTGGCTACCACGAAACCGGTCGGGCAGGTGGGAAACTGGTGCACAGAACACGCCCGTCTCTGTGAGGAGAAGAATGAAGGGTTGAGAGAATGATGGAGGCTACAGGTGGGAGGTGTTAGACAAGGAGGGGGGAGGCAGACCTACCTGCTTGCTTGGATGAAGGTCAGTGACAAACACACAATAGAGTAGAAAGGAGAAGAGAAGAAAACAGAGAGGGACGAAGAGGTGTTTAATGTGGCACCACCATGCTCTAATCACTGCTCTGTAACTGAGTAAACGCCTGGATGTGAAAAAGCTCCACCCACCTGCTCTCACCTCCACTTTCCACTCTCTGCTGCCCTGAGTCCGATGGCAAAGCATGACCCGGTAGGTTCTTCCTTTGTCTTCTCTGTTGTATTAGCAAAAACTCCTGACAAACGACGACTATCTTCCTCCAATCAATATTCAAACTTCCTCCTTAATCAATGCTCACCTGTTACTCAGACTGAATGGTGGTCCTTGTTCTGTTTATCTGCTTCTTTATTGGCTCTATTTGAGTTTCAGTGTGTTGATTTGTCTGTAAACCTGTGTGGTCTCCATAAACCTGCTGTTCATTGCAGGGATTATAGGCTGAAGTCAGAGAGTGTTAGTTTCAACCTGCCACCTGTTTACCTGGTATTGTAATTCTGTTTTTCTTTTTTGAAAGTCATTTTTTATAGTGTACTGTGTATATCCAGCTTTTCATGAGCAAGATTTTTAGATGATCCAGTGGGTTTTTTAATTGTTTTATTGGGATAAGAAGTAGTAGATATTTTCCACCCCAGAGTGGAACACCTAAAAATCTCAGATCAGTATTGTTCTTAAGAGACACAACATGTACCTGTACCATAATTTCTTTTTAAGCCTGACAGACAAGACAACCAAAACACAAAGTGACACTTTAGTTTAGCTTTGTAACATTATATGGTCATAGTCATTGTTTGAGTGAAATATTGACCTTTTAGATGTCAGGTGAAGACCTAATCTTTTAATTTTTCTAGTATTTTTCCATGATAATGGCTGATAGACAAACTATGCAAGATGATCCAAGTGCACTCTGCTGGGAAATATGATGAACCTGCTCCTCCACCTATTTCAGCTTGGTCAGTTTACTTCAATTAAGTGGGGTGTATGCTGCCTATAGGCCTATTTTGAAACTTGATCAGCATGCAAAAGAAATGGTCTTATGAAACACCTTTTGTAGAGAGTCCACCCATAGCCCTCTCACCTCGATAGATTAATTCCTTTCTTTTTTTGACAAAGGACATTTTTTTCCCCCTATTTATGAAGGTGTGACCACAGTGATGAGTGAAGAAGTCTCACAGCAGCTATGGAGAAGCCATCACATTTGGTTTGGTTACTGCTCAAGGCTGCACTAATCAAGACTAGATTGACTGTATTGTAACAAACACTAACCCAATGACTGATTTCAGAAGTTTAGTGCAAGGCTCTGTACATGCCAAACTGCTGATTACAAAGAAATCCTTCTGAAGTACTCGCACAGAAGCCGCTGTCTATAACAATGTTCCATTTCTCTTTTGATTTGTAGGATTAACAGAACAGATAGCAAAGACCCCTGACAAACTTTTACATTGTATTACTTTCCCTAGATACTGGAATGGTTTGGCAAACATGTGATCAGCCCACATTGTGCTCAAGCAAGTTTAGTCACATAACATTCAGCTTTTATGTTCCCAAGTTGCATTCCACATACCACAGTGTACGTAACGCCGTGGCAGACTTAAATATCTGAGCCTATCTGATGGGCAAAGGGTGAAAAAAATAAAAAGTTTGATTGCTGTGAGGCACTTGTGAGCATGAAGTTGTTATGCTTTAAGGGCGAAACAGTTCCAAATACTTTTCTAGCATGTAGGGCAGCCTGAATGGCACTGCATCGTGCTTTCTTCATTTATAGGGCACTCTAGAGGGCACTTCATCAAGTTATCTTGTACTGTGAGCCACCGTAGAGGGCACTATCATGCTTCATCAGTCGTCATCCAAGAGGGCACCTGTGCTCTATTTTTTGGGGGTTATCAATCCTTTGAGAAGTCATTGTGCTTTAGAGGTGTTGGTGTGTTGACTTTTGTGGCTTTGGGCAGACCCAGACTTGCTGTTTCCCCTGTTTGCAGTCTTTGTATTGAGCTAAGTAAGCTTGCTGCTAGCCATAGCTTAAGGTAACCATATTTTCAAATCCCCCAAACCCTGATCCTTAAATGTTCTGCACGTTTATACAAGAACACATGCATGCGCTTATGCATGCACCATAGGTGTTCTCATTAGATACTTTCCTAAGTAAGAATTAAGCCTCCTGAAGCTTATTAGAAAAGGCCACTTTCTCCTCAGCATGACAGCTAGCCGTTAAAGTGACTGTCAGAAAGTGTCATAGCTTAGCAATAGCCTTGACAATGCCACAATGAATGATTTACACAAGTACCGACCAATCAGATGCACGCTGCTTTGTTTATGCTAATGAGAGGGACAGAAAACGATCAACTTCTTATGTAACTGCTAAAAACAAGTATAATATCATAATTATTATTCCAACTGTGGGGAAAACTGGAACAACTTGGCAATCAATGTTGAAAACTGGGACATTTTAATGTTTTAGAGATAATTGTTGGGAGTCGGGACACCCAGCTTGAAACTGGGACAGTCCCAGACAAACCAGGACATCTAGTTACTGCACTCTGGCTACATAGTTAGTTAGCATAACAACACAAGAGAGGTATCAACCCTCTCAGCTAACGCTCACTAAGAAATAAATCTATTTCCCAAAATCACAAGATCACTTCAACTTATTTCTAACATTAACTAATTCATCAGTCCTTTGCCTAAACACTGGCTCTCCTTGACCTTTTTTTATCTATGTATTTTCTGACTCAACATCCTAGTTTGCATTAGCTAAACGTCAACCATGTTCAGTTAAGCAGGAAGTGAAGATTGTTTGAACGTTGAAAGTTGTCCCTGCCATTGTGGTGGGAAAACAGCGATACACAGAGACAGAGAGATTTGGCTATTACTCAGGCTATTGTTTAACCAGGGAGAGAGTCTGACTAATCTATTGATCTGTTTCTATGAGTCACTTGTGAGCTCATGATGGAGCATTAATCAGTTGAGTGAAAGCACTCTTGCCACTGCTTCCTATCAAAACCTGAGTTTCAGTCACCTTCCTCACCCCTGTTACTTCTCATTTGTGAGCAGATGTTATCCCACCTGTCCCAAAAAATCAAATTCTGATTAAATCCTTTGTTTGAAGTACTCGTTGTGGCTACTGGGAGCTGTAAGTCAAAAAAGGAAAGGGGAGATAGATTGAATAGAAAAACGAGGAAATGAACTGTAAAACCTTGATTCTTGAAACACTGTTGCCAGGGTACACCAATTGTGTCTTTGTGTGTCAGGCTGTTACCCATGTGTGGAGTTAAACATAAGCTTGATAATGGCGCAAGGATTGCATTGTGGACAATGGTCTACGTGCTCAGTCTTGACAACCAAAAACAAGCAAGTGATTTGCCTCCCTATCTATTGTCTGTTTATCTACTGATATTATTACCCCTATTAAATATAGCATGGTGTCTTGTTTCTCAGGGAAATATATGACACAATAATGGCCAAATCATTTTGTTTGTTATTACAATGCGCAATTTTATCTATATAACGACTAATTCTAGCTATTTACTTTTCCTGTCTTGTCTGTCTTGTCCTCATAGAACGAACCCCCTCCTCCTTATTACTCTGTTGCCGTGCACACCCAGCCCCCCCTCAAGTCCTATGAGGAGGTGGTGTACGGCGTGGGTCCAGGCCTGACACCTCCCAGCCAGCCTCATTACATCCCCCAGTACCCACCCCCTGTGGTTGTTCCTCAAGTCACACGGTCAAGCATACGTGAGTGATATCCGTGGCTCTCAGATTTTCCAGGGAATAACATGGATGCAGGTGTACAAGCAAAACAAACTGGGAGAAAGTCGCTGCAAGGATTATTAATGTGTGTTCGTGTATATGTTTGTGTACTGTTTGTGTACAGCCCCTAGCAGTAAGAGGAGGAGATGCTGCGACAATAATGCCCAGTGTTACGGAGGGTCAGGGGGAACCTTATTGGTACTCGCTCTGCTGGCACTGGCCATCTGGCTTGGAGGTACACTGTTTACTCATACAGATCACTGAACATTGTCATTAATATTTATTTGCAACTGTAGTTTATTTAGGGCTATTGTAACCACATGCAAATTACATGTTAGTCACGATGTTTCCTGTGCCATTGTGGATCTGATGACAGCCGATTTTATTGCTCTTTTATTTTTGTTTGGTAATAAGACATAGTTTTAAAGGGTTGTAAGTTGGAGTTTAGCAACAGATGTTTCATGTTAGTATTTATTTAGTTAAGGCTGAGGCATATGATCAGTATGAAAATAGACAGAAGCATTTGTGGGAAGTGGATTACCTTAGGATACATGAAGTAGTTATAAGAGATTAAACATTTTTAAAACAGTTGCTGATATTCGTTAAGTGACGTAGACAGGGATGACATATTCATTTAAGCTCAATTTTACTGTTATTTCCTGCCTACTTTTGGTTTTAGCTCCAATTCAGTTTTAGTTAACTATAACAATGATGGCGCACCCTTCTTACCCACACTCATTACTACCCACTTTTCCCCAACGACAGTTCGTTATGGCACCCGGCTGGCAACAGGAGCGTTCTTCTACAATGACGATTATGATGACGAGAGTGAAAATCCATCTTTGCCAAAGTTCGACACCTGCCCCAACAATACTGTCCAATGTGATGCAATAAGAGACTGCCAACTAGGCACTGACGAAACAAACTGTGGTGGGTGGGCACGTTCACACACAGACACACACACACAGACCTTACCAGAACGAGACTAATACAAGGACAGATGGCCGAGAAGGATGGACAGGTGCTTGACAGCCAAAGGGATGCACTCAAAATGAAAAAAATTGGTGGAGGAACCTCATGTTCAATTCTCATTCATGGGTTTGATAATGGGGATAATATTCTATGATTTAAAATTCTGTGAAAATTTTGGACTTCAGTATCAGGGAATTATATAATGTGAAACGAAGAAAGCAGAAAGAAAGTGCACACAGCAGCATATTGGCATTTGTCGAGCTTATTTCATATTTGATTTTTGCTTTCACTGTAATTGTTGCTGCAACAGCAGCAGCACACAGGCCGAAGACTCCACATTACTGTCACATTGTGTTAGGCATAACGCACTAAAGAGACACCATTTAAGTTGTCTGCTTTCTTCTTCCTGTCTTCCCCAGTGAGGTTTGGCAAAGACAGCAGCCTGCAGGTTAGGACATCTCAAGATGGTCGTTTCCTACCTGTGTGCTTTACAAGCTGGGACCAGAGCTACGCCGACCAGACCTGCACTCAGCTGGGATTCAGAAAGTAAAGAATCATCACTCTAACCCAAAGCTAACTTTACACAAAGAGCGCTAAACGACACACATACTAGCAAACTTTTGTAATCCAATGGATTACATTACTAATTACAAAAATTGCCATTTAATTTGTATTCAATAACTGTATTTCAAAGACTCCACTCTGCACACATAAAATAGTACTGAACATTGGTGCATTTTTGCTGAAGGCTGAAAACCATTTTGGATCAGCACTCCAGCATCGAAATACTTATTGCCATTCCCCATCAACATTCAGAGCTCGCTCAGGCTTCATGAAGAAGTAGTTTTGCCAGACCCAATTTCAACAGCAGCTAGCAAACATGTGGACTTCTGCCTCCAACCTGTAATTTGCCCACTTGAGATCCATCTAATTTCTCCTCACCTGCTGCTGTGAATTCAGGGTTGAATTGATTCTCCATGGATCTCTCCAAGGTGTCTCAGTGTGAACCTGAAGGGTTTCAGACCCAATCAGATGGCATTATTTCGACAAAATGGTCTCTGTATGTGCAAGTTTATCTATTCAGCTGTCTGAACTGCCCTTCTTTCTATCTACAGGTCTTATGCCACCAAGCCAATGAAATCCCAGGAGTCCATTGGTTTAACAATGATTTCCAGATCACATTCGCCTATCCAGGGTCGTGTAAAAGTCAGGTATGCAGTTTAGTCCTTTCTACCCTCCCTGTTTCATACACAACTCAGGCTTAGTTCTCAATTTTCCAATTTCATTTTTTGTCATGTGAAAACACATTTTAAAAAATGCCCCCCACAGACGTATTTTTTCATATAATGTTACTTTTATAATAATATCACAAAAGCAGCACATTAGTTTAATATATGTTCTCATGTTAACTGACATGTTTTTCTCATTGTGGCATTACGTAGTGCTTCCTGTCCAGACCAGGAGACTGTCTCCCTGCAGTGTATCGGTGAGGAGCCTCCATCTGTTATCTGTGAAGTCCTGTCACACACATGTACACATGGCACTCTCTCTCTCTCTCTCTTTCTCTCTCTCTCTCTCTCTCTCCCTCTCTTTCTCTCTCTGTCTCTCTCTCTCTCTTTCTCTCTCTGTCTCTCTCTCTCTCTTTCTCTCTCTCTCTCTCTACCATTTCTCACACCTTTTTCAACGACAGCAACAAAGCATGTATAGTATTTGATCAATATCACTTGACATTACTGTTGTGTTTATGATCATTCGGAAATCCTCTGAAATCATTACTTGCCTTCTTTGAATCTTTAATCTGAATTTAATTCAGAAAACCTATATAATATAAGAAGTGGGGTGATAAGGTTGAATTTCAACCAAGAGAAAACCAACAACAACAGATCAACAACAGTCATGTTAACCTAAGCTATCAGTGCTCTTTCGCTATCGTGCCTGCTGGCTACCACTTACCTGAAAGCTATGCAGACACTTTCTATGACAGCAGCTGCTGTTCATATTGTATATGAGTGGAAGCTGGTGTTTCATAAACACCAGCTTACAATATGTACATCTTCTACATTCACACGATCTATACCATGTGAGATGGCAAAATTATATATACAATAAACATATTGATATTCAGTGCAATGATCCATATTTCACTGTTAAAATAAATGTGTCAAAAAATGTCTTAGAATCACTGATTTAGAAAACAGAGCTTTGTAAAGCAGTACCACAATATGATCACTCTATTCGCCACCATTTTACTGAAACTCACCAAATAATATTATCTAATGTAATTATTTCTCAAGTCATATATAAAGGATGTTTTAGCTTTTTCTTTGGTATTGCACAGCATCACACATTGTCTTCCGTTCCCAGACTGTGGTCGGCAGCAGTCTACATCGCGGATCATTGGGGGCAGTATAGCTAAGACGGGTCAGTGGCCTTGGCAATTGTCACTCCACTTCAGAGGATCCCACGTATGCGGAGGAGTCCTGATCTCTCCTGATTTTGTGCTAACGGCTGCTCACTGCTTCCCAAAGTAAATGACACAGAAAATGTCTATATGCAATCTTTATCTTTTATTTTTAGACTCTCAAGACTCTTGTTTAAACAGAACTCATAGATTGTAACTGTAGAATTTTATATAGTTCATCTGATAATATGTGAAACTAAATCTTGAGTCCATTGCTTTCCACTGAATAGTCTCTTTGTATGTCAAAGAAGCAACTCCTTAGCTCTCTTGGCGGAGCACTGGGAAGCGTATGGTGGAGTGGTGTCTCTGGACAACCTACCTACACCCTACCAAGTTAAGAAGATCATACTGAACGAGAACTACAACAGCAAAACTAATGACCAGGATGTCGCTCTGCTCATACTTGCATCTCCAGTTCTTTTCAATGGTTAGTGTCAGAAATTGGTTCTTACATGTGTACCTAGGTAGCTGTTATGGTGGAAATCCTTCCAGCAAGAGAAAAGTAAGGAAAGGCTTTCAATATTATTGCTCCCTGCTTGAGAATATACAAGAAAGAAAGCCTTGTACGATGCAACAAAAGCTGTTCATGTTGTGAGAGGGAGAGTGTGATCATGAAAGTGCGGCCTAGTGGGCGACTGAAATGCGTGAAACAGCCCCTCTGCTGCCTGAACCGGGTTCAAGAGCTTGTGTCAATAGATGTTCACTCTGCAGCTGAAATGTCCTTGAACACGTCACTAAATTTCTGCAACCTCTCGAAATGTCTTTGCTCTGCGGATGGAGAAAAATAACAGCCCTGTGGACATTACTCCTGACAGTCACTCACTGATTTCAGTATTGTTACATTAATCCACAGTTTGGTTCCCATTGCGTCAAAGAGTGATGTGATATCTGAGAATGAACAGAATTTGGTCATTGTATAGTGGTGGTCTATACATTAATAAATGCTTTGTTTATGAAACATAAACCAAAATCTAACATTGTGTCACAGGCTGAAACAAACACAGTGACTACCATGAAGATGGTTTTCTCTTGCTGTTGACTCTAAAGTTTTGAAAGTCTGTGCTGAGTCCACACACATACTAGTAATCAGATTTGCCAAGCCCAGTGTATGTGTGTGTGTGTGTGTGTGTGTGTGTGTGCGTGTGCATCTGTCTACAGTACTGGCCTTTGGAGCACACAGGATTGCTGGCGTGTTTGTAAAACTTAAATATGTCCTTTTGTGTCATCCAGATAAAGTTCAGCCAGCCTGTCTGCCATCTTTTGACCTGCAATTTCCCCAAGGAACCAAATGCTGGACCTCAGGTTTTGGCACCACTGAGGCAGGATCAGGTAAGATATGGAGCCACGTACAGTAGTACACTAAAAATGTAACAGTCTCCTGCCTGCAGTCAGTCAAAACAGTCAAACAGCAGGCAGATAGTCGTCAGAAGAAGTACAGGCAGGCCAAACACAACAGAAGGGAACATGGATGATCCATCAGAGAATAACTAATCTGGCCTCTCTTTACTGGAGCTGATGGCAGATGAACAGAAATGGCAGTGGACTAGCTGTTGTCATGGCAGTCAATAAGTTAATTCTCTTGTTATTATTCAGCGACTATTTTGGCATCTTTCAGAGAAAAATTAATGTGTATTTTTTACTCCAATGCAGGCACTGTCTCCAGGGATCTGATGGAGGTGACTGTGGACATCATTAGTACACGAGTGTGTAACAGCCCCAGTGTGTACGGAGGCGCCGTGACCAAGAACATGCTCTGTGCTGGCGACCTGGCCGGAGGCAAAGACTCCTGTCAGGTGAGCAGTCGATAACAAAGGATGGGTTTACAGTTATCGATGAATCTACTTTTAACATCAAACAAATGCTAGAGTAAATCTTATGGTGACTGAGAAAGAGCTGTATTTTCCAGGGTGATAGTGGTGGACCTCTAGTGTGTCAGGGACAGAGCCGTTGGTATCTGGTGGGAATCACCAGCTGGGGAGCTGGTTGTGGTGAAAGAAACAAGCCTGGTGTTTACACCAAAGTCAGAAGTGTTCTGCCCTGGATCTACAGCAACATGCAGGTAAGAATAAATGGAGGAAAACATTTTAACTAGTGTGGGAGAGCATGCTTGATTTCCCAATGATAAGGATGCATAAGAATTACTGTAGGTCACAGGTTTTCTCCATCTTACAGATGCCGTGACGTCCCTTTGTCTCCTGCTGGCGGTCTACTTTCCCCCTTCTCCGATGAACCCTGCACTTTGAAGTCATCTCAGAGAGATGGATGGATTTACACATAGAAGAACGAATTGATGAGGAAATACTGTTGACCCAAAGACACACGGATGAAAGGTTTCATGGGGAGTAGCAGTGTGACAGATTGCACAATTTAAACACAGGACATCTATACTTATCCTGTCACACAGCAGTTATGTGTATTACAGCACCTGAACCTGATTATTGATACAAGCTAATCGATGCACTGGCTTCAGTCTTGCATTCTTGATTTTGTACTTCTATCTTTTGGTGTCTCGGCCATACAGGATACTTCTGCTTAACTGCATGTTAAGCAAGCTTTAAAGATGGCTGGCCCTTCTCTTATGTGTTCTGTGCCAATGAAACACAGTCCACTCTACTGTGATCTCCTTAATTGGTTAGAGAATGATAAAAATGATTGATGATTGTAGAGGTGTGTTTTTTCTCAGGGACACATCTCAGGCTTTTACACGTTGACTATTGTTTACCATGTTAAAGGATTAAATCTGTATTTTTAAAGCTGTACCTTTTTTTTTTTTTTTTTACAGATTTTTGGTTTGAAATGACTGGAAGGTACAAAAACTTTTGGAACTGGTCCAGCAGATAGCGTCTGCTGGCAGTGGAGAACAGCTGGTGAATGGGCTGTAATGGCTCCAATGTAATCCTTCGGGGCGATTGCACCAGATCAAAGTTCAAATCCACCAGACTCCATTGACAAAAATCGGTCAGTTTGTTTATGTTATTACGTGTTACAGAAATATTGTATTGGATGCAAACTAACCTTCCCGCAAAAACACAAACAAACTAACTGATTGAGAGAGCGTTAGACCAGCAACTCTCACGTAAAATTACTCTTTTTGTCAATGGAGTCTGGCAGCTTTGAACCAGGTGATATCACAGCTGTTTCTGGTTAAACAACAAGGATCTTACAGGTCTGTCTCTGAAATGATCCTGTCTGTAATGTTGTCAGACACACAACCTGAGCGTGGCAGAGCAGCAAAAACATACTTTTAACATACTTTGATCTGGCGCATTTGCCCCAAAGGATTCACCGCCTACTTTTGGCTGCTGGCGGAGATGATCTACTCGACCAGTTCCAACCTGGACCAATTTGTGCCTTACAGGTCATCTCGAGCCTAAAATATATAAAAATGGGGCCCAGGTTTAAATTCTCTGGCATTATCTTTTAAAATAGAAAAGGGCATTTTATGTATTCACTTTGTGAAGAAAAAAGCAATGTGACCCTTGACTCCCTTAGTGAGCTCTTGTACTCACACTGTGACATTTTACAGAAATTGTTCTTTTTACATTGTGTGTTAATCTGTGCGTTGTATTTATGTGCATTTGCCATGGTGTCTAACAGAGTTTTCTATTGGTCTAATGTGTGGGATCACTGAGCATATTATACATTATTATACAAAATAAAGATCAAGGAAAGTCCTTATGATGGCGTTGATTAATCAAAGGACTATCACAATGACAATCACATACCACATAAGGCTGGCGTGACGATGGGGGTCTTTAGTGTGTGTGTGTGTGTGTGTGAAGAGAGAGAGAGAGAGAGAGAGAGGGAGAGGGAGAGAGAGGAAGAGGGAGAAAGAGAAAGGGTTCAACGCACGGAATAAGCAGTCGCTCCAGGAGTCACATTGTTATCCATCACATTTATTTTTCCAGGACAAGTAGGTGTGAGGAATGTGCACATATTGACAGATGAGAATATCTGGAACAAAAGCATTGTGAGACAAGCTGACTGTTTTTTTGTGTGCGGGTATCAGTTTGTTGGCCAACGGTCTGCTGGAGGAACAAGAGGTAAGTTGATAAGCGCGCATGTCTTGGATGATGTTATGTGATGTGAATTTGTTTTTTGTTTTTTTATGAAAAGAGTGTCAGGAGGGGTTACAATAGCTGTAGAAAATGGGTTGGAGAAAAGAAGGCAAATTTTATGACAATGTATTCCCTCTCGCTTATCTTGAGCACACAGTCTAGTGTAAATAAGTGAATTCATTTATGCCAATATGTGTTTTTGTGCAATATTTACTCACTGCTGGACGTGACCTCATTAACTTACAGCGATGCCATTTACATCACTACTTGTCGTGTATCACTGCTATAGAGTGAGGGTGTGTCTCCTGGCACTGATCCCTGTAACCGTCACTGGTTAAAAACAAAAAAAAAATTAAAAGAATAATAAATAATAAGATAATACGGATCAAAGCCTTAAAACAAGCGCGAACAGCCCACTGTTATCATAAGCCTTGTAACAATAACCCAAAAATCAGATGTTGTGTGTGATGTCACGGCTGTTGATGATCATGAACGGGTGGTTGCTTTCACTGAAAAGGAAAATCACCAGGCGGATGGTGGCTTGTTTTATTTTTCCTGCTCCACAGGTTGAGGGAGGCAAAAGTGGATAAATGCGCGCACGTCACACATTTGATGTTGAAATATTCTATATTGTGCCAATTCTTTCTTGCGAGTCCACCAGTGACACCTGGCATGCCATGTAGGCTGCGCGCGTACATTATAACGGAGAGGTCATCAGTGCCTTATTGCTGTCGGCGCGCAACTTATACAGGAAACAAAAGCCACTAAATTTACATCCTCTGCCCCCTGTAGGTGACGTATTCATTTATAAATGGACGTGTGCCGGTTTCTCCGAGGAACCCACTGAAATCCAGCCGACTAATTCTGCCTTTAAAGCTGCGTGCCACACCCCTTTGTCCTGTTTATGTGTGGACCCGGGTCGTCCCTGTGCTTTCGCATGATGCGACTTGTCATCTTAACCTATTTCTCCTTCGGCGCCAGAATTTTCCGCTGGAGACAGTTACCATGGAGATATCTGGACACTATAGGAACGACGCACATTGTTGTCATGGTGACATAACATCATTGTGATGCCAGATATAGGGGGCCAAGTTGTTATTTTCCGCACAGGTTATAGAGACCTGTGATGTTGTGGTGGTGTATTTGTTTGTTAAAATGAAAAAAAAAAAACAGGAAATTTTTTACATTTTTTTTAATCGACACTGGGAGTTTTGTGTTTCATTTGTTAAAATACTTCTCAGGGTCATTGATCACCAAAAGCTTCAGAAACCTCAAACCTGCACACCCACAAAAGCGTAGAGTGAAGTGCAGAGGAGATTTGGCACAGTGCTGCCAATCAAGTGTACATTTAAAACCTTGCATTTAAAGGACACATAAATACACATAGACAAATATCCAACACTAATAGAATCATTAGCACTGAAAGGACACAATTAGAGGGCTTAATGGGATGTGGTCTCATGTAAAAACACACATTCTGGAGAAAACATATGCTAATATAGTTTTTCTCTCATGACCTTGTCCACATTTCCAGAATTCATCAGCTAAACTGTGATTTTAGATGTTTTTGTTACTAAAGTTTGTGTTGCACTGATCTTAAGCGTCACACATGTGCCAGATAGTCTGATGTCAAAGGTTAAATCATTATCTTTTTCATGTCTCAGTGACTGCCGAGCACTCTGCTGGCCTTGTCTACTTTATCATCTCATTGCTCCCATTTGTTCTTAGTTATGTTGTGTCTCTGATCGCCTTCCTGTTTCTTCCTCTCCCGCATCTCCTGACCTTTCTTTTTATTGCCCTGTGTATTTTCTACTGGAAATGCCACTACCATACGACAGACTGCCCTTCCCCTGTCCTCTCTCCTCAGACAGTGTCTCCTCTGCGTGCCCTTTGCCTGTGCGCTCCTGCCAGATAATGTCTGTCCCAGTCTGCTCGTTTCCCATTCTCAGTGTCTTTCATTCTGCCCTTTTCTTGTCCCCACATCACAGAAAGCAGCCTCCCTGCCTGCTATTTCCTTGTTCTTCCCAAACAGATCCAGTCGCCCTGCCTGCCCTTTTCTTGTCTTCTCCTCTCAGACAAAAGGGAGCCTGGCACTGGAACTTGATATGTCTAAACAATAGCAGATAAGGTAGGTTAAGGAAAGATGGATAGGAAACTGCTCAGGTGCCGCGTATCATATCTAGGGAGAGAGAAAGGCTGGTGCTGAAAAGCTGCACGATATATTACATTGGGCAGTGCCATGTTGCCAAATACCATTAAAGATTCTCACAGGATCAATGTGTGACACTGACCCACTAACGGTTAAAAATACTCCCTTACCAAAGAGATTCTTATCGCACTTCAACAAAAGATATTCTTCACTGTGATCCTGTCATTTTCTTTATTCATGTGAAAGTAGAAAATATTAGTTAAAAAAACATGTTTTAACAAATAAAACAATTAAATGCTATACTATATATCTACTATATAGAGCTAGACTGATAAATCAGACAGTTAAATCCTCACTATAGGCCAATATATCATGATTGGACTATTCTAAACTTTCAAATATCTAGATACTGACCTAGAATATTCAGCATTGTAAGGCTATAAGTATGAAATCAAGGTCGACAGACCACTCGACAAAGGTATTACAAGGTATTTTGATGTCAAGAGGGATGTGATTCTTTGATAACTTCTAAAATGAAAGCAGCAATGGTTACTGTCAATAATCAATGCAGAACTTTTAGTTTCAAATTTAGTCCTGTATATTAGAGTTCTGCCTCTTTTGTCCTTAAACAGAGCACAGGTGTTGTGGTGTGTTGACATTTAGTATTTTCCTCCAGAATCAGTGGAGGTTTTTCAGCGTCCACTTAACCCCGAACACTCATTGCCATATCAGTTGCTATTAACAAGTCTCTTAGTGAGAAGAGACATCAGAGGGCATCTGATATCCTGCCTTCCCATTAGTCTCACATTGTCAGACCCATTTTTACGCTGCCAGAGCAGGAGAGCATTCGGCTGGGGAGCTGGAGAATGTTTTTAGGATCATTTTTGGCTAAGTAGCTGCCTTTTGTACAATTTATATCTCCAGATTAAGTTTTCTGTTGTTGTAATGAAGCTTAATTTACTCACTGAAAACAGAGTCTGATAATCTCAGTGGTCCCAGTCAGACTGTGTTAACCACCTTTCCCATTTATCCCATATTTTGTCGTTTTCACACCAGTTGGACAGTGTGTATCGAGTGAAAGATGAGGAGGAAGGTTAAAATGAGAGAGAAATGGGTTAAGGGAGACTCCTGTTTCTATTCCAGAGGGAGTACGAGGTGGCTCATGGTCAAATGTACAGTGTAACAGTATCTCATCATGGTAGCCAGCTCCTCAGTGATGTGAGATTTTAGCCACAGTAGAGTATTTATATACTCAAAAGCAGTGGCAGGCTGTTCATTTTACACCTGGGCCTTCAGTGGCATCCTACCTGAATCAAACCACCTCTTAATACCATCATTATGACGCCACGGCTATAGAAACCATCAATATTATACAGAAAGGCAGTATAACAGGACGTTGCATCGCAGACAGGTATCTCATGCTGGAGAATGAATGTCATCACTAAAGCAAGAAACCCAATTAAAAGAATTCAACAAGTCTCCTTTCACTGCAGCCACAGCTGTGCTGCTGTGCACCTGCTCCATATACATCAAACACTCTAACCACCGACTCGGCTCCAAACACAGAGTCGTTCAATTGCCAACACCAGGCATTCCCAGCAATACAATTTGCTCCTCTGAGCCTGTAGGCCAAAGGTATCGCTCGTAGTTGCTGACCTGAAAGTGGCGGACTAACCCTTTTCCCGGCTGGGACAGGCTTGCTAGCTTCAGGGTGGGCCGGCATTTCCTCAAAATGTCCAGCTTTTCTTGGAAAGTCCGCCTTGAAAATGGATTTCTAAGTAGATCTGCGACCAAATTAACATCGCAGGTTTGAGGTTAAATTAAATTTTATAGGTAGCATAATAATGAGACACCTCTCATTATCATTATGGCATTTTTTCATATTATGATAACACATTTTGTCATTACTAAATACTTAATTAGCCTATTAATTAGCCCAGTTTTTACAAGAAATGCACATATCGCACACATCACACAATGTCCTCATTATTTCACAAAAACGACGTCTCATCAAAACCAACTCTTCTTGTTTTAAGGAGGTGGGCATGTTGATATAACATAAAAAGAATGCGAGATGGTAGCCTACATTGGTTAGAAAAAAGTATTACCACCAGTAGAGGTCCCATCAATCTGCAACTGTAATACAAACAGACAATCATACTCACTTGCACATCTACAGGCAACAACCTTTAGCGGTGGGGCTGTCAGTATGACCAAAATCTCATATCCTGATGTACATCATTTCATATCCAGGTAATGATACATGTCACAATATAGCACTTTGTCTGTGAATTCAATGAGTATATATTTTATATAAAATTACCATATGGAGAGGATTATTTCACAAACCACATTCTTGCGACAAAAGTAGCCAGTCTTTTAGGTACCAGCTCCTCATTTTGTCTTGGCTATTCTGGTTGGAATTTCACTATTCTGCGTCACGTTCACTCTCCTCCATGTTTGTTTGTATTGACTTCGTGCAAATTTCCCACCTACACCTGTGGCATGTGGAAGAACGCAAAGCATTGTCCAAATGATAAGAAATATCGCCGTAAAGGATATGATCGGCGGCATAACTATGTAACAAAAGAAACCACGGTGCATAATATCAAACTATAAACATTTTTTTTCTGTCACATGATATGTATTGTCATATTGCACAGCCCTGTTTAAAGGGGTTACTGGTTTTGTATATGAAAATAGAACAACCCAAGCAGTGTTTGGTCATCGAGTGGAGGGGTGATGGCTATGTACTGAAATATAGATAGACACTTATAGATGTGTGAAAAATATCCCTGCATAAAAGTCCTTTATGCAATGGTGGCAGCAACATGCTGTTGTATAAAGGGCACGCCTGCCTTAGCGTGAATAATTTGCCTGCCTGCTATACTTGATCTGGATCAGTGTTTATAAATGTATCTGAACTGAACATAAGTGATGTACAGTTTGGGGCCAGCCATCAATCATCACCTCTGATGTGAAAAAAAGTTGTCTCTTCCAAGACGTGGAGATGTGACGGACATGCCTCCAAAGACTATATTGTCATATCTCATCATTCATATTTTGAATGGTTTGCTTTTAACTAGACTGTAAAAATGCCACTGTGAATGCACCACATTTTTCATAACACACACATTGTGACGGTTAAAAAGATCTTGAGAAAGGATTTCAAAGGTTTCAGTCTTGACTGTGCAGTCACTGCTAAAATGAAAATCCTCGCAAGAAGAACAAATTCTCTTTTGTCTTTAGTATTTCTAAATGCTAATTGAGTTTAGTATTATCTTTTGGATTCAAACATGGAAAAAAGTACTGAAAATCTAGAAACTAAATTTGTTCATGAACGGAAGAACCAGAGCTCTTCCTCCTTACTGACTGCACTGATTGTTGAAATTAAAAAAAAAATCGAATGCACCTCAAAAACATCAAAACAAACAAAAAAAAAAAAAATTTCAGTAAACTTTGCCTGCCTAAAACATCCCATTAAACAAAATATTTTTTCTGTCCAAGGTCGCATAGGGTTGATTTTCATTTTAAGAGCAGATGCTATTAGTCTAATTGATGCCATAGGCATTCTGTTCCTCAGTTGTCATCTTGTGTCACATTATTTCATAAATGCCCTAGTTACCAGTGTGCTGCTCCGATCTGTACGTTGGCTCACAAATCGAATACACAGAGCACCGATTTACAAATAGCAGCTGGACAGGAATGGTACAGTCGGTACATTTACTAATGACTATAATGGACTCTGTTCATTAAAGTGCACTGTGCCCTCTCATACTGATACAGCTGCAGACAGACAGATGGCTGGGCGGACATAGATGGACCTGGGCTATCAGAGAGCTACTTATAGTGAAAGAAAATATGGACAGACAGATAGACAGCCAGGTAGAACTCTCAAACAATAGGTTTGCATAAACTTTACAGTATACAAGTTGCACTGCAGATTTGTCCCCTTCTATTATTTCACTGTGGAGGTTTGACATGCTTCACCTAATGCATTGCTGTCAATTCGTGTACAACGTGTTGTCCGATAACCTACGGCCGCACTGGAAGGTGGAGCGGAAAGCTGGCCGTCATGTCTTTTCAATGTGAAGATAACAGCATACATTTTCAGACAGTCTGCCCTGGAAGGCATTGCACTTGGTTGTTCATATAAGTGCCACAAATAGCTGTGTACCAAATAGAGCTGGACAGCGTTCAAACCAAGCTTACTTTCTTACCTCAGCTGGCCAATCAGGGATAAAGGAGTGTGTGTGAATGTTGAAATGTAAGTTTTGGAAAATCGTAGAAATTGTTGAACGCAGAGACCCTTAATCCAACATCAGACAAGTGTGAGATGGAAGTGGTTTCCAACTATTCTACCCTTCTGAAAAGCACTTCTGATGGAGTATAATGGCCCGTTGCCAAACTTTGTTTACACCAGAGAATTTGAAGGGGAAATTAGACGACTCAGGTATTGATTCATCACTTATTGTTGCAACTAGGTCTGCATTTGCAATTGCAATTGCAAGAACTCTGGCCCTTTCCTTTAAATATCAGAAAGAGAAAGCAGTAGATTACCTCACTTTTCAAACTTCTTTGTGTGAGTTTTCTAAATGTCACATGTTTACTCAATCCCAATTCTACCTACACTAGATTTCTCCTGTTCAGATATCACTGGGAAAAATAAAGGAAGAAACTGCGCAGCTTAAATTAAGTACAGAGTGGCTTGAAATAGATTTTTAGGCATAAGTGGCTTAGTGCTTTGATTTGCCAAAACAACCTAAAAATCTTATTCAGATGAGGTAGGCAGGGAGGTGGGGGAAAAAACTTTGTAGATATATTCAATTTTAACATTTTGTGTTGACTGTTAACACCTTGTAGATAAGTTAGATAGGCCTATAAGTGGTTCAACAAGACTGTAGTGGTGGTAATCCATCCAGTAGTCGTATTTTACACACACGTCAACCTCATGGTGATGCTAGAGGAAAAATCAGAGGATGACCAAATCATTAGGGTCCATTATCTGGGAACCAGTAGACATGTGTACCAAATTGTACGACAATCCACACAGTAGTTGTTGAGATAATTCAGTCCAGACTAAAATGGGGGAACCACTAACTGACTGTTCAATAGACTGGCATTGCCAAACCCTGGACCCATGCAGCCAGCATGGCTAAAACCTCATCTATGCAACATTACACTTCCTCCAAAATGTAATTTCGAAAGCAAAATAGTTGAATATGAACACATTTTGTAGGAGCACAGTTGGCATATGTGCATTGAATAGCCTACATGAAAATGGGCCAAGGTTGTGTGATGTCCACAGGGAGGGAGGAGTAATCTCTGCCAGGAAAAGAGAACATGTGTGAGGGCTCTGAACATGGATTGTAATACAATATAAAACACTGTAACCGTAGGCCCTTTACATCAGCTAAACTCCGGGGGTTTGGACAGAACCAGTGCCTTCACACACCACTTACTGTATGTGTGCTTCAGTATTCATAGTCTTGGGGGTGCATGTAAACTGTATGTGTGTTTATCGAGAGTGTTTATATTTGCAGGGGCACATATGTGTTGGAGTAGTGTGTCTTACTAAAACAGACCTCGCTCACTGTGTGTTTTTGTCTTTCTCTCTCACCCTCCCTGTTTTTTTTACTCTATGTCAACAGTTGCCATGGAAACTATTTTGCTCTTCCTCTCTTCACTCCTGGTGTGTGTGGCTGGTAAGTGCCCCCATACTCGCAAAAACGCACACACACATCCATGCATACACACACACACACATGCATGCACACACCAATTGTCCATATGGAGGCAGTGTTGAGGCGGGGAGGGATGTTGCATGCAAAGGCACTCACTGGGTGTGGGCTCGTAGCAAAACATCAATTACTGCTTTATGTCTGGGTTTCAAAGGCTAGTTAGTCACTGACTGTATGTGTGAGGTCTGTTTATAGTGTATGATTAAATGTAAGAAGCATAAACACATGCTCTCACAGTCAAGCGTTACCAACAGATGATATGGTGCCGTGCTGCAAACTGTTTTTTTTTCTGACTCTTGGAGCTTGGAGATTAATAGATAGAGAGATAGATAGAGTTTAAGTATTTTCACTCAGGGACTCCAATCTAATTTCCTGTGTCTCTACCCTCTCCCTTTTCCATTCACCCTCTGACTCAAACCACTCACCCTCTTCGCTGCCTCTCAGCTGTAACAGACCCCAGTGCACAGGGTGAGTACCCTTGATGTAATCTCTAATGGGGTCAAACCTCCGTCCGAACAGCCACGTAGATGGGACTGTTGTTTTCCTGATCAAATCAGACCTTTATGGATTGGTCCACTACAACGAACAGCGGCAGGAGTATGGATTGAGTCCAGAAGTGACAAGATCCCCCTGTGTGTTGATTAGAAATAAACTTTGATTGAATGAAATCAATGCTGAATAGATGAGTGGTTGTTTGGTAGGAAAACGATATGATAATCAATTTGTATGAACACATAGCTAGAAATATGTATAATGTTTAATGTATAGAGTGTAAATAATACTATTACTATTTCAAAACCTGTTGCCAGACAAGAAGATCAGTATTGGAGGATTCTGCAAAACTGCAAAATTGACTAATGCCATATTTAAAAAAAATTCTGTTAATATAGTTAAGGTTTGTAAAATATAACAAAAAATAAAATGCACTCTGATTAAGGTATGGTTAAGATTAAGGAGGTTTAGAAAGTTTAGGGGTGATGGCTCAGTAAAGCGCACAGGTCAGTGACATCAGGTGCTAGATTCTCATAGCTTTTTGAAAGGGTTGGTTTAATGTTTTAAACAGCATTGATAAAACGTTCTAAACGTGTTTTTATTATATTTTCACAGATGGCAAGGAGAAAGTTGAAAACCCATTTGTTTACGGTAAGTTCTGAAAAATCTTTGTTTTCTGTAAATGCCAGCCATCAACAGCATGTTGCCTACACACAAAAACACCTTTTTGCGATATATTGCACATTGACAAATGTTTTTTCTCCTGCCGCTGTGTCTCTTCTGTCGTCTACTTCTTCTATAGACTATGAGAGCCTGAGGATTGGGGGGTTGGCATTTGCCGTCGTGCTGTTCACACTGGGCATACTTCTCATCCTTAGTAAGTTGACCTTTGTGTGAATGTGTGTGCTTGTTTGTCAATTAACTATGTGTACATGCACTTAATATAATTCAGTGTTACAATCAAATTAAAAATAATTACCAAATAATAAATTAATGAATCATTATTGGATTTCCACACTATGTTACTACGACATCTTGTATTCATATGGCTTATTTGCATCAATTATATCTTTATTATCAGGTGACATTGAATCACTGTTAAGGAGTGAGCACAGTCAACACAGCTAATGATTTCTTACATTTCTAGGTCGGCGATGCCGCTGCAATATCAATCAGAAGCCCAGGTATGTCAGTACCCCTCTCTGATTATGTAGCCTAAGGATATTTCTGTCATACAATAGGATTTGGTTTCCATTCCAACCTGTGAATCCTCTCTTCAGGGCCCCCGGAGATGAAGAGAAACAGGAGGAGAACCTGATTGTCTCCAAGGGTAAGATGCACATTTAAGATGCCTGACATACCTCCATAACTGAGTTTCCCTTTGGGAGAGCCCACAGCACAGGGGAGGAGAGGGGAGATTTGTGTGCACACCTGTTGAACTGTACTGTGTGTTTGAGCCAGAGAGAAAAAGCATAGTTTTATATGTACTTTAGATTACTGCTGACCTTTTCCAAGGCATATCATAAGTTTAATGTCATACCTTCCAAGAATTAGATTTAAATTTACTTCAGTACAGTATAAAAACAACCAACGAAGACTTGCACTGTAATTAGTCATTTATCTCAGAGATTATTTTGTTAATATTAGGTTTTTGTCAAAATTAGTTAAGTTTCAAGCAAACAACTTTTTCAATATCCCTCCCTATGGTTGCACTGCAGGATCCTCCAACACTTAAATTTCACAGTCGTCATCATTTTACGTGAAAAAAACAACCAAATACATTTTTCACAACATCCATATTTGAGGGGGGGAGTGTCTAACAAACAATTTGCTGGGATCTACAAAGCATGCTCAAATAAAAGAGAGCTCAACCATCTACCCCCTCAAAATCTATAACTTGAATACTTCTCTCTGACTCCAACATGCACAGGCTGGTCATTTGCCCAAACCAGTTTGCTCCATCCTGAATAACGAGCTGAAGAGCTAATGTCAGATGAAAAATGTCACTGCATTTTTGACAGTCACAAACAAGGTTTAAAAAGTGATTAAATCTAACATAGACTTAACTAAGTTGACAATAATACTCTTTAATGCAGCGCTTTCTAAACAGTTCAAGGATGCTCTGATGTCCTTGAATGCACCACTGAAGAAACAGTTTTGAAACAGTTTTAAGTTAAGTTTAAGTTTAAAACAGCTCTTGCTTGCAATGCATTAACATAAAGCTGAAGAAATGCTGAGAGTGTCGCGTTATTTCAGTGATCAATGATCAATTATTTCAGTCATTCTGATGTTCAAGCCGGTCAAGGTGGAGCTAATTTAAACTATGTCTTACATGCCGTTAGGATGTTACAGCAATGCATAGTATTTTTTATTTCTATTTTTTGCACATCTTTATCTGTAAAGTACAATATTTCCTCTGAAATGTAGTGGAGTAAAAATATCAAATACACAAGGACATAAGAATTGAAATATTTTGCCTTAATTATTCACCCTTGACCTCTTTCAGCTGCAACAGCTGCCAAAGAAACTCCAGCAGAGAATTGAGGCAACTCCATCCAGATCTGACTGCCTTCAGAGATGATGATCAGCTCTATTTGATATCAAGTAACTTTAACAGTGAATTAACTAATGGTTATTAAAACTGGATATATGACAGGGTAAGAGGGGAGGTATATGTTTAAGAGATGTAATATGTACATAAATCTTGTGCCCTGTAAACAAACCTTTAGCCTGTTGTGCTCCGTTGTGACCGTGCCAGTCCCTCAGTGCTCTTGTCCAATCCTGTGCCTTTTTGTAACAGTCTCTCAGTTCTTTGTCTTAGCACCTTTGACAAAAGATTGTCTTTGAAGCCCTAGAAGATTTTTTAATGTTGTGTGGTCCACTGTTCTTTGTTTTGTACTTCTATCTACTGCCTTTAGGTTTTAGGATTTGTCAATTTGTAGTTTATTTTGTCAGATGTCCTGGATAATGTTTGTCATATTTGAATTATAATATATATGCATATATACTGTATACACATATAAGTATATATACTGTATATATAAATACAGATAGTTTACAGACAAGATATACAGCTAAATATACTTCATTTAGGTCTATGTTTGAGTGGTTGGGTGTGTTTGTGTGCACATGTGGGTATATGTATGATTGTGTTTATATCACAGGTGCATGTGTATCTTTACATGTAAATATTATGAGCCTTATATAAGACAATCTCAACTGCCACAGCTCTCTGACTGAGCACAGGAATGGTTTGCAGGTATCTGCATGAGCTCCTCCACCGTAGTGTTTGACCATCTATAGCGGAGGGAGCTCCTGCGTCAGCTGTCTCACTGCCTTCTTCTCCACATATCCACTCCACTGCTCTGTCACAGGGCTCCACCAGGATTAACTAGTCTCCAGCAAACTATGATTAGTTTCTCCGTGCATACTCATTGGTGCCACAAATCTATGAAGAATTTCTGTTCTCTTTCTTGTTTGTTGCTTAGTCAGCCTCTCTAATGTCATGATGCTTTGAGTGCCCATACATGCCGAACATTTCTGAAAAAGAGAGACAAAGCTTGAGTGCTGCGTTTGAGAGAAGTGAAGCTTCAAATTGATATTATTTGTGTGCGAGACCACATTAATTGTAGCCTGATGTAAGATAAATCATAGCGAGAGAACAAATGACCAGCCGTTGGTGTGAAGCTCATGTCAGATCAGACTTTCACCAATCTAAAGTCTGAGTATATCTGTTTTAAAGACAGCCGCTGTTTGAGTACACGCTTTGTTCATTCTACGCATGAGGCCTTGTTGTGTAGCAACCTGTCGTGCTTTTCGCATAAATAAATAAAGGTACATCTGACCACACATAATAATGTGGTTTTTGTGTTTATTTAGATGAAAACCAAATTCAAGTATTCAATATTGTAAGCATTTTTTTTTTTTACAAGAAGTCTCCACAGGGTGGATGCTTATGCTCGAACATTTTAGCTCAGCAATTCAGATTTCACAAACCTGCAACAGCACTTGAAATCAGTCTGGTAATTTCCCATCAATGTCAATCAAGGTTAAAGTTGCCATTAGAGGCTATGAAAGTATATCAGAAAATGGATTCCTCACCAGCAGAGACAGTAATATGCTGCCTGTTCTGCTGTGACTCCAAAGGTTGGCAGATTAATCTTTATTGGCTTCAGAGTACAAACTTTATGGGACTGTAAATATGTAACTGAGCGGCTTGACTGAAATATTTCTGTGGGCGCGAAGGGGTGGCTTGTGTGTTAGAGGGTGGATCTGTGAGGTGGGAGCATCTGGCACAGACGGGGCCACACACACAGCACACACACACCTGGAGAGAGGTAATACAGAGCCTTTAGCAGCTCAGGTGAGTAATAACTTGCTTTTCTGAACAAATGTTTAATCAAATGTGCATGAAAAAAATCCATCTGTGTTGTACATCTCTGGTGCCTAAACATTTTTACAAAACCAGTTTCTCACAAGTAAAACATTAATCCATTTTCTTGGGGGGTTAATTGATGTCTAAAATGTGCATTTCTGTGTAATATAGAATATATTGGCGTTCTCGTGATGAAAAGATAAAGTTTTCCTGACTAAGTTACTCCATTATTTAATGAGGCAAAATATAACAGCACACATGTTCCAATTAATGTGCTGTAAAAGTGGGTTTGGAGGACAAGCAGTACTTAATTACCCCCTGCTGAAGAAATCTAATAGCAATGACGCTAACGCAGGGGTGGTGTGGTTATTTGTCAGGATCATTGGGTATCAATTCGACGTTATTACCACAGCTACTCTTTCTTGCCCCATCTGTAACCTCTATTGGACTGCGTAAGGTTCAAGGTTAATGAATATTGGAGCAGTAATATATTAATGAGTAACTGTCTGCTATGCCCTTATGCTCAGTGGTGCATTGAAAAGGCCCAGACACTTAATGAATGAAAGCACCCAAGTCCACAATTCACAGTGGCACGCTTGAACAAAATGGAGACGGCAAGGGAAATTTTTAGTCTGTTAATCTGTGTAAGTTAATGATTATCGGTCAGGAGATGTAGATCAAACCAGAGGCTTGTGTATGTGTGTGCGTGTGTGTGTGTGTGTGCAAAGAACGGAGCGAGAAAGGGTAGGGGAAAGAGGATCAATATCGCCATTAGCCTCTTAAAGTTCTCAGCGAAGATCAAGGCAATCACTTTGTGCTTTAGTCTGTAGTAAGGAACCCAGCGAGGCAATTTGTCTGGACATATAGAGTTTCCAAGCCTTTCAGCTACCTCTCATCTTAAGTGAATAAGCTGATTTAAACGAGCCTCTACAAGCCCCTAACCTAATTAAAATGGAGAGACTATTGAAACCAAATCCACGTAAATCTTCTTCTCCCTTTCAGATTCAAGTCCTAGTGGAGAATACTTCTATTGTCATGATACATAAACAAGATGTTTCATGTTGAATTATTTAAAACAATAGACACGGATGGATCGCCAGCTGGCGGCTGCTGTTATCACCGGTCTTTTGTTAACTGTTTGTATTTTGTCCCTCCAGTTTTGTCAGCTGAACACACAAGCAGGCGAGCCATCATGTCGTCCAGTGGTACGTCACACAGTGGATAAACTGCTGATTTTCCACAAACAGGGGTGTATGAATAAGGCGCTATAACAGGATGCCATTTGAGCACATAATATTTTCAAGGTCACAGCTATTCTTGCTTTCTGAGTCAGAACCACTAACAACAGTGTGTGTATCTTGTACCTGGGTAATGCAAGGCTGACTTATTAACTTCTTACATAGAGTGACACAAGCATGCTGGGCAATGATTAGAAACAATGTCAAGCTTAAAACACTGTTCAGGCTCACCTTCTCACATTTCAACATTCTGCCACAGCTAACCTGTTTACAAAATCTGTACTGCTAGCATTAATGGCACTGTACATGTGGCATAGTAGGGTAAAAAGTGTTTTTCAACCTTTCTCATAAGCATGCAGCCAGCTTGAGACTGTAGTAGCTATGTTTCTGTAGATACAGTATATGTTTCTACTGAGTTTCTACTCATGTTGACCACCCGTCCATCCCCAGGTGCAGACATGGACCTGGATGCAGACTTTGTATATGGTAAGTAACTGCAACTTAAAAAGTAACTGAAATAGTTTGTACATTTAACTTGTGCCAGCGCTGTACAAAAGAGAATGTAGAAACCATGCACAAGAAAACGGAAGCTTCTGCCAGCATATAAGGAGGGAACATGTAGAGTGACAGAGGAAAAAGTTGGAGGAATAACAGGAGCTAAGTCATGGGGAGTAAAAAGGGAATGAGGTATCGAAGATCTGACAAAGAGAAAACCAGAGACACAGAGGTTCAAAAAGTGTGATGAAAGCAAAGGAGAAATATTAAAATTTGGAAAATGAGAGAGAAAAACACTGAAATAGTCTCCATTGGTAACGGTGATGGTGTGGTGACAATGTGCTGTGTGAATTTGCAGACTACCATACACTACGTGTTGGAGGTCTGATCTTCGCTGGGGTCATTGTGGTCCTTTCTGTCTTTCTGTTGGCAGGTAAGTCAACAGCTGATTCCTGTGTGTGTGTGTGTGCGTGTGCGTGTACATCAAAATGCATTTCAACTTAAGAGAAGTGAAACCAGAGACAGAGGACAAAACACCGAAACAAAGCAGCTCACGTGTGTGAATGCAGTTGAGTTTCTATCCACCAGTATGTTGCTGGAGAGACTGGCTGAATGCAAACAAACACAAAAACATTGCTCCACACAATGAATCTGACCTTGAGGAAGAACTAATCACTCAATCTAATTTTTCTCTAAAGGCAACAAGATCACCACTTGTGGCAAATCCAAGGTGAGTGAGCCGATGTCAGGACAGGTGACATGAAATATGGCTTAATAGTGACATCTGCTGGTCTGACATCTAATTGAAAAATTCAAAAGGTCGCAATTTTGTTTGGCTTTTTTAAAGTTTTGGTTTAAATGACAACTGCTGCTTCATTGTTTGCAGCCAAGACACGTCGAAGAGGACTAAACTGAACAGAACCAGGAGAGTGTGCTACAAAGCTGCCAGCTGATATGTGTGTAAAAATGTAAGGCTTTTGTATTAATAAAGTGTGTGTAACCTTGTTGTGTTTATGTTTATTTATCATCATTATCACTGCTGCTCTGCGCCACCTGGATTTTGAATTATTTTGCAAATGAATAAATAATATGATATATATAATATAAATAAATAAATAATCTTTGCAGGCCTTCTTCATGAAGCAATTGTGAAATTAAAGAAAACACCTTCTATGTTTTCCTGTAATATTAAAGATTTCAGCAAGCTTTGTTTAGTTACAAAATCACAGTTGCACCTCAAAACATGTGCCACGTCGTTTAGAGGTATAAAAATAACAATACAATGCACCAGATATAAAAAAGAAAATAATACACAAAATAATATATGATAACAATACATTACAAACAAAACACTGAATAATTATTATAAAATTACACTATAAAAGTGCTTAATGCACATTGTACAGTAACCGATTTAAGTGAGAATGATGAAAAAAAGGAAACGTGTTGGGAACAAATGCCCCTATAAATCGATATATTTACCAATATAATATTAATATAAACACCAATAAGCTGTTGTCTGAAAAGAATCACGTGACCATACCTGTAGCAGAAGAGATGTAAAACGAGCGCTTCTTCCTGGACAGGCCACGCCCCCCTCAGGTGCAACCAAAGCACCTGAATGAGCGCGTGTGCAGATGCGTCCCCCTTCCTGCCACGTGTTGTGTGCTTCCTGTAAGCGGACTTCCTCATCAAAAATCAAATCAAATCAACTTTATTGACCAAGTTTGAACAGGCAAACAAGGAATTTGACTTGGTAAACTTGACTCTCTATGTACAGTGAAGGAAAGAATAGGACAATATAAACAATATAGAACTCTATTGACAACGGTATATACAATGGAGGTAGGTGTAGTGCAAATTGCAGTGCAAAGAAAGTAGTGCAAAAAGTAGCAAATGTTCGGGGGGGGGGGGGGCTGAAGCAGGAAGTACAACCTCTGCTGGGCCTTTTTCCGGACAGAGTCTATGTGCTGAGTCCACTTCAGGTTTTTTAGCCTCTCACTGTAGCTCCTCTTAGCTACCCTGATCTCTTTTGTCAGCCTGTGTCTGGCCTGCTTGAACAGGACCTGATCCCCACTTCTGTAGGCCTCCTCCTTGGTCTGACGCAGCTTCCTGAGGTTAGGTGTGAACCAAGGTTTATTGTTGTTGTATGTGCAGATGGTTTTGGTCTGCACACACACAGGTCCTCACTAAAACTGATGTAGGACGTCACAGTGTCCGTAAGTTCTCATGAGATATTTGATCCATCGGCACTTTTATTACGGCACACTAACCAACAATTAAAAGGAAATAAAAGTCCTCCGCATTGTAAACTGGGAGTCCCGCCTGGTCTGTGTGTGCGCCTCCATTTTAGATGGTAGCAAATGAATTTGGGCTTTACAACAAACTTGATTTTATATCCGGAAACGCACCACAAATGATTGGGAACACGGTTACTTGGACTTGTGGCAACAGAAACACTCACAAGGTGGCGGCATAAGACCAGCGTGACAACAGGAAGAAGACATCCAGCGGCCACAGCTTCCTCCGACGGGCCGAGAGGAGGTGAAAGCTGCTGAGGAGACCCAGCGACCCCAGACACGGAGGGACAGAACAAGTAGGTGGAAACAATAGCCTTGATAATCAAACGTTTTGATGGATAGTTGCTATTACAAGCCATAAATTAGGCAATAGTCTGAGAAGTGTGCTGCAGATCACATCAGATGAAACTAAAACACAACTAGAGGCACTTTATAGTCACCAAATAGCACCAAACACCAACTGGGAGGACAGAAATGGGCATTTTCTCTCAGGCAGGCCGCAGCAGACCATCCTCAGTGGTCCCAACATGGAGGGGGAAGCCAAACAAGCTGCAGCTGCTCTTATTTTTTGGGGGGGGTTAAAGTGAGGTCCTACATCATGCGTCTCTAACTTACTTCCCACTGGCCGTCACTACTTTAAACAGGACGTCCCGTTTTGCCGCCAGCCAAAGCCGAGCAGTGGCATCATGCACTACTGTATGTTCATCGCTGCAGCAGAGATGACAAAGCGCATTAATCAAACCGCCAGAAAACTGCGCCTGATTAATTATCCCTGAATAAATAAGTCGTTACAGGGAGAGACAGGAGCTGTCAGCTGGGTGAGTCTCAAGGACCCCCTGCTCTCTCTGTCTCTCTCCTCCACTCCCCCCCCCCCCCTCCTCTCTCCTCTCCTCTCTCTTTCCCCTCAGCCTCCTGAATTTGTGGAAAAATGAAGCTGTACACGTTAACCCAGCCTACGGCCAAGCGGTTTTACCGGTTAGATCCCACAGCTACTTTCCATAAGGGCTTCAGCTGAGGTAAGCATGGGAAGCCATTTATCACACAGTTCACTAGAGCTGATAACATCACAGCACCAGGAGCAGGTTTGGAGAAGGACGCACCAACTGTGTTGGACATTGTGTGAGAGGGCTGATCGGTTTCTGTTCCCAGAGGCCTTTAGGATGGCTACCAACTGCTGAGACAAAAGGCTTCAGGGTGGCGGAGGGATACGGACAGGTGGAGAGGGGATGAAATATTTACCCTGCATGGAGGGGTTTGACTCAACAGTTTTAAGGGCAAGGTGTTAAATAAAGCAACCGAAGCACTTCATGAGGAGCGACTGACACCGAAGCAAACTGTTTCTCTGCTGGTCGTTACTAACTTTATGACTGTTGCTCTCCTAGTTGGTGCAAAGCAGCTGTGTTAAGTTTCTATGAGCCCTTCCCTTATTAAACGGAATCATTTTACACTTTTAAAGGTTCATACTTGTATTTTGAAGTCCTACCAGAACAGCTTTACACGGTTTAATGTTCTAAAAAACACATTATTTTTCTCCTAGCAGAGTTGGCTGCAGCTGTTTCCAGCCTCCGTCTAAATGCTCCCTTTTAGAAGAACAGCACAGTGTGCGTGCCTCGCTCTTGCCTTTTGACATCTTCGTGTGCTTCGTCGTGCTTGTGTAAGTGAGGAAAAAACAATGGCAGATTCAGAAATGTTCAGTGAGAGGGGAACGGTCCATGGATGTATAAAGAGAATTGGATACAGCGTTGGAGGTGGGGCTCCGTTCATTCCTATGGGTATGTAGCATGATGATAATGGTGCGGCTCTTCTAGACTAAATGGCATTGGACTGAATGGATTAAATGGATGTCTGAGTCATTTCGTGGGGGCTGTGACGCTCAAAGAAATGTATTCACTGATTTACAGGCATCTCGTTCACAATGTAAGTCCAAGGGAAAAAAGTCTTATGGGCCCAGTGGCATCTCGTGGCAGCGCCATTATAATAATTACATGGTTTGGCCACTATGTAAAATTGGCACTTCCTCGGGGGTTGGAAAAGTTGGCCTGCTGAGGGGCTGTAGGAGGTCACGGATCCCCATATGACATCATAAGAGGAGCTAAATCTAAACAGAGCGTTTTCACACAAATTTACAGAAAGACAGCCGAGGAAACGGTGAAAGGCCTTTTCTCATAGTTTGGTGGTCTGTAGGCACCCCAGGGACACACTTTTATATTGAAAAAGACATTAAAAAGAGGATTTTGCATAAGATGGGACCTTTAATCATTTAGCTGTGGTGAAATCTTGTGACGTGCGCATCACCTGACCTCTGTCATGGCTGGCAAGACGCTGCTAACCTGCTTCTACCCAATATGACCAGCCTGTTTGTAGTAGTACAGTGAGCAGTTCACCATTCATCAAACATTTACATTAATTTGTGGACCCCCTGTACTTAACTCATTTGGCCCTATCCATTATCTCTGATGTCTTACTGTAGGGTTCAGGTAAAGGATAAGGTCGTTGATATCCTAAATTTAAAAAAAAAAAGAAAATACTTAAACTCATTAAAACCAACTGAGCTTCTGTCCCTCACGGACTCAGTAACTCCGAGCCCAAAGCCCACTGGTTCCTCCTCAAGCCGTGATTCTATAAATACACATCAGGAATGTATAGTTTAGTTTCTTCAGAAAAAAAAAAAGAAAACCGGGCAAAGTAGTTGTGAGCAGTGAGTATTTACAGCAATCTGGATTGACCCGACTTGTGCGATTGATCTATGCAAAATAAGCCGGAGTCTTCACGTTCATGTTTATGAAGGAACGTGTCAGCCGGATCAATAAAGTGGCTCACTGAATAGTTTTGGCACAGCGATGGCTGCAGTATCAGGCTGTGGCTGCACAGGTAGTACTTGTTAGTAACATCAATTCATCGTTGGCTCTGGGATTTATTTAATATAAGAAAAAAGGAGAATATGACAAGTCTAGTCCTTCAAATGAATGTCAGCGGTCCCTCTCACTTGGCCTTGGTCCCTACAGGGTTTCACAAATCAGTTGTCATAGTCACCAGACCGACAAATCACAGTGTCTTTAGGATAACTGGTGATGTTTTTTTTTAAAACGAAGAATGTAAGGCTGAAATAAGCTTTTCTGTCTTGGCATCATGTCCATTAATTTTGTTGTTGTGAGTGCGTTTTGTGTGTCTGTCTGTGGAACAGGTTCAGCAGTAAGACAGAGGTGCAGCACTGTTAAAGCGTGGGAAAGTGATAAGATCAAAGCACAGAGGGTCAAGATGGAAAGTCTGCCCTCAGCTAAGCTACAACATCCTCTCACACCTGCCAGCTCTCCCCCTCTTTCTTTCTGTCCGTCTGTCTGTCTGACTCTTAACAGCTTACTGTTGACAATTTAACATGATGTAACAGACCAGAACTGTAAAGATTTGACTGTAAACAGTAGTTTATTTCTGTTTGTTCATCCCATATTTACACACGCTAATTTTCTAAACGCCCTAGAGATACAGTTTGATTTATGACAGTTGACATGCATAATACTTCTAAGTTACAGTTAAGATAAAGAAGTTTAGTTACCCGGTTTCATAGTATGACTAATATATTGAAGAATATGTGGTGCAGGGAACACAATAAGGAAAATGGATGGAATGTATGAATCAAGGAATCAAGACTCGAGTATGGCATTCATTAAGCTATAGTATGTTTTGGTGTGGGGAGTCAAAGATGCCCCAGTGACACCCCCATCACACGCGTGTGCACACACACACACACACTCACTCAAATTCCCTACCTTATTATTTGTCGGGAAAACAAACACTACTTGTTTACTAGAATAATGCCACCTGGCCCCAGCTTTTCTGTTCGTTAGTCTGTGGTAATTTGACTAAACAAGGCTTTATTGTGCCATAAAGAAAAACCTTAATGGTACTAGACTACTGTGGTTCATAATCCAGCCTTGTCAAGAGCAACGCTGAGGTACCGATTTTTAGAAATGCAAAAAGTACTGTGACTGAGTTTTGAAGTATACCTGAGAGGGGAACGTTTTTTTTATCAGGCAAACATCTTTTAATTTTTTTCTAATTTAAATCAAATTTTAACATATTTGCTTTAAAAAGAGAGCGAATTGATCAGCAGGCCAGACTTTTGGCATCATCCCTTTATGGACCAAGACCTTGAATTGGAGTTTGCAAAGATCGGCCTATATTGGAAATTCAATGTTGTCTGATCTTCTAATGATAACATCTTTAAATGTGACCACTGGGTGTCACTAGATATCTCTGATCAATATCTCCGTACAAGCCACAACCACATTCATCTGACTCAGTCTTTAATATATTCAAATTCAAATGATAAATGTTAATCCTTTACTAAGCTGTTCGAATTTTATTCTCCTCGTTATGTTTAAGGAACACAGTTGAAGTCAGAAAGTCAGGAAGTGTGTGTGTGTCACCTACTAGGGAGGGAGAGCAACGGGTCTCTAGGTTGGTCCCACAGAGGACGCCTCCAGCGGCAGCCATCTTGGAAGTGGTGGTATCGCCCTGGCATGATGTGTTTTTGTCTGCGGGCGCTGTGTCTGCCTCAGATTCGCCCCGTTCTTCATCTCCAGTTTTTTTTTTTCCTCTTCCTCTTTTTCAGTCTCATCGTCTTTCTCCCCCATCTCCCTTGTCTCCCTCCTTTTCAGCCATGCAAATAGTCTCATTTGCAATTGTGAAAAAACAAGTGGGGGGGAGAAATGGAGAGATGAACCTCCAGCCGAAGAAGGTGCCCCCCTACACACACCACCTCCGCCCCTCACCCCATCCTCTCGTTATCCTCCCCAGCTCATTTGAATAAATTAACACCCCTTGATGTCTCATGTGCACGTGCACGTACTCGTGCACAAACACACACAAGCACATACACACTCAAGCAAATGCACACCTAAATACATGTGCACGCACACCCCAGTGTAGGGTAGGGGAGCAGCCAGAAATATGTCCTGCGCTTTGCCGCCATGTAGACACATGCTCACACACACACACACACACACACACCCTCTGATGTGCTGATACACTCTCGCACATCTGCCACAACAATCACGCGTGCTTGGTTAAAGGCAAACACGCTCCATTGGTCGACGCCTTCCTGTTAATGTACTGCAGCACAGTGGTGTGTGATTCATATTAGCCTAATGCAGAGGCTCGTTCACACACAGCGGCACACAGAGCTAGCTAGCCGGCCCCTCTGAATAAGAGGAGTTCTGCAGCACGGTGCTCAGCTTTGACCATGTTTAGGAGTGTTTATTTTTGTTTTCTCTGCCAAAATGTGGTTTTAAATGAGCATCCCTCCTCCATTTGACCTGCCATCGAGTGGTTTTGCCTCTTTCTCACTACCCTCCAGCTCCTCCAACCACAATCCACCACCGTCACCCCTATTCCCGCAGCTCTCTGCCCATTCTCATTGCAATCCCTGTGACCTTGCACAGAGCTAAGCAGCAGTGCCATGTGCCCTCTTCCTCTCCTAATTCTGACCTTGCTGAGGTTTCATTGGGCCGGGGGCTGTGCATTAATACTGGATACATTAGCGCTAATATGATCCTAGCATGTAGTCAGGGCCTGAGGGGAGCTCTGATTGTCTGAGCATTAACATCCACATTAAGTTATCCGCCTCATCACTCTCCCTGTCTACCCATCACCCCTCCCTCTGCTTTCTGTTCCTCTGCTGCCCTGCTCGCCCGGTTTCTTCCTCAGTCAACAAACTCTCTTCCTCTCACTCGCCTCCCTTCGTTTCCTATCTCCTTCCCTATCTCCAGGCAACGACGGAGCAGAGTGATGGAGATGAGTCACATGGTGCTGTGGTTTTTAGTGGTGTGGTGGCAGCCTGTCCTGGATCCTGTCCTCAGTGACAGTCACTTGAGCTGTCTGGGAGCTGCTTGCCTTTTCTCCGGCCTGGCTGGCCCGGCTCAGCCTGTCAGCCCCTATGATGATCACTGGCTGACATATAGTACAACCTGCTTGGTGCTGTCAGGCCGACTCACATCAGCCCCTTAACCAGCTTGCCACGCTGCCTTTTGAAGTCATGACAGAGACTTCACGTGTTACCATACGGGGCTGCTGGGTGGAGTTTCCGTGTATGAGGAGCTTGGTTTGAGTGCCAAGGTGCTGGATGTTGTAATATGACCAGTTCGTCATCACTCACCATTCACTACAGGCTACACTTTTAAACCAGGACTATGATTTGTGGCTGGGGAAAAGCAATAAGCTGGAAATGTGTTTGTCTATCAAAATAATTTTAGAGCACACATCGGGATGTATGGAATGTGTAATGGGAGTGCTGCTGTGCACACTAAATCTGTCCCCGTCGTTTTTTGTGTGTGTGCACGTTTGCAGGTCTGTTTGAGAGAGAGACAGAGAGGGTGCGTGGGTGTGTGTGTTTCCACCTGTTACATAATAGAGAGTGGAGGCAGAGTGTGCTGCCTTGCCTGCCACACTACAGCGGCTCTTCAGTGGGAGTGAGAGAGGCCACAGCTTGCCTCAGCTCGATTCCACAACCAGGACTACTTTTGGTTCCGACACTCAAAACACCACATTATATTACCGAGAGAGGCACAGAGAGAGAGTGATGGCGGAGGTTATGTCAAGTAGAAGGTGTTTGATGTCAGATAAGCAGTGTGACTGAGTGGACAACGAGTAGAGTTTCTATGGTTGGTCTGAAATGGATGAGCGACAATCGGCTGTGCTTTGGTATTTATTTCATTGTGTGTTGATTACTCAGGTGTTGAACTGAATGACATTAAAGTGGAGGAGATTGAATGAGACAGCTTTGCAGTGTTAAAATCTCAGAGGCCATGTGATTCAGTTTATTTTTTCTTTCCAGCAAATTAATTTAGAATGAAATAGGACAGCGTAAAACTTGATGAGTAAGAAAATGATTTTATAAAAAAGAATATGATTAAAGCTCTGGTTATAGTTAGGTTTAGGGGTAAGTTATGGTTAGTGGTACACAATGAACCAATGACAAATCTTGTAAGATTTTCAAGACTAGGGTTACCATTTAGACATGGCTGTTTTTCACACCAAACTCTAACCCTAGTATCTGAATGTCGCAGCAGAGATTGAGACTCATCAGGCCAGACAAAATTTTTTCCAGCTGACAGGTGTGGCCTTCTGCTTCTGCTTCAAGGTTTGACTTGTGCGCTCAAAGATGCTCTTCTGCATTCCTCGATGGTAACGACTGGTTATTTGAGCTACTGCTGCCTTCATGTCATCTCAAACCAAACTGGCTATTTTCCTCTGACCAAAGTCACTTAAATGACATTTCTTCTTCATTCTGATGCTTGAACTTCAGCAGATCGATATACTAGACTAGGGGTTGAACAGGTGTACCAAATAAAGAGGCGGTGAGTGTACCTATATGTGAGTGTGTGTGAGGGAGGGAGAGAAGAGGGAGTCAAAGGGCAAGATTCATACATAGAGATTATTGACCATCTCAAGCGCAGTATTGGCCTGATAAACGCCTTTTATCATTGAAGTTGATCACAGATAATTCACTAGTGCTCTGATTTGATATCAACTCTTCAGTCTCTTCTCAAGAAAAGTGGTTTGAGTGTTGGCGGTGACACGCAGGTGCGCAGCGCAGAGCTCGCTTCCACTTTCCCCTTGAATGAAACGGAGGCTGCAGCTTCTCTGCGCTTCTCCTCCTCCTCCTCCTCCTCCTCCTCCTCCTCACCTGCATTTCGCTCTCCAAAATGCACATGTTCTTTTCTAACTTTACAATGACATTCTGTTGTTGTGGACTGTTTCCCTGTTCGAGTCTCTGTGCGCAACACTGCGAAGACAATGACAACCGGTTTATGGAATTCTCGAGTTGATTTGCAAGGGAAATACGCACAGGCATTTTCCTCCAACGCCTGTTTTTGTTTTTTCTTTCAACTCTCTCGTATTTAAACAAATTTTGGACGACTTGTGCAACGATACACTTTGAACTTTGCCACTGGAACTCCATCAAGCTGCCGGATAAAACCGTCGGTCCAGTGCGCGTAATGCAAAGGTCCCAGTGGTTTCCGTTTGGTCGCTCTTTAGCGCGTGTGGCTCACCTCTCCATCACGGCGTATCATTAGGATACCGGGGGTGGGGCGACAGCAGCCTGTCCCGGTAAGGGGAGGAGAGAACAGGGAGCAGAGGCGGTACTTTCTCCGCGGCTCGTTTCTCGGCGCTGGAGAGTGTGGGACCAGGGCTGGAGAGACCGCCAGGGATCAGCAGAACCAGTCCAGCACGGAGCCTCGCCTGGCCGACCGCTGCGCCGTGCACTCTTCTTGGGGGGACTGCACAACATTCCTGTGAAATATAACTGCTTTTAATGGCATGTGGCTTGTAACTTTACTTCTGCTGTATTCTTTGCAAGAAGGTAGGTTGGAAATGGGTCTCTTCAAGTGTTGCTTATCTGCATGCTCTCCAGTGCGGTGCTCAAGTTGGCTGTGCGTGTTTATCAGCCAAACAGGTTCGTGCATGCTGTTGGATTGGATTGATGAAATTCTCAAAGGAGGGACAGAGAAGACGAATCAAACTCTAAATCACCTTTGGAGGAACTTTTCCATACTGTTTTTATATGGTGCCTTTCTGATAAGCCTTCATTTTCCCCCTGATCCAGTGCTCGGGCTTCTCTCACGTTCCCAGCATCTCATAATCATCAGCTTGCGGGTAGAATGATTAAAAAAAGGCTCCAAAAAGCTAATGACCACAGAATCAATATGCACTTCATCTGTGTGAGCAGTGAGAAAAACCACATAGGTCTCAAAAGTGCACAGCGCGTCCGTTAAGACGAGGGAGACGGCGGCATTTGCATTTTGCATGATGAATATGTGGAGGTGTCGTGAATATGGAGGCTGTTGAATAGAAGGAGAGGCTGATAAGGATCTGCAGGCGCGCGCACACGAATAGACGGGCGACCTCGAGCGCAGATGCTGGCCACAGCTGCAGGGTGTTTACTCGCAAAAGTCCAAGGAGGCAAAGGAGTTTAATGTATTTGCTGACTTTTTCTGTCCTGTCCCAACACATATAAGATACCCCTGTGTGTGTGTGTGTGCGTGTGCGCGCGCGTGTGCATGGTGAAGTGCGTCCCTAGGGGTTAAAGCATCCTTTTCATCAGTTCATTGTTTTTTTTGGAGGGATCACTAAAATAGTGCATAAACATCAGTTCTGTGCGTGCCGGTGTGTGTGCGCGCATGTGAGTGTGTGCGGCGGTGTGGCAACAAGGGTCAATACATTTTATGAGAGACGTGTGAACTGATGCTGGGGGTATTGAGCGCCGGCCTTTAATTTGTGGATAATGTGCTCCAGTTGGATGTTTTTAAAAGACGAGGCGATATATCAGTGTTTATTTTCTTTGATAAAATGTAGGAGTGTCAGTGGATGCAGACTCAGTTGTTATCATCCCTGGTCTAATTATTCATCCACCATTTTCTGTGGCACCAGATTCTACTGATTGGCTTCACTCTAAATACTGCAGATGGGGAAGAGAAGGATTCAGTAAACCTTTTTAAATGCAAAATCTTCTGTTTATTTGTTACATGTGAATTTCTGCCACTTCCTAACAACCGCACAACAGAAAGAAATATCCAAGATTTTATTTTCACTTAATTCACTCATGCGTTTTCTTTACGCACGCGTCTGTAAGGGGAAAAGCCTGCTTATAAACCTTATTAGTTAACAAATGTGAAATAATCTCGTGCATTTGTTCAGAATAGTGGGCAGTGCGCGTGTTTCGTGGTCCTGGTCTCCATCACTGGCCTTGGCAGTGCCCTCTGCCAGGCTGCAGCTGCGGCGAGGACTTCTGTGCTGTTTTTGTTGTATGTAATTGGATTACAGGGTCTATTTCGATTATACACACTGTACATCGCCCTGTCCCGTGACTGAACGAGATGTACTGTGTGTGTGTGTGTGTGTGTGTGTGTGTGTGTATGTGTGTGGTGAGGAGAGGGGAGGGGAGGAGGGTTGGGGGCTGCAAACAGCTACTGGAGCGGAAAGAGTGCTTGAGATGGGAGAGATGTAGATAACGCAGTGGAAAACAAACTTCCATTTCCCGATGTTTTTCAACGCCACGTTCCGCTCATCTTGCACGAATCAACTGTGATTTATTGTCTCGTGTGGCTGCTGTGTATTTTAGATGTGAGGCATTTTTAATAAACTTTATTTTAAGGGGAAAAGGTAGGTCTATTACCATACATGCATATGCATTAGTACTGCGTATTTTCCTGGCTTGGCCGCGCCTCCTAGAATGGCACACAATTCTCAGCTTATTTTATTTTTTTCTAGCATCAGTATGAAAATATGTTTCAGATCACACCACTACATATTTGTAAGAGATTTTTTTTTGTCTTTTTCCTCATCTCTTTTTTCTGTCATTAATTCGACATTCATTTGGTTATTAGTGACCGTTTGTTGCTTTGGTTTGGCTGCATATCAGCACACCTGCACCCTTGAGTGCGGAGAGGAGGGGGAGAGGAGGGGGATGGATAGATGGATTGATAGAGGGAGTGAAGGAAAGGGGGGGGGGGGGCTCATTCTTCTTTGTCATGATTTGGGAGGTTGCTTGTCATGTTATGGAAATAAAATTCAGACAAACTCATCTGAGGGCTGTGTGGGAATCTGCTGTTAGGCCTGACAGGCCAGAGCAGGGCCCGAGAAAGTGGAAAATGTCTTTAAAAATTATTGCAATGAGTATATTTTTAAATCTGTTGGAAAAAACGGCAATCATTTTGGTGTGCACTTTAAGGAGATTCAATCAGTGATTGTGCAAATTTCAAGGAAAAATGCCACGGAGTTAACGAGATGGAGTGAGAGCTCTTGCAATAATTATTTCATCAATTAATGTGATTCCGGTTTTATCCAGTTTCAGTCGACAGGGGCCCTGCAACACACACTCGACATTAAACTGAAACAGTTTGGCTTCTATATTGCGCTTGTACTTTATTTTCTTTTGTGCATTTCATGGACTAAGCATCGTTTTTCCCTTTTCCAGTAAATAATACACCGAATGTTAAGACCATTTCAATGCATGTGTGAAGTGTGAAGGGTACTTTGGGCATCTCCTCCGCTGTAAGCTCACCTGTACATAGTTCAGAGTGTTGTCTCATTCCTTTATGATGGACTCCCGGGTGCTCTTGAGACCGGCCTGAGCCGCTCATCTGCCGCGTTGCAGACCACGGGCTGTGTGTAAATTTGGAGTCAAAACAGACATAGACTAGAGGAGAAGTGCTTGGAGGGGGAGCCCAGTAATTGCGCTATGAGTCAGACTCTGGTGGCTACTAGGCTACAGCCGCACGATGCACTCAGATGTTGCGTCTGGATTGGACAGCTGAGGCTTTAGTGGCTGATGGACGTAGTATAGCAACAACTTAGGAGTTTTTACCCCCCTTTCTCTTTTTATCTTTAAATCTCACAGTATCATTTCTGGGTGAACTTCTTATTTGGGGATTGAGAAGTGTGTCGTGTGACATCTAATCCAAGAGCCACTTTTTTGGTGTGTTTAAAGGAAAGTTAAAGGGGTGTGCAGGTGAATGAGCAGAACTTGGACGGGCATAGGGTATATAGTTTGTCGTTTTATTTCCACATCTTCAATAACATGCTTTAGTATAATTTTACAAGAATTATGCCATACAGACCCCCAACATCAACTGTGTGTATATGTAAAGGTTTGTTTGTAATCAGTTTGTAATCAGTAAGAATTCGCTTACAGTCCACCCATTGCGCACATCTCCAATAACGCATGATCATTTCCAAAAGTCACACTGGATCAAAACACGAAAAGAGCCACCATATGTCTTATTTCTCCTGCTCCGAGTCCTGCTGTGCGTGCACAACCTGTCAGTTTTCTTTGAGAGTGAGAGAGAGAGAGCTCCTCAATGTAATAGCTACATGTCACTCTCAGGTTAACTCGCCTTCCTCGTTGTGCTCCGGCGAGCAAAGCCTGTTTTCATTGTCAAGTATTGGCGCTCTGCGTTTGGCATTTGAACCATGCAGCACAAACACGTCCATCTGTACAAGGCACTCAGTCTCACATTCAGTCTGAACATTTTGTTTTATTTTGAAACACAGGAAGACGTCGGCCATTCGTTGCTAGATGATGATATCTGAACTTTCATCAAAACACTCGGAGAAAATTCACCTGACAGCTTGAAGTGATTTTTTTTTCCTTTTCGCGGTTTTACAAGAGAACACATAAGTGCACGAAAGGACTTGATTCCCAACTGTTTATCATTACATAGTCATAGATCTTATTGTCCATAGCAACAACATCGTTATTTCACTAAGCTGTCACACATAAGTGGATTTTCAGAGCTCACTCAACAGGTTTTACGCACAGTAGTGTCCGGTTGCCCGGTGCCCTCTCCATTACGCACGGAGAGAGATTGACAGTTATGTCTTGAATGAGTCCAACAATCACACTTCATCAACTCTGTCTTCCACTCTGCGTCTCTTTCTCCTTTTTGGCTCACTATCAAACAATTTATGGCCCTGTCTCTGACGGAGAATAGGAAAAAAAATCATCTCTACAAATCTGACACCCACTACAACAGCGGAAGTCATCCGTTTGAAGTGGGAGATGCGAATTCAAATGCTGAAATGGCTGCCTAATATTTTACTGACACTGCATAAACTGTGTATAGGGGTTGTTTACCACCACCCCATGCGTGTGTGTGCATGCATAGTGTATTCACATCCCTAATATCATGCCATGCAGTTATTCTTTCTTGACTACAGCGTTTCTCCCAGTGAAATGACACCATGTTAGAAATTATTTCCTTTCTGTCTGCACACAAAAGCAGTGAGACACATTGTCATGCAACCCCAATGCATATCTCAATCTGGAGGCTTTGTATAGTAAATGAGCAGCACCCTCTATCAAACATGATCGTATCTATTGCCTTTTATGTTCTGCTATTTTTCTGTCGCATCCCTGCAAAGACTGTATTGCCAATGACTTCAATGCTTCAGCTGTTATTTGGCCTGAATGTGTTTTGTGTGCTGTTATCTGTAGTGCTACATGGTTTGCCACATAGAAAATCTACTTGCTATTATGAATGTATATGTGCAATCTGAAATGTATTTATATGACTTTACGTGTGTTTGAAGGGGAGAGAGAGAGAGAGAGATGCGGACGGGAGAAGGAGAGGGATTTATAGCCCTGTTTTCCTATGCACGTGATGGTATGAATCTCTGTGTGTGTGTGTGTGTGTGTGTGTGTGTGTGTGTGTGTGCTTGAATGAATGTAGATGAGACAGAAAAAGCTGCATTATGCATAGCGGTTCACCATAGGCAATATCCTTGCTTCTCCAACATACATATTCATACTCCATTTTCATATCCACTGCAAGAACAGGAAAAAAGTGCAAATGTATTTGAGTGTACAGCAAAGAAAGATTTGAGTCAAAAGAAAACCAGAAAGGGAAGCAGGTATTAAGAAAAGTGAAGGTTAAAAAAGAGGAAAAATGGAACAAATATAGAAAATATATTTTGAAGAGTTCAGCTGACAGGAAAGATGTTTCTGGGTGTTTCACCCCAAATCACTTTGACCTTCTTCATTGTAATCAATACATCCAGGCTTGAAGAAGGAAATCAAAATACGGTTCAGGATCAGATGAGTGCTGCTCCTTTGCTCCTTCTTTCTCTGCTGGGAAAAGGGTGGAAAGGGAGCCTGGGGCTATGAAAGGACTCTGATAACCATCTGAGGTTATATGTAGTCCAAATAAAGAGGGAAAACTAGGTTATTGTGCTTCATGTTATTTGTATGAGATGTTTACAGTTGATTATGATATCTGGCTGATGGCATTGTTTCTTTTGTTTCTGTGTAGTCATCTATACATTTTATTTCAATTTCATGGAAGGTCTATGATGGTCTTGTCCGCTGGAGGCCGAAATCGGTGCAGCGTAGACCGAGGCTCGCCTCTGTGTGGTTGTACACATGTGTCTTTGCGTGCAGGAGTGTGTGTTTTGTGAACTCAGTGACCTGAATTCATACCATAGGACAAAGCGATTAGCCATCGCATCATAAGCTGCTGCTTTTTAGAGGTTTTCCGTCAGAGTTTGAGGTGTTGCATCCGAGGTGTTTTGAATTTGTTTGAGGTGATTTTGGTGATATCACATGATGGTTTATGTTTGAAAAGATTTCCACTCTGGGAATCGGGACCCCTACAAGGAATGCCAGAACAAATCTGAGGGGTCAGGAGAAGATTAACAGGAAAGGAGGAAACATATATTTCTGCTGCACAACGCTTATTTATTCAGACTTTCCTCTTGTCACCATCAATTAGTTGATAATTTTACCTCTTCAGGCCTTTAGAAATGATTCTGATATAACGGGGTAACAGCTGGATGAAGGGGGTAATGAGTAGACATTGCTTCACAGGGGACAAAAGGCGAAAGTTTGCGAACCACTAATAAATGCAGTAATCTCAGGATCTCTCAGCCTTGTATGTTTTTACATGTGCAGGCATAGATCCACCATACCCACCATTTTCTCTGTGGTGAAATCAAACAATTCCATGAAGGCCATCCCATCTATCAAAAGGGTACTTGTACCCATTTGGTAGGGCTTTTGAAGGATAACATTATTTTGTAAGTACCAGTATGTGAAGGGATGATAGTAATCTGAAAACAATTTCTTGTGTAGTGATATTGTTTCTTTTGTGAGGGCTTTTACAGCTAGAATAAATTGTTTTTGTCATGAAAATATTCTGCTTCTAAAAATAGCGTTCATCATCACAGAGAAGCAGGTCACTGTCACCGGTATCATCTGTTAATAGTTTCCTCCTTATTTTCTGTGTGTGGAAACACTTCCGTGTGTGTTCCTCACCCAGCCATTCATGGTGGAGCTCTCCGTGGTGCTGAAAGTGCGGATCAGTCAGCCTGGCAGCCTGCGAGAGTGATTGACATGGATTCGAACAGTAGGATGGATTGAACTTGACCTGAATTCAGATTTTTTGAACACAGAGGATCTGCTCCAATTTTCTCTGGTAGGCAGGAGAACAATGACTCTCTATCTGCTCAGCATCTCTGCCGTGCCCCGAGCAGCGATCGCATCTTTTTCCTGCACACCTCAGCCTCTGCTGTTGGCTGAGTTTGACATCAAGAACCGAGGCAGTCATTTAACATTAACCTCTTTATCCCTTTGACCTTACCACACGCAGACACACACGCTCAGTCACTCAGTTGCATCCAAACACCTTTGCACCTGAGCACCTTTCCCCCCAAGCAGCCACCCGTGTCCTGTCTACAATATTCCACTCCTGTCTAGCACTTCTTCCGTTCCACACCCACACTTTTACACAGTAACCAGGGAAGTCGGACATCGGCCTCCCACAGCAGTGCGATTACAGAGTGGATAGACTGTGTGTGTGTTAAATGTGAAAGGAGATTATGTGGGTTTAACTCTCTGCGTCTGGCATACAAATTCCAATCACATAACATTGCCTGTCTCTGGTGTGGCAGGAAAAGACGAGAGAAAGTGTGTTTGTGTCTTGGAGAGGGTATCTGGTAAGGGTGAAAGAATGATGGCAGATGGGAAACACAAAGAAAAAGATGAGTGACACAAAAAGATAAGAGATAGTGATGCAGATGGGTGCAGGACGACAGACAATGGAGGTGAGCATGAAAATCACCTTATGTCAGTTTGGGTTTTATCCTTAATCCTTTTACTTTTGAGCCTTTGAGCCTTTTCTTATGTGATTCATTTAATTTATGTCATGCTATTAATGTCATTATGTCACTGCATGGTACTATTTATATTGGACAGAGCGGATATAAAATGGTCAACCATTCATCCATGTTGTTATTAGGTATTAAGATCTTAAAAAGGCAGCCAGTGGACCTCTGTCTGTCGTTTTTATAGCTACTTGCTAATGATATCCATTGATGTGGAGGAGCTGTAGAAATTAGAACCTAAATGACATCTGATAGTGTCTTTATATCTCCATTGATGTGCCTTAGCACCATATTTTCTCCCAGCTCAGAGCGAATTTAAGAGATAGGACTAATCCAGGCATTGTTGACACAATCCGGGAAAAGGGATTAATTAAGTATCATTGTCTGAGAAGAAACTTCTCTGGCCCGGGGTGCAGCGTCTTCCCCTGGCCTCCAGCCAAGCTGAGCTCAGCACTTCTTTACACTCCTCTACATCCCCTCCACCCCCCACACAGCAAACACACACACACACAGAAACGCACAGATCTTCAAAGACGCCTCGCTACCCCGCTCTAAACTGGAAGAAGGCGTTTGAAGGAGAGGATATATGGTGGTCGGTCTCCCCTAGGACAACTTATCTGGCAGCAGCTCTTCATCTGTGCCACAATACCATTGTTTTACAGCAAATGTCTGCGCTATTCAGCCCCTCGTATAGCTACAGACAGACAACTATATACAGTAGATATGATAGACTTAAGCAGGTCTAAGAACTGCAGCTGTTTGCTATTCCTGAAAGACGGAGGGTATCAACAGAAAAGATGAAGGTGGCGAGGGGTCGAGTTATGTGACCCGTTTTCCCCTCCGATTGAGAGGCAGATTTCCAAAGGGCTCTTTGGACACATATATTAGATTAGAGATATTAGGATAATGCATATGGGATGAGATGGATGACTGCAGTTTGGCACACAGTTGTTTGGGTTGAGGTGACCTGAGTGCCTGTGGATCCTGCTTGTATACTGTATGTGGGCGTCTGTCTAAGTTGTGTTAGATCAGGTAGTATTTTCAGTAATATTCCACAGTGAGTCATGCTCACCTTAAAATCTATTCCAGTGTATTGACTCATAAAATAACAAATAAGTAAACTATTGTAAGTGTTGTAAAAAGTCTCTAGAACATACTGCGCCTAAAAACAACAATACAGCATAAGGAAAAACTCTTTCCTTCCTTTTCCTTCTTTGTTCAAATGTGTTTGCATTCTCTGCATTATATGGCATGGTACACAACTGTGAAGACATTTCATTAAATAATGAACAAAGAATATTCATCTTGTTAAAACCAAGTAGTTAGTTGGCAAATCTGCACATCTCATATCATGATCGTATATTGTACAACTTAGTACCTCAGCAGTCTGTCAGTTCAACACAGTTTTACTAAAGAGACAGAAACACTAAATATTGTTGAGCAGTACTTTTGCTAAGCTCTCCTTTTAGTAAACGATAACTGCATTTGTGAACATAGTGTGTTAATACTTTGTATCTGCATTGTGTTGTTTCATCCTTAAGTTGCATAAGTAAGCTGAATTGGTAGGTTAAGTGTTAAATTTATTCTTCCATTGTATTTTTTTTTATACACTATGTTATTTAATTCAATGTTTAGATTTATTTTATGGTCAGTGATAAGGATGCCAGTAATGTCGCAGTGATGCACTGTGATGCTCCCTCTCCTCATACCTGTCTGATATGAATGTTGCCTGTAAGTCTGACTAACTCTGTCTCCCTTTCTCTCATCCTAACAGTCAACAGTGAGGATGTTGTCTCTACGCGGCTGTACTTTGTGAACGCCTCCCTGCAGCGGGTGACCTTCTCCAGCTCGGTGGGGGTGTCCCTGCCCTGCCCTGCGGGCGGCGCCCCCCATGCCGTCCTGCGTTGGTACCTGGCCGCCGGAGACGACATTTACGACGTGCCCCATATCCGCCACGTGCATGCCAACGGCACCCTCCAGCTCTACCCCTTCTCCCCCTCAGCCTATAACAGCATTATCCACGACAACGAGTACTTCTGCACTGCTGAGAACCAAGCAGGCAAGATTCGTAGCCCCAGCATCCACATCAAAGCAGGTGAGGGTGGGACACACCACGCCAATGGCCAAAGGGATTTTGTCATTTCCAGGGGAACTTCACTAATTTGTCTTACTAACCGCATCAGTACTGAGATGTTTCTTAGGTCTCTGCCTGTATTTTCAAGGTATTTTGAATTGTGACAGTACCTGAGTTTATTACATTGACCAAATGAGGTGGGGGGTAGTGGCGTGGCTCTATGTTAAGCTAGCCAAGTCGCATCTCCATTTGGCTTGCTAACGCCACTAAGAGTGACATGGAAAGCCTCCAAAAGTTGGTGGTGTTAACATTTTGTTCCCACTTACGTCAGATTACTGTGAAATCATCATCAAATGGGGTGGAGTCGGCACAGGTTTTAATCGGCATAGCTGACAACATTCCTGTGGACGCCGCCGGATACAAACCTGGGATGTTGTCATTCACAGTTGGCACCTTAACCCCAAAGCCAATAGGGTCTTTCATTTGACTTTAAACACCCACATCTTTTAACGCCACATCTCCAGTTTGTAGACTTTTAAAAATTAGTTTAACGTCAGCATTGTTTTTTCAAACTTTGAAAAACTCCTTGCCAAACTATTATGCACGCAATGTACTATTGTGTGCAGCACAATATACAGAAGGATCTGTATGATATACAGCCATGACGGCACTACTTAGCTACAGCCCAGCATCTGTAAATACGGTCACCCAAACGGCAGTCATATTGGCATCCTACACCTACAACTTCTCTCAGTGGGGGTGAAGTGTCTCAAAGCGCAGTGTCTTGACCCTGTGTATTAAAAATCCTGTAGAAGACCGACACACAGCCACGTAGACATTTGGTTTGGTGACCTGTCCACACTCCCTGCCAAGGTCAAAGCTGGAGAGAGGAGCTGAACACACTGAGGGAAGGTGTTAATGCTCTTTCTCACACTCACACACACACACACACAAACATCACAAACACATGCACATGACCTGTGATACACACTGGATACACGTGTATACAGCAAACATGCACACATGTATGCTCACATGCATATGCACACGCACGCACCCACACACACACACATTTACATGCACACCAGCCTGTGCGTAGCTCATGCCAGCAAGCCTCCTGTCTCCCAGTCTGTCCATCTGTCCACGGACTGGAAAGTCCCCTAACTACACACATGTACACACACACACACACACACACACACACACACAAACATAGAGCCATTTTCATCAAGCTGGCTCTTGGTGTTTAGTTGCCAGCTCTTTGTCAGGGTGTTTGGCAAGAAAATTTTGGAGAGTCAGCTACAGACATGGAAAGATGTGAACAGAATTGTGAAAAAAAGTGGATTTTCAGGTCATGGTAATAGCCAGGCAGACATTTTGACTGTGTTGATCAATCCTGCATGATAAGACCATCAGCAGTTCTCTACCCCACACATGGATATGAACAAAATGATTCTCCAAAATGCTGCCGGATTCTCTTCCTCACTACCATACACACACACACACACACACACACACACACACACATATATATGTACACACATATAAACACACCCACATGGCCTGTGTGGTCCCTAGAGGAGTCCAGTCCCTCCAGCGTGAGAGTGACCTTCTAGCCAGCCTCAGTGTTGGGATGACCTTCCCGCCCAAATAATTACAACAATTAATCAATTAAATGCTGAGGCAACCACAACTCCACAGCTCCATAACCAGGGCTCGCGTGCATGTGTGTGCACCTCATTACCTCCAGAGTCCTACACAACACACACACACACACACACTCACTCTCACACACACACACAACCCTGCAGTTGCCATGGGCGACAGAGGCGTGAGCGCTAGGGTGTGGCATGCCCTGTCTCAGGTGGCGCAGGAGAATGATGACAGCTGACAGTTCGCAGTGTGACACCCCCCCAAAAATCTGCCCCACCCCCACTCCCCCGCGCCATCCGTCTCGTTCTCCCTCCCTCTCTCTCTCTCTCTCTCTCTCTCCCCCTTGTCTTCACATCTCTCTCTATCCCTCTCCCTCTTTCTCACCCTCTCCCATGCATGCTGATTGTGGTCCAATAATAGCACTAGCACCTGTCTGGATAGCTCTGCATTTATGAAAATCACTATGTGGGGTGCTTGTTTTCCTGTACAGGTTTTTATTTGGCTCTCTCATTGCTACTTATCTAGTTTTCTTCATTTATTTTTACCTAAATTTCTTTGATTCCGTCTTTGTAAATACCAATCTATTGCAGATATTTATTTTTCAGTTTAAAACAAATTAGTCTGACAGCCATTAGTTTCCATTCTTTTTTGTGTGGTATAAAAATCAACTAGAAAACTTTTCAAACTTGCTTGAGTTGAGTAATTCATTACACCAAACATAATGTCTGCATAATTTTGTCTTGCTATTGTTACATGGTAACAGTTACGCAGTTTGAAGTCCAGATTGATTTGTCACAACAATTAGATAACTAGGACAAAAATGAAAGCAGACGTGACTGTGATGTATTACATAACAAGTACATTTCAAGAGTCTGCCATACTATGTGGAAATTAATTGAATCAATGGATGCTTGGAAGGAAAATAGCGTGCCCTATGATTTGAGGTGAATGGGTTTAACATGCAAAATCACAAGTGAGGTCTTTAAACAAGACAAAAAGATACAATGAATTAAAACATTTATTTGCTTGCTTGTCATCTGTTTTTTTTTTTTTGATTACCCCATTACTTACCCCATATTCTTCCTAGTGCTACGTGTGCTTCAGGATGTGTTCATGTTCATGATGGATTCTTTTGCACTAATGGTAATTATTATGATTATATAGCTATTTCACTTACTCTTTAAACTGATTACTGCAGATCTACAGTCAGGTGTAGAAAAAAATGTATTCTAATGATGTTAGGTTTTGAAAGAATAGTAGACAAAAAAATTATATCCCATTGTAGTTGTTTTAATTCCTTAGTTCTTTTGTAATGTCCTACTTTCTTGGCTGACTGAACCCTGGTTAAAAAAAAAAAACAGCTACATATATTAATGATTTGTTATATATATTAATGAATTCTATGTAATTATGCTCAGAATAATTTCTGAGAAATGCATTTGTTGGTAATTTTACTTCTACTACTACTTCTAACTGTACTCATCCCTGGTGACTGGGCTGTTTTTTGACACTGAATTATGTCTAACACATTATCTCCACTTGTTCATTCTTTCAGACGGATTAGGGAGGCAATCGGTTGGGTTTCCAAGAAAACCTGTCAGTTGTCAAACCTGCTATTATCAAAGAAAAAAGCTGAGAAAATCAATTTCACGTGGACAAAAAGACTCGGTATTAAGGGATTTTTGTGAATTGGATCCTAACCCCTAAAGCAAAGCTTTTTTGTGTGTGTATCATAGCCAGCAGTTTGGCAGCATGTATAGCCTCAGGAATCAGACCTTATTGTATTTTAAGGATTAACTCTCCTCTTACATCTGAACATCTTCTCCCCATGCATTCTGCATTTCTTCTTCACTTTCCATTCTTGAGGATACACAAATAATTTTCACTTTTAGTAACAAGCTTAAAGACCCAATGACAGATGTGTCATAACTCTCAAAATGAAAGCACACTTTTTGCGCATACAATTAGTATTGCAGTCATTTCTGCAAGAAACATATTCCGCTCGAATCTGAGGGTTTCATTTTTTTGTGCATCATATACATCCTTACACAAAGTTTAGAAAATGAAATGAGAACACCTGTTCAGTGAGCTCACCTGATCTCCCTCTTGTCCCGACTAAAACACACAAACCTGTCCTTACTGATACAGTAAGAAGGGTCCCTGAACCCTATACACTAGGACTGTGCTGTTCTTCTGCTATTCATTCAATAATGAAACCTGCATTCATTATTTTCTCCTGTATTTGATTATTTTTCTCCTTCTCTATCTTCCTCCTCCTCTGTGTTTTTGCTGCTTGCTTTATGAATAAGTAAATGCAGTATTTGGTTTCCCCGTCGTTAATTATTGAAGCGACAGTGATACAAGACTTGCCTCCCAGTGCGCCCAGTGCACCAGACCCATGTTTTAGCTCGTTCCTAGGCAACCAGGCTGCATATAGTCAGGCATCAGTAACATCCTAATGATTCTGCTGCGCATGCGATGAGGGGGAGTGCAATTTACACACAAATCAGTTGGGCTACCATTTGTATCCTGTCACAAGGCTTAAAAGAATGAATATGTAATGTTTTTTTTTTTTTTCTGTGTCTTTCATATCTTGGAAGAGGAACGTGTGTTAAATGACAATGCCATCACAACAGTTGCCTCTTCTTGGAGCTGGTTATACGGTTGTGTACAAGGGCATGCTGCCATACTGGACTTATTTGACTGATTTTAATGGCGAGAGAAGTGGTTGAACGGCACTCTCTTAGAAGTTACCAAGTAAAGGAGAAACTGAGGTCAAAGCACAGAAAGTACAAACCTGAGGTGACCTTGACTGAATTTGAACCTCTGCTGAATTGACTCGTGATGTCCGTCATTATTGTACTTAACGTTTACAAGCTATCAGGCTGGTTATATACACTCTATATAAGAGGCACAGTGGGCATTGGGGATCTTCTCTGCTATTGATGAGAGGCAGCAGGGTCAATCAGAGAGTAAATAAAAGATTGAAAGAGGTGGCTCGGCCACAGCAGCCGTGGCTACTCAGTCAATCCTGGTTATTGATCTGCAGGTAGATGGCATCAATGAGAAGCAGGGGCTGTTTAAGTGAAGAATTGAAATGAAGACTTGATTGGAATTATTTGTCCTTTAGCTTTGACTTGTTTACAAATGAGGCTTCAGCTCACATTAGCGGACTCTGTGTCAGGTGACCAAAGTGAGAATTGATAACCTCTCCAGAGGATATCTTACTGCAACCATTAATTTAGCTGAGCTACAAATCAGCATCAGTAACACCACAAATGGTATACTGAAGACCCCAAATCCAATGTAGTAAATCTCTATGTCTGGCATAGTTGCAAATATAAGGTTAAATTTCAACAGTGTTGAAAGAGTAGTCCCTAATCTACTCCAGTCTTGGCTCCTTCACAAGTCAGGAAAGAAGAAAGAAAGGGTCCAAGGTTCAGCCAATTATGAAAAAGTAGAACAGTGTAAAAGCAATGGACGGAATCAGACAAAGACTTGAGAGATTAAACCTCGGACCTTAAGGTGAAAGACTCCCCACCATTTGGACAAGGACATTGGCTTCGGTTCCACTGGGTTCCAGTGACAGTGGCGGCTGGCATAAAGCATTATTAATGACCAAGGAAACTGGCCTTCAGGCTAGGTGTTAATTATATCACTGGAGAGCTGGGGGAGAGAGCGAACACACAGGAGGGTGGGGCCACTCCCTGTGTTTGTGTGTGTGTGTGTTTTACATTGTTAAACCATTACTGTCCTCATTTCTAAGGGAAGCCTGGTTGAATAGCAGTGATAGATTGTGTTTGATTGTGATGCCAGAAACACTCCATAACATCAGGCTTCAGATCCAACCTGACTATATATTTTTTTCTCATCGTACTCATGTCAGGCAGTTTAATTTTTGTATATGTCACCGTTACCGGAGTAACATTTGGCAACGCCTCTTTATACAAATGAGATCAGGTGTTCGGCTCAGTTCAGCTCACAAAGCACAGGTCAGTGTTCATTCAGTCAAGCAAGCATGCCCTTGAACTACCTGTCTCCCCTCTTCACCAAAATAATCCATTAGTTTAATTTCACTTTACTTAATTTATTTAATGAAAATGTATTCTCTGATTCAGCATTTCACATTTTCTCACTAATCTAAATGTGACAGAGTTAACTGGAGAGATAATTTTGTTAGCTACAGGCTACTGTTTTCATCATTAAGCCTGTCTTAATCACTACCATCCTTTCTGTACACTGGCACAGATTCACAGCCTAGTGCTCTGCATGCCATGTGCAGGGGGTGTGTTTTTGATGCCTGGCGCCTGCATGTGACAGGTCCATCGGCCGTGAGCAGCCCTCCACTCCTCGCCGTCTCATAGCATCTGTGGCATTGTTATTTAAAAGGCCAAGGGCCACTCACTGCGGATCCCCTTCAACGCAGCTCTGTGTCAACCCTCCTTACTATCATAGTGTGACTTCCAGTCCGGGGCTAAAGAGAGAAACCTTGGTTTGATGTGGTTGAACAGGACACCAGAAATTTTTTTTTTACCGCTTTTACTAAGAGTTAAGGATGTCAACTTTACAGTGTCAACATCCAAGTCAAGAAGAGTGAATTGTTACTTTTATACAGTGCTGAAACCATTAATCAATTGGCAGATTGACAGAAAAATTAATCACCAACAATTTTTGTTTAAGTCACTTATTGAGCAGAAATGCCAAATATGTGATGGTTCAAGTGTAGCAAATGTAAGAATTTGATGCTCGTTTTGATGTCACAACAAATCTTTGGGTTTTGGACAAAACAAGCTGCATGAAGATGCCACTTTCAGCTCTGGGAAATTTGAGTGAGAGGTGTTATTGCCACAATTTATTTTGCTGAAGTGCAATGTTGCATGGTGACACCACAACCACCAATGATTTGGTATCCTAAAGGCCTAAAATGGCAATGAATTAATCTTTGCAACTGTGAAGATTTGATACTTTTCTGTGTTTTATATCCTTATAAATTGCATATTTTTGTGTTTTTGACTGTCGGTCTGATAAAACAAGAAATTTAAAGACAATCATGGGCTGTTAGAACCTGTGGCATCCTCTGATGACCAGTTGTCTGTTAGTAACTTTCACTTTCACCACTTTGTCACCTGTTAAAACTAATGATCAAGGTTTGCTGAGCCTGACTCTCCCTTTCTGAGACATTTACTATCACCACCAGCCAACATCCTTCCACTGACTAACTTCAGCTCCTCTCTCCACACACCAGTGTTCAGGGAGCCCTACACAGTCCGTGTGGCCGACCAGCGCTCCATGCGGGGTAATGTCGCTGTGTTCAAGTGCCTCATCCCCTCAGCTGTCCAGGAGTACGTCAGCGTGGTGTCCTGGGAGAAAGACACCGTCTCCATCGTCCCAGGTAGGAAATTCAGCCGATGACATTCAGTTAAGGTTCTCCAAAAACACAAACTAAGTCAGTCTGCAGACAAATCCAGCCCCACATCGACGTTGTGTTACTGTCCCTTTGCAAATCTGCCTTTCCCGCTGAAATGTACTGTCAGTGCAACTCCATTCGGCCATTTGAGTTATATTTGGCTGAGTGCGTGCTCGCTGTGTTTGATCAGATGGTGAATAATAATGGAAAGCAAATGATCTAATGTCATTCCAATATGTCAGTGGACTCAAGAACATTTGCCCTCAGAGAAATGAGAAATCTCTCCTGTTATTTTTAGACTGAGTAAATCCCAAACCACAAATACTGACTTCTGTCAGTGTTTTAAAAATGTTATTTTCCCTCAGATTTCTTTGTAATGAAGATTTTCTCCTCGTTTGCCAGGTTTGTGACTGTTGACAGACCTTAATCAATACTAATCAGTTTAACTTTGTCACTGACATTCCCCATTTTATCAGTGGGAGAAGATGGAGGAAGGTTTAAAAAACAGTCCAATCATTCAAAAAAGAAGTCTGATGACATGGCCCCTGCCTGGCACATCCCTGGCTCCTCACTCTCTATCTGACACTGCTGTGGTTAATAGCTGTGTTACAGGGATAAATCAGGCATTAGTAGACTTGTGTCTAGTGTGTGTGTGTGTGTGTGTGTGTGTGTGTGTGTGTGTGTGTGTGTGTGTGTGTGTGTGTGTGTGTGTGTGTGTGTGTGTGTGTGTGAAGAGAAGGACAGAGGGTTGTATGTGGGCGAGGTGGGGGGGGGGGTCTAATTTGATGAGTGATAGATCTGTTTAGCTGCTCATCACAGTCACCCAAAAGACAGGAGCCACACCTCTAGGGCTCTGCTGTGTCTGGAGCTGCTCTCTCTGCTTCATCTGATCTTCTGTTCAAATCATGCAATGTTTAACAGAGGAACGATGATATCAGTTTGAAACTGAGCCTGCTACATGCGGCTGTATGCCATGTCTGTGTGTGTGTGTGTGTGTGCGTGTGTGTGTGTGTGCGCAGGCTTGTGCGGTGCAGTGTTAACATTTGCTCCGTGGAGCAATGGCAAATTGCAGGGTGTCAGATGAGACTGTTTAGGTCAGATGATACGTATTGCTCCCACTGCCCCTTATCTTGCTCTCTGATACCGAGCACCCCTTTCATCTCTCTCAATAGTGTGTGTATAGAGGTGTGTGTGTGTGTGTGTGTGCGTGTGTTAGTGTGTCTCTTTGTATGGCTCTGTCCTTCACACAGGAGCACTCATTGATCCAGCACAGCTGTAGTGTGTGTGTGTGTGTGTGTGTGTGTGTGGCCTGAGGGGGGTTTCCAGTCTGGATCGATAAAGCTTGCTGTTGGATTCCCCTCTCTCTTGTCACGGATCCCTCAGTGTGAGAGTGGTGAGACCGGGCCAGTCTGTCTGACAGTAAAACATGCACATATGAGCAAGCAAGAACATGTGTGTGAACATGCACACACACACACACACACACACACACACACACACACACACACACGCAAACACATGCAAACACACACACATATTCACATGAGCAGCTTTCCATGGCTAAGCTGATCAGGACAAGTCATCCATATGCTTTAATAAATAAAAACTGTAATATGATTTTCCCTATTAACATTTGACATATTGCAATACAGTATGATTACAGAATATTCTTATCAATAATTGAACGTAAATTTTGGATAAAGTTGTATATATAATATCTGCTTATTTATTGGAAGTAGATCTACTGTAAATACTGTAAAATACTGTATATTCTTGGAGTGTAAAAGTTTTCAGAAAAATACTTGGCTATTTGGCTATTAATTATTATGATAATCAACTGATCATTTCACTTATTTTTAAGCAAAAAATGCCACAGAACCAGATGCTTGTTTTGGCTTCTCCGACGTGAGAATTTTCTGCTCTGACTCTGTTTTGTCGTTTAATCAAGTGAGACAAGACGTGAAGATGTGACCTTAGTCTCTTGAATTTTATTAGACATTGTATAAACAAAATGATTAATCAACTAACCCATAACACAATCGTTAGGTTATTCGATACTAAAAATGATCGTCCTACAGAACACCGTCTGAATTTGCATTTGAAAAGGTTTGTGAGCTTTTTGTTTTCCATCATTCTCTTTCTTTCTTTCTCTCTCTAGTGCTGATGAATGGGTCTTATTAGTAACACAGTGCTCCTCTTCTTCTTTCCGTCCATCTTTGGCTCGAAGCCTCCTCTCATCTCTTTCCCCTCCCTGGTACAGACTGGTGGCCTGTGTCAGCATCACGGCCACACACACACACACACACACACACACACACACACACACTCACGCACTGAGTCCACATGTGCGCCCCTCCTACCCCACTACACTCCACCACACACCTCATCCATCTATCCATCCATCCATCCATCCACTCCATCTATCAGATCCTGGTGGCATGTACAGCTTTCTCTCTTTCGATAGCACTCGAGATGCTCTAGTGGTTTGCCATTTATTAGAGACAGTGTATGCCAAGGTATTGGTTTGACAGGATGACACATGTCACACAGACAGCCGTGTTGGTCAATAAAACTGAGTTTCATTGGGCTTTGATGAAGAGGCAGGAGGGTGTTTGCTGACAGCTGGCCTCACTGCGAGACGACCCTGCCTGGGTGTTGTGTCACTATTTGACAGCCAAATCTGTTTGCGTTGAGGCCCGTTCATGGAGCCGTGTGCGTGTGTGCGTGTGCGTGTGTGTGTGTGTGTGTGTGGGGGGGGGGTAGACAGATAGATAGATAGACAGGCAAACAGAGGAGGGCTTTGTGTGTTGACTGGCTATCCTGGTTTTTACTCCCGTGTCTTACCTCCCCTTCTCTTGCTATCTCTCTATCTAGCCATGTCTCTCCCTCTAATTGATGGTTTGCTGTTGTTGCCGTTGGTTAGAAAATTAGCATTTGTTTGCTTGTCAGTTAAGGAACTGAAAGAGGATGCTCTGTTGACGGATGTGTATGAAGGAACTTCATCTGTGTGTGTGTGTGTCACTTTGTTAGTATCCATCTCCTCCTCCAGTTGGAGCTTAAAACAGTGTGAGTTTTATCTGGTCACCATGGTAACGGGTGCGAACCGGCGGGCGGAATGAGGAAGGTGTGAGGATGCATCGCTGCCTGATTTTTATTAGTGCATCACCATGGCTCAGCTCTGCCACACACACACACACACACACACACACACACACACACACACACACACACTCACACAGACACACACACTCACACAGACACACACACTCACACAGACACACACACCAAACAACACACACACATAGCTGCATATTTATTTCATACACTTCAGTGACAGGTAGTGTAGATATACATGTCATCACTGTCAGGAGAATGACAAGTGTAGAGATAAACCTTAGAAACCTTTTTCTTTCTTTCTTTCTTTCTTTAACAAGAATGTCTTGTGTATGTTGAATGTGTATCATGACTATGATCCAATATATCGTTATTGAACTCTCAAACATCAGTACATGGTATCAACCTCCTTTAGCCAAGCTAAGATAAAAATGCAGAAATTTGATTGGACCTATTCACAGGCCTGTTCATGATTTTTGTCATTACCTATGACTAACTCTATGATAAAATCATTTTTTACGTGTTTTATTTTGTGTTATGTTTAACCAGATTGAATCTTTGCTGTAAAATTTCACACACTGTGACATTAGAGATCGTTTTTTTCTTACAGATGCAAACATCACGCTTGTGTGAATCATATTACAAACTGTGGTTGACTGCATTAAACTGGTGACACAGAAACATGCTTTATTGAATGTTGAAGAAAAATTGACAGTGTGAGTCATATTACAGCAATGACTCAGGCTAAGGAATTTATACCTTTGCCATACAATGGAAACAATATTTCTAAAATGTAGCAGACTGGCTAAAACTTAACAGCTATTAAGTTTTAGCCAATCTGCTACATTTTAGAAATATTGTTTCCATTTTAGGAGCAAATGCATATAAAATGGTATACTAATATTAATCATAACTTGTTCACAAGTTCCTGTGGATCGAGTCATTGATTGGGAGAGATTGGGAGAGCATCAAGGCTGATGAGGGTTTGGAAAAGTGTGACGTCTGTGTTTTTGCATTCATTGATTGAGGTTGTTTAATCCCCCTTCTCTTTCACACACACTGCCTCTCTCTCTCTGTGAAGTGTAGCGTCACCACAGCTGCTGCAGCTTCTGTCCCAGTCTCCATTTTGTGGCCACTCTGCAGAGGCCCCATACACTCTCTGCCCCTCTGTCTGCCCACTCTTCTCTTAACTTCATCACTCTCTCATCCTTCCTTTCTAGAGGCACTTATTAGGAGATGGTGAAGTGACAAAGCATCATCTTTTGCCTTCCACTCCATCAAACCTGAAAGTGAACAACAGATAGGCACAAAAAATGGCAGAATAGGCAGAAAATGAAAGACAAAGTGGTACAAAAGCATGACATGCTAAATTATGCAGATGGCAAAGTGGCATAGGATGGAGGGATGATGGAATGAGGCTGGTAGGTATATGAGGACATATGAGAGGATGGGCAGATGGACAAAGAGAGAGGTGTGTGTGTGCCTGGTTTTCTTGCTGTCCCCAGCACCCCAGGGAGGCAGAGGAGGCCAGGGGCTCCAAAGCCGCTGTGTCTTGCCATTAAAGATGCATCTGACAAGTGCTTAATGCCCCCCACCTACCCTTTCTCCTCCATCTCTCTTTCTCTTTTAGACTTTTTTTTATTCATTCCTGTCCTGACCATTAACCATTACACACAACGTGCGCATCTATGTGTTTTTGTCTTTAGGATTGTGGCCGTTTGTACCGAGTGTGAGGGGTGGGGGTGGAGGGGGGGCATGGGGAGGGGAAATAGGTGGTGTTTACTTATTGATGTGTGTTTATGGGCTGTGGTGTGTGTGTGTGTGTGTGTGTGTGTGTGTGCGTGTGCATGCGTGTGTGAACCTGGCAGTGACTCGTGTTAGGTTGGGTTATTTATTCAGCACTCGTGTTTGGATGTTTTACAGAGAGAACAGGTGCAGAGCGACTCTGAGCGCGCTCTGTTTGAGCGGACTGTGTGTGTGTGTGTGTGTGTGTGTGTGTGTGTGTGTGTGTGTGTGTGTGTGTGTGTGTGTGTGTGTGTGTGTGTGTGTGTGTGTGTGTGTGTGTGTGTGTGTGTGTGTGTGTGTGTGTGTGTTAGTGAGACAGACAGACAGACAGACAGACAGACAGACAGACAGACAGACAGACAGACAGACAGACAGACAGACAGACAGAGAGAGAGTTTAAGACACAGTGGCATTCACTGCTGTCCAGGCACTGATAGGGCTGCAGTGTGTATCTGAGTGGTTGATATGATTTGAGTGTTGAAAGGAAATGAGGATTTGTAGCTTTTAAGATCCACTGAGACATAATTGTTGACACTATTTGTGAAGAGAGAGAGATAGATAGATAGATAGATAGATAGATAGATAGAAAGATGGACACTGAACATGCACAGGAACATGGATGTTCTGTGTTGAGATTGAAATGGCGAGAGAGATGGAGGGAGATTGAAGGAGGGAGGGAGGTAGGAAGTGAGACAGGGCTGTGCACGAGGAGAATTTCAATGGCACTCCAATCATGCAGGCAGTCTCGTTAGCCCAGGGAACATTTGCATAGCGCTTCGGCGAATTCATTTGGCCTTACTCAGAGAAGATGGCTCCCTTTCCTCTCTGCTAGTTAGTTATTCATTAACCGCTCACAGCCAAGGTGTGCGCAAGTGTATGCATGCGTCTGCGTGTTTGTTTGTTTCTGCACTGCCGGCCAACATGCTTTTAATTTTATACTGTATGGTACTTGTCGTTTGGGGATGAGATCGGTGTTCGCCGTGTTTGCAGCGTGGTGGTGCGTCTGCATCTTTCTGACTGAATGGATACGCCTCATCTCATATCCTCCTGCATATATACTTACAATAGTAGTGCAAGTACATGCCAGCAGACAGAATTGCTGTCAGATATTTTGCCAAATGCAGAACCGACGTCAGAGCATTACTCATCACCCACCATGATCTCTTTGCCAACACCCTCTTCCTCAAACAGTGATGCTGTGCCTCAACTTTGTGTATCATTGCTGCATTCCTTCTCCTCCAGGCCAATGAACTAATTAGGGGGAAAAAATACATGATGGGAGCTGAGACAATCAGATCTATACTTGAGGCCATCACTAATGGGGATCATGACTTGCCTTAAAAAACACGTCACTTGTAGGGTGTGGTAAGAAAGAGTGTGTGTGTGTGTGTGTGTGGGTGGGTGTGTGTGTGTGTGTGTGTGTGTGTGTGTGTGTGTCAGGGGTGCTGGGCGTTGGGGGAGGAGGACGGTGTCAGCGAGGAAGCACAGCCAGTAAGTGAAGATGACACACATAATGAAGAATACAGTGGATGTGTTATTCTAATTATCCCACTGACACTGCCTTGCAATCTAATGTTGTTTGACAGTGCACAACAACCATGGTGTAGAAGTGTGTGTGTGTGTGTGTGTGTGCATGGGTGTGTTGTGCATGAATTTGCAAGCAAGCCTTTGCTAGAGTCTGACAGTGGTTGTCACATCTGCCTGAGCTAAAATGTGAATTTGTTTAGTGTGCCCTTTCCTAAAGATAACAGTTATACAGCTTGGTCAGTACGTAGACACAGACGAAAAGTAACCACATCCCCAACATTATTCGATGCTCCTTTTTCCTTAAATGTATTAATAGGAATGTTCTGTGACTCTATCTAAAAAGTTATTAGATTATATGTTGGCTTTAAATCCATCCATTTTCTATACCGCTTATCCGTCAGGGTCGCAGGGGGAGCTGGAGCCTATCCCAGCTGACTTCAGGCGAGAGGTGGGGTACACCCTGGACTGGTCGCCAGCCAATCACAGGGCCACATACAGACAGACAGACCACTCACTCTCACAGGGCAATTTAGAGTTACCAGTTATCCTAATGTCTTTGGATTGTGGGAGGAAGCCAGAGTGCCCGGAGAGAACCCACACTAGCATAGGGAGAACCAAACCGGGATTTGAACCCTGGACCTTCCTGCTGTGAGGCAACAGTGCTAACCACAGCACCACCATGCTGACCGCTTTAAATGGCAAATACTCTTTAAATCGAATGCAGTTTAGGCATTTTTTTAGCCAGTTTCTTTGGTGAGAATTATCTGGAAAATCTAAACTAAAAATGATCTGTGAAAATAAACTTTAAAGGTGCCCTGTGGAGTTTTCTCGTAACCAAAAAAAGTTAAATATGTACATGTGTATGTTGCTGTCCAAATCCACTTGTGTGTATCTTAAAAGCTCACAAACTCATTCAGTCTTTGTTTTTGCTCATCCCTCATAAAACATTTTCAGTAATAATTTACAAAATCCAAGCTTTTTACAGACATGTTAACTAGCTTGCAGTCTTCTACTTCATTACCTTTCTTCATGCATCACCACCAGCCATGGGTATGTTGTGAATTGTGCAAAACTACAAACAAAACTGGGACACACCCGTAAACATTGGTTACATAGTGCAAAACAGTAGTGGTCTAAACTCCACAGGGAGTCTTACAGTAGATATTATTTTATCATTTGTTTATTTACAAGCACTGTTGTACAAATATCTTGATGCTATTGTTTCTAGTTGCCACTGAACATAGTGCAGGGTGTATGTTGGCCTTTTCTGGCCCATGATCCTATTTTTAGCAACCAGAAGACCTCTGTAATTAGAGAGTTGTCAAGTTATACAAGGTAGTATCAATGTGACTGTGTGAGTACGGCTGTTCTATTTTCTGGTGCATGAGAGGAACCTCCTGGGCTTATACAGAAATGGTGATATATGAATGACATATTCCAGAAATATGATGTGAATATATCCATGCTATCATATAATACAATTCTTTCAAACCCTTTGCAGACAACAATCTTTTAGGAAACTCTGGATTTTTTTTTGGAACATAACATGTGACCCTGCATCTGTTCCTGGCCCTAAACTTAAGGACCTGGCATGGTGTTTATAGAGAGAGAAAGATTAATAAGAAATAAAAAGAATGCGAATCAAGAATTTGCGTTTGAATGTGTGGTTACAGACGTACGTGTGTTTGTGCACATTTGTGTTTTAGTAGCGCGGAGGGGGCAGGGCAATATGAGAGATATCCTGTTCCAACACATCCCCTCTGGAGCTGACTTAATGACCCGTGACCTGAAGATGTACATGCGAGGGGAAAGGGAGAGGGTGGGAGGGAGGGTAGCCGAGGAGTGACAGAAGGGAGGGAGTAGAAGGAGGGAGGCAGTGGGTTGAGGAACCAGGAACAAAATGGATGAAATCTGCAGCAAATAAAGCAGAATGAGAGATGCAAATGTGTCCTGTCTGACGCATCAGTCTCTCTCTCTCCTCTCACCCTCTCTCTCTCTCCCTCTCTCTTTCTTTGGGATGTGTCCTGACTTGACCACAGTCTTATCCATCATTACCTCTTTCTCTCCGTCTTTGCTGCTTTCACTCACTTTTCCTTATTCATTCCTTTCATCGGGCTCATAGATCACAGCTAATCAAAGACAGGATGGAGACAACCAGTGGAGCTCTGACATGCAGCCCACAATTGACACAGGCAGAGGCAGAGAGAGAAAGATGAGGGGCCTCAAAGTGAAAAGAGGACAGGGAGATAGAGGTAGAATAACTTGGTAGGGGAGTGGGCAGAAGACAGGTGAAATAGATTGGCACAATTTAGCCGCACTCCCTCTTTTTCTTTAGTCCTATTCAATTTTTCTTTTTCCCTTTTGACACTCTTCATTTTTTTCATTTTCTGATGCGTCGTCTGCGCTCTGCTGTCCTGCTCTTTCCTTCCAACCTCACCTAACCTCTGCCTGTTCATTTAAACTGTGAGGCTGCCTTTGTGTGTGTGTGTGTGTGTGTGTGTGTGTGTGTGAGAGCCCTCACTGACCTCCCCTGT